>NC_136489.1:118496690-118571690 GCF_053919585.1 Euprymna scolopes | reverse complement strand
CAAGTGAAGATTAGAGCACTGGCAATGGAAAGAAAGAAGCTAGTTTTGGGCGTATTAAAAGTAACCAACCATTTTTTCCCCATTGTACCACATGGTCAATGTCAGAAGCATCAGAAAGATCTTGGTAACTGTTGCTTCTGGAAGTGTTGTCAGAGATGGTTATGTTGCCTGCCTATTAACAAATTTAGAATGTGATTTGGGAGATCATTAATGAAGATCAGGAAATGGATTGGTCCAGAATGAATCCTTGAGACACACCAGTGTTAATTCTATGAGCCTTGAACTTCTGTCCATTAAATTACTAGTTTTATGAACCTATCAGAGAGAAAGGATTTAATGCTTGTGAGGACGTTTTCAGATATTCCATAGCTAGAAATCGCATGAAGTAAACCTCTATGTCAGACACTATAAAATGGCCTTTGATATATCAAGAGCTATTGCTTTGGAAACGAAACCTCTGTCAATAGATTCATTGATCTTGTGAGGTATTAAAGTCATCACATCAATTGTTGATCTTACAGGACGAAAACCTTATTGCTTGTCACTGAATAGGTTGTTTTTTCCTGGAGTGATTGACGACTTCTCGATTTATCATATGGTCAAGCATGATGCACAGGAAACTGATTTGTCTGTACTGAGATGCAGAAGACCAATTTCCAGTATTCTTAAATACTAGGCAGACTGATAAAGTTTTCCAAGGTGTTGAGAAACATTTCTCCTTTAAGCGACATTTAAACATCTTTATAAGAATGGAAGCTAGTTCTGATTGCAGATTTTTAAGCACTATGATCGGAATGTTGTCAGGGCGGCCAGTTGCTTTGCTGGCATCACGGTTCTTGATAAGTTTGGCAGCATCTGAGGCAGATATGTTGATATCGCTCAGAGTACATTAGGGGAAAATTCAGGAGGTAGGATCGCAAAGGGGGGGGGGGTTGATGCAAAGTTCTTACCTCAGGTCCAATTATGATGGTTGCGGTTGAGGCCATGCATCTCTTCATTATTTTTTATTTGCCAAAAACTCATGGGAACCAAGCTTCTGCTCAGCTACTTTAGACTTAATAGATTGGGTATGATAGCGGTCTTAAAGGTGGCTTTAGTTTCAAAACTTCTGTTTCATTGAAAGCAATTGAAATAGTGCTTTCTGTGTGCAATAACAGCGGCGCATTCTGGAGTGTATGACAGCTGACTTTTTAAACTTCTGTTGGAATTTCTTGGAGGGTAGAAATCTTTCTATACCAACGATTAACCAATCAGTTAAATCAGATAGAAAATAGGACACATTAAACAAGGAATACAAGTGTATTTCTGATGTCAACGATCTGAAGCTCTGTCCCATTGAAAGTTGAATTTATCTTCTAGAATAGCATATAGAAAATGAGAATACCAAAAAAGATGCTTTACTAATATTTCAAATGACAATTGTTTCATTTTAAAATCATAATTCGTAACGTCTGTTTCAGGAATCAAATACTAAATCCATTTTGTTGAAATCAATATTAAAAAAAAGTACTGACAGGGGACGTAACTCTACATTTCTTTTGACGTTCTAGTGAGTTATCTGCCTCTTTGCCAGTCACGGCAATACACATCAGGCTTTTCTTTACTGTTTTTGATAATATATGACTATGCGAATCAAGATGATCCATAAAGTTATAACATTGTTTAATTATGATTTGTTATTATAAATTTCATTTTACTTGTCTTTCTTTTGATTCTTTTTTACACTTCTTTATCAGTATCAGCAAGATTCTTCCTCTTATTGTAACGGAGAGCAACATCAGGAAACTTGTTGCATTTTTGTTTTGATCTTAATTGAGGCAATTACGTGATCGGAAGATTCCAGTGAAAAGGGAAAGTGTAAGTCGTCAGAAAAAGAAGACTTGCAAATTGTTTTCTCAATATTATCACATACTCACAAGAAGATTCACATGAAGGTTGCTGTCAGTTTGTGACGTTAACCACTTAGCCACCGTCACAACACTGTTGCTGCTTGTAGCACTGCAGTGCTACGCCAGCTTGTCCCATGTTTTAGTAATTCTAAACACGGAAAAGAATATTTCGAAAGTCATGGCAGCTGTGCTATTTTATGACTTTGTAGTGCTTTAAGAATGAAAGCAAACACATAAAATTATACTAATAGATTTTTATTGCTCAGTTTTGATGAACGAGTAGGGAGAGAGCTGATAATAACAACAGCCTGTTTAATATCAATTTGTGCCTGTTTATATAACAGTTATAGACACCCATGCATTCACAATTGCAAGGTTAATTCTAGGATTCCACCAATTAAGTCAATGCAGTCACGTCTCATACTGGAAGCAACTGCCATTCATTTCATTGTTTATTTAGTGACCAGTATATTTCTATTTCCACGTGACCTTAACAGATGACCTTTGCAGATGTTGCTGCATCAAATCAGATGTTCATTTTCCAGCCAGCTGTGTCTCACCCAGGTTTTTTTTTCTTTTTCGGGCAAGAGCTATGTCTGACACTCAAGACCTGATATTTAACAGGCACGTGTGCATATGTTAGACACATGGAGATTAAAAAAGTGTTGGAAGTTGCTATTATATTAAAAACTGAGTGCATGGAAGCAAGTAAAGTGACAAACGAAAAGGTTGAATTCAAACTTTTATTTAAAGTTAAAACGATCACGAAATGAACTGCTGAATCTATCAGCGGCGGTAGTGGTGGGACGTCGGTAGAAATGCTCGTCGGGTGTTGATATAAACTCGGTGACGATCTGGTGTTATTGTCAGGCTGTGGCAGGGGCGACGACAGGAACATGGGTTTGGTGTTCTGATATCTGGAATAGGGTGCGGTGGCGGCTATGGCTACGGCGAAAGAGGAGTAATCTTACAGGCTGCTGTCCGGTAGCACGAGGGGGTTGGTGGCGACTGTGGCTAAAGAGAAGTAATCTTAATAGCTGCCGTCATTGATGGAGGGTTGGTGACAGTGGCTGCTGCTACTGGCGGGACAAATCTCACTGTCTGAGGAGTTGTAGTGATTTAGTGATGGCGGTGGCGACGAGGAAAGAGGAGTAGTCTTCAAGGCTGCTGTCCACTATCACGAGTGGAGTGGCGGCTGCGGCGGGAGAGTAATAATCTTAATAGCTGTTGTCGATGAAGAACGGTTAATGACTCCTGGGTGCTGACGGAACGAAGATGCTGAGCCGATCTTATTGCTTGTCAAAAAGGTGGTCGTATTTATACTCGTGTTGCGGACGTAGTTGTAGACAAAGATAATTTAAAGCGCTGGTCGTCGTTTTCGTTTTTTTATTTGTGCTTGTTTTTTTGTGTTTTAATGTACTGTAGGGAGTTGCCTGTTTGATGTTTATATACACGTGTCGTGTCAATTTAAAGCTAAGAAAGTTGTGAATATGTTCTAGTAGGCATTGTACTGTTACAGTGTTTTATTGGATAATTATTCGTGTTTATAAGCTGCCAGAGTTGCGTCTGCTGTGATGTTGGTTTTGTGTTTTGATTTTTCTTTCGATGGACAGTTTTCTTTGTTGAGGTGAGTTGCATGTTATTCCGTTGATGTGGGTATATAAAGAAATGGGCTTTGATGTGACCGTGTGTGTTTAGCGTGGTCAGTTATGTTGTATCGACGAAGGGGGGGGGGTCTTAGCGTTGCCATTATTATCATCGTCTCTGTTCATGCTGATTTCTGGTTTATTCATGTAAATATGGAGGGATATGTGATATAACACTGCTAGTAAGATGCTTAATTTGTGGGCGTTTACTTAGTCAGTTGCACGATGCGAGATCTTCAATTAATTTTGAATTTGTCTTTTTATTTCTAATTGATTAGTAGATATTATTATTTGCAGATAAAAGGTCGATGTAAGGAATTTTGTCACTTGAGCATTGCTTTTATTTTTGGTTCGCATTTTTAAGATTGCAAAACAGGAGGGAGACAATACAATGTAAGAACCAGGAGAAACAATTCAAGTATACCGTATCTAAAAATGTCAACAATACTTTTTTTTTTTTTTTTTTTTTTTTTTTTTTACACAGTGGTCACCACTTATCAAGGCCCGGAAGCCACTCAGGGATAAGGGTTATTGCAAATACATTACGTTAGTGTGGAGATTTGATGAAGTGTTTACTTAAGGGGGCGGTTCATTAGGAATTTGTTAACGTTGGACTTGAACACATCCAAGTTGTAGTCAGGTGAGAAGCAGGCAGACGGAACAGAGTTCCACAGGCGTGCAGTTCTAAGAAAGAAGCTTTGTTCATGGAATCCACGTTTTGATTTAGGCACAGATAAAGAGTGGGGGAAATTTTTCACAGTGGATTCGGCTAGACGGGTGTCTTTCGTAAAAGATTGGCGAGGGGGGACCAGAGATTGGAGTTCAGACGAGCACCTGCCATGGAAATAACGATAAAACAAGGATAGGCTCGCAGCGTCTCTTCTGTGGGAGAGAGGTTGCAGGGTAGAGAAAAGGGCATCCCCCACTAAGCCACGAAGTCTATTTTGTACTCTGTCAAGGCAGGGTAGGCTATTTAGCAGCTCCTGCCCAGATATGGCAGCAGTATTCTATCCTTGGACAACAATACTATAACACAAAATAAAGCATTAATTATCTGAACATTTATTAAATTAAGATATTAAGAAAATTCTAATAACACAAAATACAATTTTTTTTTATTCAATTTTTTTTTTTTTTTTTTTTTTTTTACAAAATTTAAAATTCTGAAATAATGCGTGTGACATTTTTTTTACAAAATTAAAATTTTTGTAACAAATTACATTGTCTCCCACTGTTCTGCGTTCTTCAAAATGAAAACAAAAATGTTGTTCCATGATAGTTAGGCACCTCCAAAAGTCACCACAGAATTATCCCCCCTATATGATGTAACTTTATTATAAATTAATATTATCAATATAACTTTTGTACCATTTAAAAGAAGGGCAAAATAAACTAGTAATAATTTTCAAAAATTTTTTTTCATCGTACGAAAATGAAATTGCGAGACGAAAATCTTGTTTACATAATTGGCGCTTTAAAATAACGTTCTCATGTAGTAAGCATTTCGAACGTGAAAACATACCCGTGTTTAAGCAATCTAGCAAAAATCAACTTATGGCAGATTTTCGTGAAATTTTCGATATTTATCCATTTTAGAATAAAATTACATACAAAATGCAGTTTCCATAAAATATACGAGGGAAAATATTTTTTTTAGTGCGTGTCCCCCCCCCCATATTTATTTTTTCGAAATCTGAACAAAATATATCTAAATCTATCGAAATTTCTTTTTATTATGAAACATAAGAATTCAAATAAGTAAAACATTTTTAAAAAATTAAATACACGTATTGAACAAAAACTTACTTGAAGTGGCAATTAAAAAAATGATATAAATTTAATATTATTATGTTGTTTTTGAAATAGCGTTTTTTCGAATTAATATATACTATAATCAGTTGAATTGCCAAGAAAAAGAAACTTCCTAAAAATTAATTAATTTTTAAAAGATTAAAACGATTAAAATTCCATTATTTCAAAACGTTCCGTTACATAGATTTTTAATTGTGTTTAAATTTTTTTTTTTTAATATTAAGTTTTAATATAAACATGGCTCTTGTCAGCTATTTTATCGCCAGATTAAAACCGATTTGAAAATATTGCACAAATATTAAGCATTTTGTAGGCCCCACTCATATTTTGTTTGTCTCTTTTTACCGGACAAAATATGGAAGCAAGTAGTTACCCAAAATAAACACCCGTAAAACCGTATTTGATGTTTAATATACAAATGTTTATAATATTATTAATCATTAAACTGTGTGAATCTTAAAACCTAACAAAATTATAACAAAGATTAATTATTAATCACAGTTTGAAGAAGATAAACAAAGGCTTTAAAAAAATCATTAAGTTGCTTCTGCTTTTACATAGTTCGTATAGTTAACAAAAATATGACGTCACGGAATCATGCGTATTTTTTTTTTCACATTCATTTGGCAATGCTTAGTGACAGCAATGCGCAAGTGCTGAAATTTCTCAGAAGTTTATGAAGATTTTAAGAAAAGAAAAAAAAAAGATTTTCTTTTGTTTAATTTTGTTAATTACTCCAAAATGATCAAGAGACGAAGCAAAACTTAACACAATTATTTAAGCAACTTACATATTTAATGGTAAGGTTGTCATTATGTATTCCTCGACGTACATACTCCCCCCCCCCCCACCGACAAATCCGTATAGCAACACAATCACACGCTTTCACTGTCGAGGTCCCTATATGTCAGAAAGCTTTCTATAATAGCTTCTTCCCTAGAACAGGTAGATTTTGGATTTCCCTGCCTGCTATCTGATTGCCTGACTATACCGATATGCAGAAATTCAAATTTAACAGAAGCCAACACGTTTAGGAAATTAGAAAGCACCTTACGTCCAAGTGGTAATATGCCTTGTTTTGGGGGTGAAGGTGAAAAAAAAAAAAAAAAAAAAAAGTATGTGATTGAGACGCTTCTACAGAATTGGGACAAGATTTTGTAGTCGATAAATGGAGTTTTCAGATTTAAAAAAAAACAAAAAAAAAAACAATGGTTTCAACTGATTTTTTTGTTGTTGTCAATTCTAATAAGTTACAATGGCAGCTTCCAAATCATGCAGTCGAAAATACTTGAACACTACGGAATTATTAAACAAAACAAATTTAATCATGTTAGCAGATGAAAGATTGCCGCTATCTTGTTTAAATCAAAACGGAAAATTATCTTCATTTTGAACTCTCCTGATCGTTTTTATCAAATTCTATATTTTTTTCTTTAATAATTTTTTACCCCATCGATTTCCATAATTTTTTGATATAATCATCTTAAAAATACGAGGAATACGTAAATACCATTGTTTTCGTGTAAAATGCAGCAATCACGATTTCTAAAATTTCGTCCCAATAGTGTAGAAATGTCCATTTACCTCCTAAACTGTTATGGTAGACCTGTCATCATCAGGGGCGATAACTGCCTTCTTCGGCCCAAGGGAAATAAGTATATTTTTAGACGAACCTAACAAATGTTATCTTTGTTTATTGAATAACTAGCAGCGGGGTGGGGGCTTGTTCAATCGTAAAATACGCTTACATATGTTTACAAAAAGTTTTTTTTTTTAATTCATGCAGATTTCATAATTATTATTACAAGCAAATTCTCTATTGAATATCATACTATACCTATTGATTTAAAAAGTTATATAATATATATACACAAATATATATATTATATATAATTATATATATATATATAATATATATATATATATATATATATAATCTATATATCTATAAAAGTGAACGTGTCTGTCTGTCTGTCTGTGTACATTTCCCTACGCAATAACTCTGTCAATTTTTAGTCTATAGACTCGAAATTTGAAATACCGGGTACTGAGATTTGGGAAAATCGATGTGACGGGTATCAGCCAGAAATTTGGCTGTTAAGGGGTCAACTTTCAACGATTTGACCTTTAAGAACTCTACCAAACTCCTCCGACAATTTTGGGTCTAGACACTTGAAATTTTAGATATAGGTTCCTTGAACCTGGATCTAACTTAATAAAGTGATTTGAGCCCGAAACTATAAATTTAAGGGTTCATAATAGGGGTCAAATTAAAAAGAAAAATTGACTTTTTGTTTTGTTTTGCTAAGCATACACCTCAAAACACCCGGGCTGAAATGCTAGTATATATATATATATATATATATATATATATATATATATATATATATATATATATATATATATAATATATTTATATATATATATATATATAATATATATATAATATATATATTATATATAATATATATAATATATATATATAATATATATAATATATATAATGTATATATATAATATATATTATATATATAATATATATTATATATATATATATATAATATATATTATATATATATATATATAATATATATTATATATATATATATATATATAATATATATTATATATATATATATATATAATATATATTATATATATATATATATAATATATATTATATATATATATATATAATATATATTATATATATATATATAATATATATTATATATATATATATATATATATAATATATATTATATATATATATATATAATATATATTATATATATATATATATAATATATATTATATATATATATATATATAATATATATTATATATATATATATATATATAATATATTATATATATATATATAATATATATTATATATATATATATATATAATATATATTATATATATATATATATATAATATATTATATATATATATATAATATATATTATATATATATATATAATATATATTATATATATATATATATATATATATATATATATATATATATATATATATCCGAAAGGATGAAACACTAGTGTCTGTAGGTATTTAATTATTATATTAAAAAAATAATTATGACATCCACTTTAAGTTGAATTAAAATCGGTCAATTTAGCTCTTATGCATAGATCATCGTACAACGATTAGATCACTCTCTGGCTGACGTAAATGAACATTTAAAAATTAAAATGCTTAAATTTGACGTGGTTTCACGTGGTTAATGCTAGCCGAATGGATTAGGTCTTCGCTAACCGAGTCAGAGATGTCTTGTGATGCGGGGTTCGAATCGTTCGACTGGTATTAATCGTCACACCCTGCACTGAAGATTCCCGAAAGGATGAAACACTAGTGTCTGTAGGTATTTAATTATTATAGTAAAAAAATAATTATATATATATATATATATATATGACTTGAGTATCATCAGCTAGAGTCGAAACCAAAATATTTAGTGCTCCTCCCGCTTTTCTTACCATTTGAGCTTTCGACAAATAGATACGGATTAAAAATTAAATCACTTCGAGCCAAGAATGGAATTGCGCATGTACAAAAGTAATATAAATATGTGGGCAAGTTGAAATAAGTATTTCAACTTGCCCACATATTTCTGAACGCGTTATTATTCACCATCTAAATAAAGATTTTACTCGTTATAAACCATCCTTCGTGTGAGATTATTATTTCTTGTTAATTTCAGTGTTATGTGACCAGTAGTGTAAGAGTGTATCGGTTAAATATTTACGCATTCGCGCACGCACACACATCTGTTTTATTTATACAGATTGTTTGAAAAAAGTTTGGGGTTTTCTTTTCTCATCATGCCACAAATATAGCTTTTGGCTCAACCCTAGCATGGGAGCTGTTGGAATACCTCACTTGGCTTTCTCTCAAATTTTGGATTTTTGGTTTTGAATAGTGTTTCTTGTGCTGAAATAAAATTCAAATAAAAGCGTTATCTTGATTTTTTATTTTTTATTTTACAAAGGCATCACCACTTATCAATGCTAAGAGGCCACTCGAGGATAAGGATAAGAGTATACAGTAGACAATTGGACAATAAAGTAATCGTTAGTCATGGAAATTCGGTAAATTTGTTAACTTATATGGAACGGCTCAGCAAAAACCTGTTTACGTTAGACTTGAAGACAACCATACTGTAGTCAGTTGGAAAGCAGGAAAATGGAAGACAATTCCATAGGCGTGCAGTTCTAAGAAAGAAGCTTTGTTCATGGAATATACGTTTAGGTTTAGGCACAGATAACGAGTGGGGGGAATTATTGAGAGTGTTTTCTGCTAGACGAGTGTTTCTTGTGAAAGTTTAGCAAGGAGGGACTCTAGATTGAATCTCAGTCGAGCACTTGCCCTGAAAATAACGATAAAGCAGAGAAACTCGCTACATCTCTTCTGTGAGAAAAAAAAAAGCACATCCCCTACGAGGCTACGAAGTCTATTTTGAACTCTATCAAGGCAGGATAAGTCCTTTCTAGCAGCATCCTTGGACGTACCTGGCTCTTATATAGATAGAGAATTGCATCAGCAGTGAGATATCTACTGGATCGATAGAAGGATCCCACCATTTTTCCAGCGGCTTTGGCAACGGATTTAATATATGTGTTCCATTTAAGATCAGGAGTAAAGGTCATGCCCAGAAGCTTGTCAAAACATGAGGCATCCCCAAGATGAGAGCCATTCATTTCAATTGATGGGGGATGAGAGCGTTGATGATGTGAAGATAAAAGCTTGGTTTTAGATGCATTAAAAGTAACAAGCCACCTCTTTCCCCATTGTATCACTTGCTCAAGATCAGAGGTGAGAGAATCGGAGAGAACTTGGTCGTTTACGACCTTAGATGTGCTACCATAGATAGTAGTGTCATCAGCATAAATGTCTATGAATGATTAAAGAATGTGATTTGGAAGATCATTAATGTAGATCAGAAAGAAAGTTGGGCCCAGAATGGACCCCTGAGGGACTCTAGCATTAATACTGTGAGCTTCTGATTCCTGCCCATCAACCACTACTCTTATGAATCTATCAGAAATAAATGATTTAACAATTGAGAAGACATTTCCAGCTATACCGTAGCTGGAGATCTTGTGAAGTAAACCTTTATGCCATACTCTATCAAAGGGCTTTGATATGTCAAGAGCAATTGCCCTAGAAAGGTAACCATTTTTTGTATCATAGCATAATAGGTAAAACGTCTGCTAATGAGCTGGAAGACTAAGGTTCAATCCTCGGTTGAGTCATGCCAAACACACACACAAAAAAAAATGATACTTGATTTCTCTTTGCTAAACATTTAGCATTTTAAGGCGAGTATCAAGAGTAATCGAATAATCCCGAGAAAGTGGTACCCTCTCCTACATCTCAACGTAGTAGGCAAATGAAAAGGAAGCTTTCGGTATGCCTTCAACAAATGGTCGATTCATTTATTTTCTATATCATAAAATTATTGAGGACTAAAAAGAATGTTCAAACGTTTTTTTTTTGTGTATGATATCATTTTTTTAAATCTAAATGTTTGATGTAAGAAAAGTTAAGAGAAAAAACAAACAAAAACAAAGAAAACATCACTGGCAGCAATTAAAACATTGAATTAAAGTTATATTTTAAAAATTAAAATAGACAATTAGAATTTTATTTCATAAAAAAATAAAATTTAAGACCAATTTTATTCAAAATGTAGGCGAAAATAAGACCAGATCGTATGCAAATTTTAATTAAAAAACAAAACAAAAAAAAAACAAAACAAAAAAAAAACAAACAAACAAACAAACAAACACAATGGACATGAGGTTTTTGGTTATTTGGTACTGGAGAAGAGGGGGCGGTTTTGCCCTGTCGTAAAATACGCTTAAATATGATCTTTTAATTAATCCAGATTTCGTATACATTATTATAGAGTCATGATTTCCAAAAGTAAAAAAAAAAAATAAAAAATAAATTATTTGGGTACTATTAGCTAGAATCGAAACCGACAACTAAACTGTAGCATACAAAGCTGGTGACGTTACCACTGTACTAATGTGACACGCATATGAACTGATTAAAAATAAACTAAGATGGATGTACAAAATGTAGAGCGATCTTTTTCAATTCTGACCCATTTTTGAATCATTAAAAACTATTTTAAATCGGCTGAAGACCCATAAAAGAACAGTTCATAAAAATCCAATCATTTGAGGCCCCGTTGCGCCGCTCTGCGACTTTTAGTTTCGGAGGAGATAGAGTTTGAAAATATGGAGAGACAGACAGACAGAGCGAGTTTTATGAATTAGATTTTTATTAATTGTTCTAAGGGAAGTAACTCGAATTCACTAAGGGGTTAATTTATTTTTTCATACGATAATTTTGAACGCTAAACATTCGAGGAATTTTCAGAAAAAAAAGATGAAACTTATTTTTTTTTCAAAGAAAACATTTTTCAACTACTTTATTTAGTGAAACAAATTTTAAAGTTTTATAACATTAACAACAAAAAATATAATCTTTAACATTACAAAAGAGAACATTCTTTAAAAATTACAATTCCCACGTTCTTTTTTTTTTTTTTTTTTTTTTTTGGATGTTAAACCATTCGAGGAATTGTAAAAGAAAAATGCGATTATTTTTTTAAATTGAACTTCATAATTGTGAAGTTGACATAACATTAAAAAAATGTCAAGTGCGACGATATTGTAATTTTATGTATAGCATGAAACTTTTTCAGATATATTTTGATGGATGTTTAATAGTTTAAAAACATATTTTCACAGAAATTAATGAATTATAACTTAACAGTTCCAAGAAAACTTAACGTCAAAAATGCATAATATGAATAGTTAAAATTTAAACCTAAATAATAATTACAAACAATAGATTATTTTACCGAATTTTTTTTCTTAAATCGGCGGTGCCAAAGAAATTTCTGGAGGTGGCTGTGGAAATTTGCCGAGTTTGTTCCTCTCTGTAACGTAATCCTGCATTCAGGAGCGTTAGAACTACGCTGAAGTAGCTTTTTATTACCGGTGACGCCAGATAACCCAAGGATGTAAGATAGAGAATACAATATATATATTTTATTTCATGTCAAAATAGATATTGTTTGAAAACCAGAGAAATATATTTTTACGGCTAAAAGTTAACAGGAAATTTCACTTAGAACCTTAAATGAACTCAGGGTCGGATGTCAGAATTGACATCTGACCTTGGAAATCGGGAGAATGAGTAATTTAGATTTCAGTGTGAGAATTGTACCCACGCAAAACCCTAAAAGCTTTCAATTTCGTGGCGAAATCTTATTGGCTGGGAGGATTTCCACCCCATCCACATACCTTATTATATATACGACTGTCGTGCAAAAATGAGTGAGATAGAGTTTCAGATCAGTTAGAGTTGGGAGTTGAGCAGATTGCTTGTTGAATTCGGGGAGAACAGGTCGTATAAACCCGCCGTTCCCTGGAGAGGGGCCCCTCCCCACCTCATCCATCCGTCTGTCGCTGTCTGAAGAGATTTGAGACTTTGAAAAGAACTTACAAAATGTGAATGAGAATTGTAAAAACATTTTTGTACATAATTTTGCAAAAATTAGGCTTCTGTAGATAGACTACAATTGTTTGTCTTTCTTCCTGCCTGCCGCTTCGATATTCGCTTTCAGCATACCAGATTTCATGTAACAACCTCAGAGAAGTCTAGACGACACGAGCCAAGAATTTAGATAGACAAGAGTCCTTAACCACCTTCGAGTGAGGCGTTACATCTCATAGTTGCATTTTTTTTTACAATGACGTCGCAAATTCTAGTATGAGAGAAAAAAAAACAACCCCCCCCCCAAAAAAAAAGAACCCGAGTATCTTAGTAAACTAGTGTTACTTCCCTTAGAACAATCAGTAAATATTTCAAATAATTAGATTTTTTTTCTAATTTCTAAGAAAAAATCTGGAAATTAAAAAAACAGCAAAAAAAAAACCCAAACAGACAAAAAAGCATACAACACTAAATTATGATGTCATAATAAAAACAAAGTTCAATTTCATTTTTAATTATTTGAATAAATGTATTTTTCAGACCCTATAGAAGATTTAAAAATATAAATTTAATATTTTCATCTCTTTAAACGAAAATGCTTTTGAACAATTTCTCCGAAAAGTAAATCGCAGTAATGAAAAAAGATGAATCCTTCACACATGCATATGTGATGACCTTTTATCTAACTTATTCAATTTTGATTAATATTTTTTTTAAACAAATGCTGGGTTTGTATTACTGTACACAGATTCGAAAAAGTGGTCGAAAATTAAAATATACGATAAAGAAATACGGTAATCGTGAAGAAAGAGAGAGCCTGTTTCCTCCGTTTGACTATAGGTGGCGTTACTGTCTGTCCACCCAGTTACAGAAGCACAAAATGTATATAATGGCACCCTTGAAATAAAAATAAATGTTTTTGTTATATTTTAATTTTAAACATGTTTTTTTTTGTTTTTTTTTGCAAACATATTTAAGTTTTTTTTATTTTATTTTTTATTTTTGTTGCTTGTTTATTTTTGTTGCTTGTTTATTTTCAAACATTTACGTTTTTTTTGTTTTTACGTTTTTTTTTTGCAAGCATAAACTAAATGTTTTTGCTATATTTTTCTTTTAAAACATATTTATGGGTACAACCGTTTTTCCGCGAGTATTTTTACGCTCTTATAAAAAGAAAAAAAAAAAAAAAAAAAAAAAAAAAAAACGTTTTTCTTTTTTTTTATTGACCCCCCCTTTTTTTCTTAATTTTTCTGCACTTATTTTACCTTTTCCGCGAGTATTTATATATATATTTGAAAAAGGATATTGTAAAACCTGAATCTTACTTGAAACTACTATTAAAAAAATAGCGCGGTACAATACGTGCATAAGCAAACTTTTCAAAAAGAAAAATATTTCAAAAATATTTAGTTTATGCCTAACAAAAAAAAAAAAAAAAAAAAAACCGTAAAAAAAAGAAAAAAGAAAACAACAAAAAAACGTAAATGTTTGAAAATAAACAAGCAACAACATGTAAATGTTTGGAAAAATAAGACTTCAATATGTTTGCAAAAAAAAAAAAAAAAAAAAAAAAAAAAAACATGTTTAAAATTAAAATATAACAAAAACATTTTTATTTCAAGGGTGCCATTATATACATTTTGTGCTTCCGTAACTGGGTGGACAGACAGTAACGCCACCTATAGTCAAACGGAGGAAACAGGCTCTCTCTTCACGATTACCAGAAATATTAACATTAGATATAAAAGTTATTTTGCAACCTACCTGAATCATTTATTAGTGTTTTAAACCCCCGTTGCCTCCTCCTCCCCAGCAATGTAAACAGAAAACAATAAAATCTCAAATAAAAATGAAAAGAAAAGAAATACCCCCCCCCAAAAAAAAACTTAAAAAAGAAATTAGTATTTGTGCACAATAATTAGCTAAATTAAATGTAATGTTTACAAATACTTTCATGTAAACAAAAAAATGTACGCCCGAAATGTCCGCAGAGCTATGTGCCGAAAACGAGGCAGGCTCCTCCCACCAAAATGTGCGCGAACTAAAATTTGAAAACGAGACGAGACTGCTCTCAGCGAACCAGAGGGGGTGGGGTAGTAAATTTTGGTCATCTTGAATTCTTACGACTCGTAAAAAGTTAATATTTGATATGAAATAAAGAGCGTTTAAAACTACTTTAAAACACTAATAAATAATTCAGGTAGGTTACAATGCAACTTTTATAGCTAATGCTAAGATTTCTTTGTTGTATATTTTGCTTTTTGATCACTTTTCGAATCTACAGTAATGTACAGTAATACAAATCCCAAAGTAAAGAGCTCGGAGCTTCTTCGTTATAATAGCGGAATTTAACAAATAAAATATTGAATTTCAATTAAAACCAATGATATCTATTACGTCGGTACAAAAATGTTTTTTGACGTTCAACTTCAAGTAAAAAAAAAAACGACATTATTTTTTGCACAACCAAATACTCAATTGTCGTGTCACAATAATGAACATATCCATAATTACGAAAAACGATACAGTAGAAAATTACTTATTAATCAAAACAGTTTTTGAAGAAATTGTAATCATTTTCTGTAATCTTGGGTTGATTTAGCAAAACTCGATGTTCACCAATTGTTGTCAAAAACTGTTTAGTAATTAATTTTATATATATATATTTTTTACGACAGTTAAATTTTTTTTTTTTTTGTTTTTTTTACTGACCATTTTTTAATTCATTTTTTCTATCCTTTGGTGGAGAGTAGTCGCTTTTTTTTACCAACTAATATTTTTGGAGGGGGGGGGGAGGATAACGGATAGGTGGAGTGAATGAGAGCTTTTTCGTTTGTTTTTTTTAATTTCTAAAGTACTTATAACATTTATTTGTTATGCATTTGAATTCTTAACCAATTTTTTTTCGAATCTCTGGATTGTAAAACAAACCCTTTCACTTAAATAACAAACAAACATGAGCTTTTTATCAGATGTAAGGGACATAACTGCGATTTTGCTTCGTTTGGTTTAAAGCATACTTCAATCCTATTTTGATTTATCCGTAATGTGGAAACACGATTCGACGAAGATTAATTTCTATTTCAATCGGTTGAAACAGTAAACATGATTACAACAGATATAATGTACAAACATAATAATGTACAGAAAATAAAGTATTACGACTTGTTTCAGTATTTAACAAGCATTTATTTGTTCTTTCTAAAAGTACGTTTTTTCTTCAGCGTACACACTTACCTATTGTGTCGCTAGAGAATTCTATTTTTACTTTTTCACAATATTTTAGCTTTTGGAGTAGGGGGTTGTCTTTCAATGCTTATTCGAATTGGCACTTATAGCGGTAAACAAAAAACGAAGAAAAAAACAACTTATTTTGTACCTACTTATCACGAAATGAACATTTCATATTCCAAAAATCACAAAAATTGATCAAGTAGTTTCGGGTTTGCTTTACTATGCACATAGATTCGAAAAAAGTTGTCAAAAAACAAATATATAAGAAATAAATGTTATCAAAGGAAAGATAAGTTACTTTTCTACCTAGCTGGATAAGTTTTTAGTGTTTTTATTTAATGTAAAATGTTTAATCGGTTCGAAAAAAAAACAAAAAAAAAACAAAACAAAAACATGCTGCGTTTATCGGTATATTTGAAAAAGACAAATAGTGGCGAGCTCGTTGTTGGATACGTTAAGTTTCGGAAAATGAGTCCAAACTAAAAAAAAAAAACTATACAAAATACTGTTAGAAACTCACTCAATATATGTTACCATGACATAAACTGACATATATTCGGTGGGTTTGTAACAATATTTTGTATAATTTTTTTAGCTTGGACTCATTTTTCCAAACTTAATGTATTCACCAGCGAGCTCGCCGCTAATTGTCTTTCAAATATACCGATAAACAAGGCACATTTTTTCGGACCGATTAAACATATTACATTAAATAAAAACACTAAAAACTTATAGTTACTCGTAGGTAGAAAAGTAACTTATCTTGCCTTTGTGCTGTCACTCACTCACTCACACACACGTTCGCGCGCAAATAAACGAACGTCCATTGATTTTGATTTCTCCGCGCATTTGCACAAAAATAAGTCCTCGCAACGGCATAATTTCAAATACGCCTACGCGCTTTTCTCACAACAACAAAAGCAAAATGGACATATTTCTGGCGGACGTAGGCGAAGACAATACCACGTGACAATATCGACCAATGAGAAATTTTAGAAGATTGTTTTTTAACGCTTTCCCAAACCAAATATCAGCAGCAATCTTGTGCTGGAATCCGATTCAAAAAAGTATTTAAACGCAACAAACATTCTTTCTTTCTCTCTTTTCGCTCCAACTTGACACAAGAACATGTCTCTTGTTTTCATCTTATCGTCGTTTTCAAACCATAATTGCACCCTAAGTGTGTTAAAAGTACAGTAAAATTTGGAGGGAACAGTATAATGGTATGGGGCATGATATCTTCAAAAGGAACTATGAGGATTCATGGAAAAGTTAATACTCGAATGTACAGAGAATTGATTGCGGTTTCTAATATTTTTGATTCTGATATCTTTATGCAAGACCACGCACTGTGCCATAAAGCAAAAATAGTTTTAGAAGAGCTAAATAGATCCAATATTTGCGTTATGGATTGGCCAGCCCAGAGCTCCGACCTGAATCCAATTGAAAATGTTTGGCAAATTATTGGTGATAAAATCACAGAAAAAAAAAAAAATCCAAAAATCTTGATGATTTATGGGAATGTATAAGAAAATCCTGGAATAATATCTCACCTATAACATGTGAACGATTGGTTCTGTCTTGCAGCAAAAGATGCCATAGCGTAATTGAAAACAAGGGGCTTTTCACTAAATACTAAAAGGATTCTTTATTTTTTCATTAATAATTTCTCCCGTTCCTTAACTTTTGGACGCCTGTAATTTAATGAAATTTACTTATATGTAAAAACTAATATGTATTCAAAATCAAAAATATTTTTTTTAAATTTAACTAGCATTATTAAACATTGGAAAATTCACCCCCAATTTTTTTCCTTTTTCATAAAGTTAGAAGCCATTAAAAAAAAAAAAAAAAAGATCGATCGTTCCTTAACTTTTAGACGCTACTGCATATATGTATGAGGTGTCTTAAATAAGTTTCCAAGCTTTTTTTCGTATGTGCACTTTTATTGATAGTACATACATGAAACTCTAGTCCCCTGCGAAGTAATTTCCTCCGGCTGCAATGCACTTGTACCATTCAAACACCTTATAGAAAGCCCCATTGAAGTCTTCTTATGTGAGTGCTGTAATGACCCTCCTCACAACCTCTTTCATCTCCTCAATTGTCTCATAACGACAGTCTCTAAAGTTTTCTTTGGGCTTAGGAAATAACCAAAAGTCAAAGGAAGCAAGAAAGATCTGAACTATAGGAACGGTGTTGATGCCCATCTTGGTCAAATAATTTGTAACAAAAATGGAGCACCATTGTAACAAACTTTGTGCAAATCTTCATCTTTAGTTCCTCACGAATAATTGTGTGTACAGTTCCCACACTGACATCAAACTGTGCACATACTGTCCCTATAGACATACCACGGTCCTTATACATGAAATTCTTTATTTCGCCAATCAACTCTGGTGTTCTGACTTCCTTACCCCTCCCACACCTCTTATCCCTCACAGACTCCCTGCCTTCTTTGAATCTCTTATACAGCTCAAAACTGATGTTTACTTCATGCAAGATGGTCCGAAAGTAGTCGGAAACATCCCATACGTTTCGGTGGCGTTTTTTTTTCTCCAATTTTAAAACAGAAGATTATTGCATAGCGTTCTTCCAAAGTGTCCTCACGTTCAGATTAAATTTTGGAAATTCGCCAATAGTAACAAACAGGATTAGTAGGGTGTATTCCAATTCCTGCTGTAGCTGTTCATTTGAACTTAAAATCATAAAAATTGGTCAGTCATCTCAAAAAGATATATAGCAATAACATACTGAATTTTCAAAAGTCTATGACAATTTTAAATGCCTTTACAAAAAAATGTCTGGAAATTTATTGAAGGCACCTCGTATATATATATATATATATATATATATATATATATATATATATATATATATATATATATATATATATATATATATGTTTATTTTTGAAATGTCGTTAATTTCAATGTATACCGTTTTCGTTTAACGGGTCTTGATTGTTATGGTAAAAACCTAATCACCATTAATTTCGAGTTAAACTCAATGTATCTATTTAATAGGTGTAGAGCATATATAGTGCAAAATTTTGTTGAAATTCAAAGACTTACTTTTTCTTTTTTATAACTTTTGTCTATTTTCTCCTGGGTTTTTTTCATTATAGCTGTTTCGTTAGTGGGAAGGCAATTTTGCGATTTATGTGCCCATAAAAATACCCTGTCTCCACCAATTTTTCAGATCATTTTTCCATTTGATGTTAATAAAAAGTTGTAAACATGGTATTTGGGCAAAAGAGCCAAGATGGCTGACATGTGGCAGCGTTACGTTGGAATTTCCTTTCCCCAAAAGGTCATTACACAGAAACACTTTCACTTAGGGACGTTGTCAACTTTCACAGTCGCTCCTGTAAGTACCCTAGAAAGATATCGGGGGGGAAATGAATGGCAACAAAAATCACCATAAATGCTAAAAATAAGCAACAACAATAGTAACAATACATGATAACCCCGGGATACGATGTTAATCAGTTCTGGGGGTTGGGATCGTAAGGTGAAATCGCCGTATGGCGGGCTATAAGCAAAATTTTAAACAGTACATATTAAAAATTAGTAACAAAATACAGTATACAATGCGCCTGTATATAATCAAATAACATTATATATAACACCGTAACCAGGGGCTGGAAAAACATCTTAATTCATATCATAAACTTGGAAAAAAAAAAGAACGTATCCTAGGGCCACCGTATCCCAGAGTTCTACTGTATCATCATTTTCGGTTTAATGTCCGTTTTACATGCTGGCATGTGCTTAAAGGAAATTAGCATTCCCCCACCAGGAATTGAAGGTTGCTTTTGTAGGTTGGATAGCCAACATGGCCGACCGATGTTGACGTCACGTAGGAATTTAAAATTGCGAAATGTGGATATAGGAACAAAATGCGTTTTAATAGTTTTTGATGCAAAACAAAAATCATTTTGTTTTGCATCTTCTTTTTCATAAATTATTTTATTAAAATCTTTTGCGTTTAACGAGAATTTTAATAAAAGAGAGAAAGTTTGTCGAAATGCTATGTTCTAATTTGTAAATAAAATAGTTATTTTGAAATTGTCTGAAAAAGCAAAAAGTTTTTTTTTTTGCGTCAAAAACTTAGAAGGCATTTCATTCCTATATCCGCATTTCACAATTTTAAATTACCACGTGACGTCAGCATCGGTCGGCCATGTTGGCTATTCAACCTTCGAAAGCCCATATTGCCCGAACTCCAAATAGCCTGAATAAAAACCAGGAATCCTAACCACTCCCGTACGAAGGAAAGGTAAGTACTATTTAAAAAGTTGCCCCAAAATACAAAACGCAAATTTAAATAAAAACAAAGCACAAATCTGTCAATAAAATTGAAATATAGACGTTGTTTAAACCAACAAATGTCGACTGTTACTCATTGACCCACATTTTTTCCCTAAAATCCATTTCAGTAGGTCACACGCTACCGTCCACCTCCCCCTCTTTCTCTGCCCCCCTCCCACCTTCATGTTGTCCTATCCTCAACAGCTGTTGTTGTAATGTCAAAAATCCTTGGACTTAAAACATGTGTTTGAGTTTCTGTTAAATAAAAGCGCGCACACACACACGCACGCATACACACACACACGTTATTTTTTGCATATAAAAAAAGAAATAACATTTTCAATACATTTAGGTTGGAAGAGACCCCCCCCCCCAGTCGTACAAGCTTAAACAATAACTTAGTAATTCTTATTTACTAACTTAACCTTTAAAATTATTTAATTCCAAGGTTGTAACAACCAAGAAGTTGCAATGGCGACAAAAAGTCCTTCCTTTTGGCTAGGAGCAAAGGGTAGTATCTGTTCTAATACTACACTTCATCTGTTCTGTTCTTGTTCAGTGGATGAGGTACTATTTATAGACTGAGGCAATTTTTATTTTAATCTCAATTCAGAATGCTTCTTTTTAAGGGGCAGAATTTCACCACCTTAGAAACTGACCTTGTCTCAAACCTTGTTCTTGTGAAGGGGGGGGGGTTAAGGCAAGTAAATAGGGACAGATTTTTTCTGTCTATAAAAAGCTGCTAATAGTATGCGTCTCGAACAGCTTTTAACAACTAAGTTGAGCTCCTATCTTGTTCACGCGGCTTAGATATAAGCCAGGAGGAAACTACTAATAGAAATGATGAGGACAGGTCACCTGGCGTCTGAAAACCGTCGGGGTTTTAAATAGATGGGGTGGATCAGTCTGGGAAGTCAGCTCATTTGAAAAAAGGAAAATTCGAAACTCAGACTTACACTGCCTTACTGCAATAGACAATTCGGGTGTCAACCGCAAAGAAAAATTCAGAGCTAAATGAATTAAAACGTCTTTATGCATATATGCGGAAGAGGGTTATATGGGGACTTTTTATTCTCTTCATCGTCGCTGTTTCTCTTTGCTGCGTTTCATGAGTCGCCGTCGATCAAATAAAACTTTTCATGAATTAAAGACATAAGGAGACATTCGCTGAGTTTTCTTAAGTTTTGTTTGGAGAGACTTGACTTTGGAGAGAAAATAACTAATGCTATCTTAATAATTATTTACTTAAACCTAACATGCTAACTTAAGAGATATGTGATGCAGATGGACAGAGACATTTGTAACATTTGTAACATTCGCTGGAATTACCAGTTTTCTACATCATTGGGTTGTGTCACATTCGCATGGCTATTTGGAGAGAATAGACTCCCAAAACTTTAGTTTTCTTTAACCCCAAAACGTGACGTTATTCGTCATATCTTTATATCATTCGACTCTTGTTTTGACTACGGCATTTGACCTTTGCTTCCCTGCCTTTTAATCCATCTTTTATTCAACCCGTGGAACGATTCTGTTTTACAGATCTGAGTCATCATCATACACTCAATATGACCAAAAATTCACACTAGCTTACTTAATCGCTACTGAGGTAGGGTCCCTAATATATAACAGCTATATACAGCAACGTTCTAGCAACTCTTCCCGCAACACTGAATCCATTTGGATCAGTATTTGCCTTTCAAATAGATCGAGTTATCTCCCCTTCTATAAAGATAAAAGAAGGTCTGTTTGGAGTGATCTCCTCTTAGCTATTGTTGTTGTAGCTAACTCATCTTGCTATGTTTCTTTCAAAGCCCAACTTTCTCTCTTATGCTACTAAAACCCACCTGGGCCTTTTTGACCTTGGATTCTACTTCAACAAGAAGACACTAGAATCCAACATGGCAATCACTGACACACGTGGACTAAATGTAGCATACACATGCCTACGCGTAGACAAGGCCTGACTTACACATTTACATAGACACACATCCTTCATACATGAAGTCTTTTTTTCCATTACTAACAGGACAGTCATCTTACCTTTCATAGATGAATTCTTTACTCTTCTCGACCAACGGAACGTTTATTTAACAACACATGGACTTTTTAACCTTTTGTCTTTGTATAGATTCATGGATGTATTACTTCGCTAGCGCGCGTCTCTCCCATTCTCCTTTTATTTACACGTTAACGAAGACGATTCGATATATATTGAATGTTAGAATGTAAGTCTGGCTTTCAATTCTATAGAACTTGTCCGGTAGAGGGATAGATAACGATTTCTAATAGCTGTTTAGCATGTAAAAAGCATGAATAATGATGATGACGATGATGATTTGCAACACGTCTACACTATGATGGACGACGTGTACGTTTAGATCACTTCTTTCTACGAAAAGGTTCGTCGGTTAATAAAATCCTACTAGTTTTCCTCGGCACTCAACCTTCAGAGCGTTTCAAGATCTAAAAGGACATGGTTAACTCTGCAATCGTCACCATTGATCCACCCATTACATTTGCGGTTGAAACGGACAACTTTGAAATTACCATTTTCGCTCCATTAAGATAGGCAACTTTTTTTTTTTTTTTTTTTACAACGCAGTAAAATGCCAGAACAACAATAACAACATTATGCAATCGAAAAATAGGCTTACATTAGAAGTGAAGCGTTAAGAAAGTCGATTGGACGCCATTTAAACGAGAATTGGCCAAAACAATCTGCGTATTTAATACGAAAATAGCAAGTTATATTTAAAAATTGAGTAGGAGGAGGGATAAAGTAGATGTTTTTCTTACAACATAAGTGGCGTCCTGATAAGAATACCACAGCAGATATTCTATCAACGGTGTATAACTTCGTATAGAAAACACAAGAGGACATCTAACAGTGGCATGCAGAGGTCTGGTGATGCTCACAGCTAACTTCTTGATTGTATTCTCCAAAACTCAAGGATAAGTTCTAGTATTGAGAAATATTGTGAAATAGTTTGAATATGACTGGATGCTCCTCCTAAGTTGCATGTTCGGGGTTAAGGCCTTGTAAGGCCCACGTATGCACGCCCCCAACCCCTGGGTCATGCACAATAAACTCTACCAGTCAAGCGTCATGAAGATCACGCACATCATAAGTATTTGAAATATATCCTATTCGATTAGGGATGTTAAAAATCTCAGAAAATTTTGCCGATTTGGTGCTGAACAAAAACCACGATTCTACAGGGTGGAACAATAAATTTGTCGCCCCTAGAAAAGAAATGATTCCATTTCCGTTTAATGAAAATCGTTTTTTTTTTGTTTGTTACAAACCATCTACTAGTTGGCCATAGGAGTCTTCTATTATGTTTGAAAGTGACACTGTTTAACGAGCCAGATTGGAGATGTGCCGCTGTACAACTCATGCTCTCTACCGATCCAAGTTATGACAACAGCTCTGGATTGCCATGAATAACAGGTACGTGGCCAGCGTAATGAAAACAAATTTAGTTTCCAACCACGGTTATGGTATTTGGTGTCGTTTCAAGTGAGAGCCACATCATGCCACCTCACATCTTCAAAGTTGCCTTGAAAGTCAACACCAAAATGCACCTGGATGTTCTGAAGAGTGTGGTGATCCCCTGGTGCAATCAAGTGACCGCTAGCATATGCTGGGTGTGGCAGTAGGATTCGGCACCAGCCTACAAGTCCAAAGAGAGCCATGTTTGGTTTCAGAAGGAGTGCTACGACTTTGTACCCTTCTCTCACTGTCTTCCCTCCTCCACCAATCTGAACCTGCTGGACTATTTCATTTGGTCATACATCGAGAACATCACCAACATGACTTCTCACACACCAAAGCCAGCCTGATCGCTGGCATCCATGTATTCACCAAGTTCCCGTCAGCGCTTGCGGAAAAGGCATACTCCCAGTTCTGGACCCGTATAGAGGCGATGATTGAGGCCGAAGGCAGCTATTTTGAATAGATGTAAGCTCTACTACATAATCAAGTTACCTGAATTGATTATTTCAATAACAGTTTTAAAATAAAGCTGTAGTGTTGTTTTCTTTAAGGTGACAAATTTATCGTTCCGTCTTGTATAATTGAAAAGATGAGGATTGATTATGTTACTTGAATTCTTCGGACTACTGTTCTCATCTTGTCTGTTATTTTTACAACGTTTCAACTGATGCAGCCTCTGACCTTCTCCAGGTGTGTCTTGCAGAACTTGTGAATCTTTGTGAAACTTGGGAATCTGCACAAAATTTTAAACGGAACCCTTTATTTAATCCATGGGAGGAGAATGTTCTCGTCTCGTCAGTCATGACTGGGTAGAAGTCGTAAGTAATTCGCAATTATATTTTGAGTGCTGCCTGCGCTTAGGATTGAACCTTCAATCTCCACAAGAATGCAAGTACTTTATCCACTACGCCACAGGTCCTCAGACATTTGTAAAATTACAGGAGAAACATGTTGAAAATAACACTCAAGATCAGAACAGTAGTCTGAAGAATTTAAATGATATTAAACTCTTTTAAATGTTCGTTACCTATATATCTATAAAAGTGACATTGTGTGTGTGTATATTTCCCTACCAAACTACTCTGTCAATGTTCAGTCTACAGGTTCGAGATTTGACACAAGGGGTATTGAGATTTGGGAAAATCTTTTTAATCGGTTTTCGGACAGAAATTTGGCTGCCAAGGGGTCAAAGTTCAACGATTTGACCTTTGAAAGCTCTACCAAACTCCAACAATTTTGGGTCTAACCACTTGAAATTTTAGATGTAGGTTACTTGGAGATGGATCCAACTTTAATTTGATTTGAGCTCAAAACAATAAATGTTAAGAGGTCAAAATTTGGGTCAAAGTTCCAAAAGATTTGACCTCTGCGGTCTCTACCAAATTGCTCTAATTTTTGGTCTAAACATTTGAAATTTTACATAAAGTGTATTCAGACGTAGGTCAAGCTTTTTAATCAGTTTTTGGCTGAAAATTTGGCTGCCAAGAGGTTACAGTTGAAAGAGTTGACCGTTGCAGACTATTAAACTCTTCCTGCAATTTTGGGTCTGAGCACTTGAAATTTTAGATGTAGGTTACCTGGACAGGAGGCAAACATTTTAATATATAAATATGCACATAAAGTTATGAACAGTACACATAGGGCCCGAGCAAAACTGAACTGCTAGTTTTATATAATATCCTTTTTCGAGGTGTTGTATGCGATCCAAATACCACTGCATCGAATGCTACACCACATGAAAGATATTTTACCTTTTAGTAGAATCAATAGATTTTGTTGCGTCTCTTTTACCAAAGGGTTACCACTTATCAAGGCCGGCTACGATTCGAGGATAAGGGTAAATGGGATGGAATAAATATTCGTTGCAGTTCAATGTTAAATTCTTGAGTCGTCTTCATAAAATATTTAAATTCTTTCCAGTCTCATCCATCGTTATCAATCCTGAAGGCATTGTCTCATCATTCACCTGACAAACTCATTAACCAATTATCAAGGCCAAAGGCCATTTGAGGATAAAGATTAATGAAATGGAATAGTAACTAGTTGAAAAATGAAAAACCTCATGAGATGATTGAATTCTTCGGACTACTGTTCTCATCTTGTCTATTATTTTCACAACCTTTCGATTGATGTAACCTCTGACCTTGATGATTAATGAAATAGGCTAAGTTTTGGTTACTTGTGGGGACGTTGAAAAAATTTCCGCGAGAACCTGTGGCATAATAGATAAAGTTACACTCTTCTGGAGATTGAAGGTTCACTCCTTAATGTAGACGAAACGTTGTGAAAATAGTACTCAAGATGAGAACAGTAGTTCGAAGAATCCAAATACATCATTGTATTTACTACAAGACTGTGGGGGAAAGTAATGAAAAACGTGATTTACACAAGCGACGCCGCCTCTGTCTTTCCTGTCAGGTGACGAAATCAAGGAAGGAAAGAGAGAAAAAAAAACTTTCGTCTATAGATGGCGTATTAATATATATACGGCATTAATTTGTATATGGGAAAATGCCGGCTGTGAAAAGGGCGGATGGGAAAGCACGGGGCGGTTTTATTTTTGGACAGTTGAGAGAGAATGACAGAGAGAACGGTGGGTGCAGATTACAGCTGAAGTCGGGAGCTGGCAAGAAGGAGTTTGGGCGAATATCTCATTATTTTGTTAAAAATCTTAGTTTCATTCACTCTATTTACCTGTTACCCCGCGAGGGTTGGTTGTGACACAATGTCGAAAGTAGAATAGAGTACAGCCATTACTGAACTCTACGTGGGCGCTCTTCATGAAACCCTAACATTCAGTAATTGTCACCAAGAACTTGGATGAGCTTTTTTGCAAGTGACATTTATATTTGTTTCGATTCTAATAATCAACTCCGAACTGGGTGTTAATCGGTTGTGTTTCACGTTATGCCCAACATTGTTGGGTTATTTCATGCCATAATGAGACAGATTGCTCATCGTTGTAAATAATAATTAAATGTAATGATTGTCTGTAAGAGAAAGTTTATCGTAACTCCAAAAGTTAATCAACAGACGACATCAAAGTTTCACATAAAAATACCTTTGGTGCTTGTTGGGACAGAGTCGACAGACCGATTTTGTTTAAATATGTGGGTTTAAGCAAAAACAGTATTTACCTAATTGTCATGTCGAAAATAGTAATATATTAAAAAATTACGAAAATTTATCAAGTAGAAAATTATTTATGAGGAAAAATAACTTTTACGAAAAATTGGGGTAAAATTGTATTTTTCTTAGATGTGAACACCTTAAAAATTGCGAATAAAGGGCCATACTTATCTCCCTTTTCGTTACTTTAATGGCTCCAGTTCATGGAGAGAGAAAGCGTATAAAGTGTACTTGCGCTTGCCTCACATTACAGTAGCCGGGAAAGTGACGTTAGAACACGCGGTCGGTTCGTCGACTCAACAAGACACAATAGCAGTTGTTCTATTCGCCGAATTTTCGTAATTTTTGGATATATTACTACTTTCGACAGGACAAGTAAGTACTGCTGTTTTTGCTTAGAGTCGACGGATCGATTTTCTAAATATGCGGGTTTAAGCAAAAACAAAAAATCTGTCGACTCCATCTATAAACAAGCACCATAATTGGACTGTGCTGAAAACGGAATCAAACCGCTAAATATAAAGTGTCGTACGTGACCCGCTTTGGTCAGTGTTATTGGCTTGAACTACCATCAGTAGAAAATGAAATTATGTTAATGCGATAAGAATAAGTCCGGTGATTTATGTTCTTATGCCACAGCTTCTGATTAGCATGATATATGTATCTACTTACATCAAACGGAAAGTAGTACGTAATGCAATTAGAATATGTGACCTTTACAAGGTCAAAACCGTACCTATGCTTTCTGTTATAAAGTAAGCTGATCTACCCATTTCAGGAATAATGGACTCACCCAGAAGCAATAAATATAGTTACATTTAAACGTTTTAGTAGCGGTTTGTGTCATTCATTTGTCATTCAATTTGTCGTGATCGCAGACACATGCTAGTCAAGGTTTAAATATCAACAATCAATTCGGCAGAAACTGAGCCATTTCAGTGACTTTTTATCCGGTTGGCTGAGGCCCTCGTTCTGGGTAGTACTAGGAGGTCCACCCGTCCAGGTTTTGCCTCATGTCTTTTGGGTAGAGTAAGTTTATTACTTACTGCTTAAGGCCAGAGTGCTTCTCATTTAGGGATACTGGCTCGACTCCCCCACCTTCCGACCTTGTGTCACATCTTTCTGCAGTGGGAAGGAAATACTGTAATTCGTCGCAGTTATGGCCCCAGAATCACGACGTGTATTTCTGCATCATACTTTTGTTAATACACTTATTAACTATACCACTGTGTGTTTATTATTACCAACTTGCAAGGCCTCAACACTCTCTATACGATTGGTTTGTAGATTAATTGGCTTTGTATATTTTGTAAAAAATAAATAACTTGCCTACGGATGTGCAACAAACAATGCTCTTCAAGTTCAAATTCTATTGAACCCAGTTTGTTTATTTAAAAAACTAACTAGCAGGGAGATCCGACGTTGCCCTGAAATTGAATGAGCATCAACGAACGTTCCATACTTTCAATACATTTATTGTCATCGAAATCGATGGATTCGCCCATTTTTTTTTTCAATCAAATCAATTGCTTGTATAACACGACGAAGACCCGGCCTCCCCCAGTCAAAGATATAGCACGAAGAAGACCGTACTCTCCATCGATGCATAAGTGCAGTTCTAGGTGATTCCGATTCGAACACCCACGGAAATCCAATAACACAGTCTCGGTCGCTTCTACGATGACGGGGGTGGTGGTAGATTTCTGTAGTTCTTTGTTTGAAAGACAAAAAAAATAGTAGGAAATAAAAAATCGAAATAAAAATCCAACGTATATAACTCCACGCATCCAGGGAGGATACGCGTAGCGGGCCGGATGCCGGACGTAAGCTTGGCTACTTTTTCCTCTTGCTTGCTGCTCGCTGAAAGAGATTACTTCAATTTGGCATCATTCATCTGCAAGCTAATCACAAGTTCTGTAAACGACGAATAACCGACTTTGACGCAAATTTGGGTTTCGCTTGTATGGATTAATTATTAACATAAATTCTGATTACAAGAAAAATATTTTTTTTACAATTATAAACAGGAGGAAAGTAAAATAAAAATATATGCAATTTCTTTTTCTTCACCAGCAGTCTACTTAAATAGTAACTCAAACGAGACTTTTTTTCAACAACCGATTTCTCTCCCTTCTTTATCGGACGGTCATTGAACGGTGTGTGTGTGTGTGTGTGTGTGTGTGTGTGTGTGTGTGTGTGTGTGTGTGTGTGGTGGGGTGGTGTCAGATCCAACTTTCGACTCTCGACTCACTCTAAAATCGCTGTGCGGCTCCTTTTAAAGGTATGGGTTGGTGATATTTAGCGAATCTGGGGTTCTCATTCAAACAATGCCTATTCATTACATATACTCTGATTCGCCTGGATTGGCTAATTGGCCAAATCACCTGTGCATACTAATTAAGTGATTCCCCTGACAGATACCAAATTTTTTCGTTATCCATTTTCCCCATAAAGGCCAAATCACGGCCTTGACCTTAAGGTCACTTCGAAGACAAAACATTGCTCGATAACACGTAACAATCCTCTTCACAAAGCAATATCACCATCAATGTTCCCGAAATTATTTTTTCCTTCTTGTATGTTGCATCAGCAATCAAACCGTTTTTAGCCAGCAAGGCCACCTGCTGGTGCCCCGGGATCACTCACATAAATAAAATCTCTAATTCAGCTCTCACTTTCCCCCGTTTCTTCTTTAATCAATTTTTTCGATTATCGATACTTATCGGAGGCATTCCGATACAAGACCTAGCCAAGAATATTTCCAGACACATAAAATACATTTGTGTGAAATTTCAAACAATAATCCCAACCATATCGAAGTCAATAGAGAGCAAACACACACACAAGTAGAGATACTATGGAAAAGGTATTAACATAGAAAGTAGAAAGAATGCTTTTCGAGCCACCATCAGATATTTAAAACAAACAAAAACTATGATATTAGAATGAAACCTGGCCAATGGCAAAAGATGAGTGTGGAGAGTATAGACAATTTTGCAGGGCATTTTCAGATGTGTTTACCATTGGACGTTGATAAAATAATGACTGCTGGGCATTTTTATAACTTAAACTTGGTGGACAAGTCAGACGCATTTTTATTTATTTATTTGCGGACTATTATCCTCATCTATTGTATAGTTATTGTTTAACGATATTTCGTCACGTGGCGCAGTGGATAGAGACGTTGAATCTCTACAGTTCCAGGTGAGTATTGTCTGAAGGTAGCGGTTTCAATCCTACCCAGAGCCGACCAGAGGATTAGTTGGCCAAAACGTGGTGAGACAACAACTATGGAAGGCAGTAATTACTGAAGATACAGTTGAAGATTTAGCATTCCTATCCATATCAACCAACTGACGAAAGCCAGAGGAATAGTTGGCCGAAACGTAGTTAAACAATATTAAACAATAACTATTAAAAAAAAAAAGATGAAGATAACAAATAAAAATATATAAATTACTCATCTCAAAAAAGTTCCAATAATAATTCAGACAGTATCATTTTTATTATAGGTTTTTCTATTTGAAAGTCGACTGTAGTCATTCAAAGAAAACACATTAACATTTGTGAGTTAAGGTATTTTTACTAAATATAAAAGGTTACGACGAGGAAATTAATTTATATGTTGTTTTGATTTAAACTTGAAGTTTACGGGATATTGCGTTTAAGCTATTCACTTTATTGAGTGCACAGAGAGAGAGAGAGAGAGAGGGAGGGAGAGAGAGAGAGGGAGAGAGAGAGAGTGAGAGAGAGAGAGGGAGAGAGAGAGAGAGGGAGAGAGGGGGGGGGGAAGAAGTGAGTTATACGACCTTTAATGATGTGTTTAGACAATAAATAAGAAAATGTTTGAAGGAGAAAATGAAAGATAGATAGATAGATAGATAGATAGATAGATAGAGACGAGAAAAGGGGAAAAGGCAGAGAGACAGAACGATAGAGAAAGAGAGAGCTGTGACTTTTAATGATGTTTTAAAGAGGAAACAAAATGTTTATGAAGAAAAGGGAGGGTAGAAAGAGGAGGATGACGAGAGAGAAAAAGAGAGAGAGAAAGAAAGAGAGCGAGAAGAAAAAGGGAGAATGAAAGAACGACAGATCAGAAAGAGATAAAAAGATACAGAAAAATAAAGTCAGAGAGAGAGAGAGAGAGAGAGAGAGAGAGAGAGAGGGGGGATAAAGAGAAAGAAAACGAGAGTGATAAAGAGATATGACCTTTAATTATGTTTCATAGAAGAAACGAAAAAAAGTAGAGAGAAGAAGCGGGTGACAAATGAAAGTGCGGGTAAAGAGAAAGAAAAGGAGAAAGAAAGAACAAGATAGATATAAAAAGAGACAAAGAGAAAAATAGAGAGAGAGAGAGAGAGAGAGAGAGAGAGAGAGAGAGAGAGAGAGAGAGAGAAAGAGAAAGATGAAAAAGAAAGAGTTATGTGACCTTTAATGATGTCTAGTTTGATGCGTAGAAGCGTCAGTATTAATCTTTATTTTTCGTTCTATCAATTTGTTTATAACAAATCATTGGTTAAATTAAAAAATATAGTCACTTTTTAATGGTTTGCATATTTTACGGCATATCAATCCTTTTGGCAGGAGGATCGGAGTGCCATTTAATGCCACAATGCACAATACCTTTTGTAAACGATGCTTTATTAGTATTTGATAAATTTACCAATAGCTAGGATAATACGTGCTCATGGCTTTCTTGAGAGTATTAATGCACAAATGACCTCTACAAAAAGAGCAAAGGATGACGATGGAAGCTTAAAATACCGCAATTTACAATTCGTTTTATTCGGACTACTGTTCTCATTTTCTATGTTATTATTCTCACATTTTTTTGTCGATTTTTGGTCAATGAAACCTCCGACCTTTTTCATGTACGTCTTATCGAACTTTAAAATCATTCTATGAAACTCGGTAATCTGTATGGAATTGTTGCAATATTTTTGAGGTATAATGAGGATATTATCCCGTACAGTTTGGAAGCATCTATTTATAAACGATGCTGCTAGGAACTGACGAATCAAATTAATTCACGTTCTGCTACCAACCAATCAGAAACCAGAGTTGCTACATAAAAATTGAACCTTTTCTGTAGCAACTTTGCATGTGTTTTCTTCGTGTCAACACGGGAAGAAGTTTTTGCTCTGTGGATTCCAACTCAAGAACTGTCTACTGAGAACCAGTCACCTCCAGGATTTGTATAGAACAACTAACCATCGAAAACTGTTCTGAATCTAAACATGGCTTACATCTCAAGAGGAATTTTGAACAGAACCCTTTATTTAATAAATTGGTGTCAATGAGTCATGGCACAATGGATAAAAGTGCTATAAGTAATAATAAGTTCTACATGCCAGTCTTCTGGCGGTTGACGGTTCAATCTTCAGTTTGGACGATACTAAGAATACAATTACGAATTATTTACTTAGCTGACAGAATGAGAGCCAGTTACCATCTTGGATTAAATCAAAAAGTTCCATTCTAAAATCCTGTACAGACTTCCGAGTTTGATAGAAGCACCCCCAAGTTTGGCCAGATACACCTGAAGAAGTTCGGAGGTTACATCGACCGAAACGTTGTGCAAATAGTATTCAAGATAAGAATAGTTGTCTGAATAATCCAAATAAAACAAATTATCGGCCCTAATCTCAAGCAAATTCAAAAAGCTAAGTCAAGTGTCCGACTACAGTCGAAGTCCACTAAAAGACTTCCTTTTCGTTAGCTGCTACACACAGATGTAGGGAAGGGTGCCACTCCATTCTCAGGATTACTCCACTTACTCTTGATCCTTTCCTTATAATGTTGATGGTTTATCAAAGGGGGCATCAAGTGAAATTTTTGTAAAAATAAAACCGAACTACTTATCAAGGTCAAAAAGACACCCGGGGATAAAGGTTAATGAAATAGAATGGTAGCTAGTTGAAAAATGAAGAACTAACTACACGAGAGGATTCAGGATGATTAGTGGAATGAACTAAATATTGGTTACCTGTGGGGACGATAGTGGATATAGATCTGCAATACTAACGCACTCCATTTACATGTTTCCTCCACGAGGGTTGGTTGTGATACGTCGAGAGTAAAATAGGGTTCAACCAGTATTGAACTCCGCAAGGGCGCTCTTCATAATCCTATAGAGTTTAGTAATTGTCACCAAGAACTTGGATTAGATTGAAGATTGAAACTTGGTCTCCTTTTTTTTTTTATTCAACGTTCACCCCCACCCCACCCCCAAACAAGGCACAGTGCCACTTTGAAGTAGGGGGCTACTATCGGGGACATAAGTTGCAGGGACATTATGAAGGAAGATGAGCAGCAAAATGTCTGTTCACACCGCACTTGAACTTCTGCATGTCAGTACAGTTGGAAAAGCAGAATCCCGGAAGGGAGTTCCAAAGTCTAACAGTTCTGGGGAAGAAACTATTAGAATAAAAGGCTTTCTTGCACATAGGGATCTGTGTATGGGGTGGGATTTAGCTGCTTTTCGGGTTTGACGGAGGTATTTACGCCGAGGAGGTACCAGTGCTTGTAGTTCGTCAGAGCATTCACCATTAAAATACTTGTAGAACAAGCAGAGGGATGCAACATTTCGTCGATGGGACAGAAGCTTAGATAACAGTTCAGGATCCATAAGGTTGGCGATTCTCTTTTGAACCCTATCCAGGAGGGAGGAACTAGTAGCAGATGCACCAGCCCAAATGTGACAACAATACTCCATACATTGGGCGAATGGTGGCCTTAGAGATACAGGATGCTTTCAGACGCAAGTAGCTTTCTAGCACGGTAAAGAGAGCCCACCTTAACACTCTTAACTATGTCAAATGGACCGGTTATCAAAACCTCAGAAATATAATTCAAACTCGTGTTTGCTAGCTAGTTTCAAAATTTTTTTATTCAAGTTCAGATTAAGATCGGAAAATTAAATGCCACTTTCACAACGTTTCAGTTAATGTAACCTTCGACCTTTTTCAAGTGCATCTTGTCGAACTCGGGAATCTGGATGAAAGTTCGAATGCAGTCCTTTGTTTATATCATGGAAGTAGCATGCTGTTGCTCCATCAGCCATGACTGAATAGACGTCCTAAGTAATTCGCAATTGTATTTTTGATCGCACATACCGAGTGTGACGTTGACCGTCCCAGGGAACAATTGGGCTCCCAACCGGAAAATCTGGAGAGCCGGGCAGATATGATTTCCTTTATTCTTTAATTATCATCTGTGTGCCCGGGCAACGGCAACCGACCTTGCTGAGAGAAAGATTGGATTTGTAAATTTCATCGTTTTATGGAAAGGCGACAACTCTATGTCACTTTGAGAAGAGGCAACGAAAAATAATTTCGTTTTCGATGCCAACGAATGATGACTCAAGGTTAGAGGAGAAATGTTTAGCCTTTGAGTACAATTACCCCGAACCGAGGTTATGGGCTTAACCTTTCGGTCGTAAGAACGGCGCTGTAATCCACAGGTGCAATCGGGGAAGATGGGGTGACGTAACTAGACACGATTGGTCTAGGAAGCGGCCCAAGCACACCCCTCAATACACTATATGAACAGGTTCACAGCATGAAGACCGCAGATTAATTTGGAGAATCGAGCTGATCTTGGAGAGAATTAAGCACAATTGAAGAGTCGCTACCCCTCTCTTCCCACATCATTCCACCGCTATACCGAGAGAGAAATTAATCTATTTGGGACTCAGCAGAGTCTGCCAAGATCAACACTGAACTACGAACAAATATATATATATATATATATATATATATATAGTATATCTTATCTTGAATTTAATCGGTAGAATAGATAATTGACTTTGTCGTTCTTTTGTGTGCATGATAATGATTCCCTTCCAGCACGACAGATCGACGAAGCAGCGGTATATCAACCCAATCGTGAAATTAAGACCAACCAAATCGATTGCCGGGTCCTGCTACACGAAGATACCTTGCGAAGGACGAAGCACGGGTCACATTTGGTCCGTGACCGAGGATTGACTCTTATATGACAAAGGGATCCCCTGGGAAGGGATCGCTTCACTTGATCACACCTTCAACCTTCAGGAGAATATTACTTTTGCAACACAAGTGGGCCATCGAAAAATGCAATTGCAGATTAGTTAAGATCTCTATCCAGTCGTGTTGGAAGAACAAGAACGTGCTACCCCGGAAATAAATAAGGTTCAGTTCAAAATTTCGTCCAGATTCCCGAGTTTGACAGAAAGATTCCAGAGTTCGACAAGCTACACCTAAAAGAAGGCCGGAGGCCACATCGACTAAAACGTTGTAAAAATAACACTCAAGATGAGAACAGTAGTCTGAAGATCTCAAATAATTACGAATAACCAATCCCCATCTAAATAATTTCAGAAACTAAAAATTAAAATAAAAAAAAAAGTTATAAAAAGACATGTTAATCGAAGATAACACAAATCACAATAGGAAATGGCAATGTCCTCTGTGGCTCTGTCTATACATACACAGCTGTTTCTCTGGAAAGACAAAAATCAATACATCGAATGCTAATGCCAGGGCCGGAAGGATTACTGAAGAGGCCCTAAACATGTAGAAGATTATAACTTCCCTGTACAGAAAATGTTTGCAGATAACTTTTTAAAAGGCAAGGGAAGGCATAAACACATTTAATTTGAATAAAATATATTACCGGAAAAAAGAATAAATCATTCATTTACGTTAAACATTGCTTTTCTATGGTAAATTGAAGTTAACAGTTAAATGGGAAGTGGCTAAGTGGTTAATGACACGAGCTGACAATCTGTGTGCACCAAGTTTGAATCAAGTCCGTTCCACAGAAATACTTCCACTTAGAATGTTGGCGACCTTCACGTGTCCCCCTCTGTATGTACTAGATGTCTTTCTAGAAAGAATTCTGACTGGAACAATATCGAGGAAACCAATGCCAACAATAGAATATTACTGAAATTAGCAAGTAAATAGATGACAACTAATCTAATTCATTTCTACTGAAACATTTTCAGTTAGGATGTTGGCAATTTTGAAGTGGTCCCCTCTGTAAGTATATTTTTTCTAGAAAGAATTCGGACTGAAACGATATCGGGGAAACCTATGCCAAAATTAGACTATTACTGAAATTAGCAGGTAAATAGGTAACGGTGGTTACGTGGTTAACTACACAGACTGACAACTAAGGCGTGCCAAGTTTGAATCTAGTTCGTTTCTACTCGAACACTTTCAGTTAGGATGTTGGCAACCTTCAGTTGGTCCCTTCTGTAAGTATAAGATTTTTTTTTCTAAAATGAATTCTGAGTGGAACGATATCGGGGAAATCAATGCCAACAATAGAATCATCTGATTCATACGGATTGAATGGATGGGCAGGTAAATATTTTATTCCATGTACATCCACTTTATGTTTGTAGACGCATAGCAAGAACTCGTGCTGGAATTGATGCAGAGTTTCAACGAAAATTGAGTTTAATAAAAAGAAGCGAAAAAGAATAAAATAAATGAGAAAGCTAGGATCGAACCCGGAAAATCTCGGTTACACCGCAAACACAAAATGGCATATCTGACACTTAAATAAGGTCATTGGTTTAACCCATAAAAAGAGGAGAGAGGACGCCTGGACATTTGTTGGATAAGAATAAACCGAAATTTAATTTTTTATGAGCAAAAAAAAAAAAAAAAAAAAAAAAAAAAAAAACGTGGGAGGTTAGGTGAGGGAATTCTGCTTGAAAAAAAAAAATTGCTACATGATCTGGTTTTGCTGTCCAGATAAGATTTTAATTGTAGGAGACAAGATGAAAAAAAAAATTATGCTTGGAAAATGAAAGATTAAATGATTAATATTAAGTGATAGGTATAAAGAAAGAAAAAAAAAAGAAAGAAAGAAACCAGCATAGAAATGGTATAAAGAAAGGAAGGACAGAAAAATAACAGATTTAATATTTTTATATTCTTTAAAGTGACAACCAAATTAATAATCCCAAGGAATGAAAGGGTGGCACTAGGTGATTGTGGAAAATGGAGTCCAGAGCAAGTAGGAGGAAAATAGGTTGAACTCTTCACTCGGCAAAAAGTATTTATCATAAACTAATGAAATAGTTGGTCTCATTGGACAAGAGAACGAGAGAAAGAAAGACGATAGAATCAATAAGGCTTTATGTATTGTAATCTTCGTATGAGATCAACTCCGATAAAAAAAAATTCTAACAAAACGATCGCCAAGCAAATGAAGCTCTTCTATAAATAACAAATATATTTATTTGAATCATCTACACCATTTCTAGTCTCTGCTGTTTTATGAAAGAAACTTCGTCTGTGCGACTGTGTGTTGGAGTTCGTTTCCTATGGACTCCAAAACGGCTGGGCCGATTTTTATTAAAAATCACACGAATGTACCTTATGTGTCTGGGAATGTTCTTAGATAGGCTTTATGTCGAAATGCCTCCGTTAATTACCGAAAATCGATAATCGAAATAATCCGATGCAAGAAGGAACAGGCGATTTTGACAAAAGATAATACCGTACATAGCCTAACATCAAAGTATATTTAAGACGTTTTATCACACACAAGCCGAAAGACCTGGCATAAAATAAACAGTAGATGCTTCTGTTTAAAGAACAATTGTGCCATGATACTTGACTTTTTCATTTTAGACTTAAATTGAAGCCATTATTATCGCACGAGCAGTAATGACAGGCATATAAAATCAACGCTATGCTCTTTGATATGACAGAGGCGTGTTCAAAATGAATGTTATGTTTAAGGCACACTTGTAGCATGATACTTGACTTTAGCATTTTAAATTTTAATTCAAGCCATTATATATAAACTTAATTTTATAAAATCAGCAGTAGGTTCTCTACAGTGCAATGTAGATTACAATGTATTGTGGACCAAGTCACTACGGGGAGACATGTGAAGCTTCATCCCGGTGCATCGCGATAGGTCACCAACTAGATCAGGCAATTAATTGATTTGATTGAAAAAAAAAATAAAAATAAAAATAAATAATGGGTGATTTCACCGATTTTGATAAAAAAATTGGACGTATGAAACCTTCGTTGGTTTTCATTCAATCCCGGGAAGCGTCGGGTTTCCTTGCTAGTATAGTTATAAGAGTGAAAATCGCCTGGTCATTATTCTAGAGAATTGCTAAAACCGGAGAGTATTCTGTATCTTCACGAAGCCACCATTCGCCATGCATGAATTATTACTGCCACATCTGGACTGGTGCATCTACCACTAAGCTCTCCTTAGACATGCTACAAAAAAAGTCTCCAATCTAATAGGACTTGCACTATCAATCCAGCTCTAACCCATGTCCCATAGCCGTAATGTTGAATCCCTGTCTGTTTTACAAGTACTTAAGTGGAATGTGTTCTGATGAACTCATTGCACTTGTGCCCCATCTCGACGAACATACACCCAACAAACACGTCTATCAGCAAAATCCCATCGCTTCACTGTAGAGGTTCCTAGATATAGGAATCCTCTTCCCTCGGACTGCTAGACTTTGGATTTCCCTTCCAGTTTCCTGCTTATTTGACTGTACTAAACTGCAGAAGTTTAAATGCAATGTAAACGGAAATTTCGCTCATCTCCTCTAAACCTGGTCCCAAATAGTAACCCCTAGCGTCCAAGTGACAGTATGACTTGTTTAGGGTGAACATGAGAATATATATATATATATATATATATATATATATATATATATATATATATATAAATAAAATAGTAAAAAAAAAATGTTTCAAATTCAATGAAGATATTGACCTTGAAACTCCTCCAACCGATTCCATCTACTTCCACTGCATTTACATTTGTCTTGCTGCTACAACAGCAAATAACTTTTCATCAAATGTAATTTCCATGATCAATGTTTATTTCCAAAAATTTCCCATCGGCAGCACCTTGAACGTGTCACATACTTTGCTCTCGTATTCTTGGATTTTATGCGACTGCTACAAGAAGACTCCCGGAAGAGCTCTTCAATACATATTAGTACTGAAAACTATGGCATTGTGAATATAACAAAGGATAAAGAAATCCAGATGAAGTGATCTACATAATCGGAACAATAATGAATGGAAAGTTTAAGGTATCAAGTTTCCACGGGTGAGGCACCGTATTCCTTTCAAGACAAGGTTTATTATTCCAAAGACTACAAATTTAATAAATTGTCCTATTCGAAAAAAAAAAAATGTTTATTTTCTCACTACTGCATAGAAATGTGAGAAAATGTCCTTTTCATGACATTTTTTTTGTCGTTGAGATAAATTGTACTCTTCAAGAAATTTTTTCTCCAACCAATATTTAAAATACGATAAGATTTACTTTTCAGAACAAATTATTTTTTCCGACACAAATTGCTTAGCCTTACTGCAGCTCCCAGCTCCCACCTGTTAACGTTACGTAATGATTAGGGCTATGACAACAGCATATTCTTTTCATTGTTTTGACTCTTGAGTGTATAACCGTTGATATCTTATATGCTTTTATATAGAGTAATGTGGTTCTCGGTTGATTGTCTGTGTCGGATATATATTCGAGAATTAAAACAATAAGAATATGCTGTTGTCATAGCCCTAATCATGATCCAGCTATGATTCACTTTCCAATCTTTCCGAAATCCCCCCTCCCAAATACTCGACTAACTACAACCACTATCAACGACTTCCCCTACTCTATTAGTACCTAAGTCTAAATGCAAATTCCATGAACAAAGATTTTTTCCCATAACTGCCTGCCTGTGGAACACTGTTCCGTTGGCCTGCTTCCCGGTTGAATACAACATGGTAGCCTTCAAATCCAACGTAAACAAATTCTTGAGCCGTCCCCATAAATCAAGTTCTACCCAATTTACGCCATTAACGATTACTACACTACTACCTTACATTTATTAACCCTTATCCTTGAGTGGCCTTCGAGCCTTGATAAGTAGCGATTTCCAAGTAAAAAAAAACAAAAAACAAAAAAAAAAAACACTACTTTGCAATATATGAAACAAATTACCTGGACTATATCTATTATATAACGAATAAAAAAAAAAATTTTTGCATTTGTTTTAAGAGGTTCACTTTATATTGATGAGTTCCATTTTTCCTTTGGCTGAAACACGTCACTACGCACGTGTCATTCGACCGATATATTCCAATGATGATGGAAACGATAGCAATAAACAGAAGCCGTAGAAATATATCGTTTGCGAGCATAAACAAGAGCATAAAACCTCCCCAATGCATGTGAATCGAAGTAAAAGTCTTGTGTAATGAAAAAATAAAGACAAACTTTATCACCCATTAAAAAAAAAAAAAAAAAAAAAAAAATTAGAGCATAGTTTTTTTTATTCAACGCTGTGAAAGTGGAAAATTTTCACTGTTCATTTTTTTTATACAGTGTAACCCGGATATAAGATCCTTCTTCTCCAGCGGGGAAGTCTCCCCCACCCACCCAATATCTCTTATATCCGGGTTACACTTATATCCGAGTTTCTTATATTCGGATTATACGGTGTTACAAACTATGGAGCAATGATAACGGTCAATTCGATTTAGACAGCCAACCGAGAATCTATTATAAAGTCGTATTCCCGTTTGTTTGTTTGTTCACAACTTAATGTCGGAAAGTTGACGAGAAACGAATAGCCTGCACAAAAATAAGATAAAATAAAAGGGGGAGAGTAAGTGAATAAAGTAGAAAGGGGTCTTGTTTTAAAATGAAAAGATGGTTTGTATTACTGCACGCAGATTCGAAAAAGTTGTCAAAAAACAAATATATAACAAATAAGTGTTATCAAAGGCAAGATAAGTTACTTTTCTATCTAACTGGATATGTTTTGTCGGAATTAGCATACCGACGAGTAGGGGGGAGGGGAAGAAAAGACGTTTTAAGTCTTGCAACGAAATGTCGACGTTGCTTACAAGCAGTCTTTCCTGTAAAAGTAACGATGGTCGAAGTGTAATTTGTCTAAGACTACAACAACAGTAGAGCGGCCACCCCTTTTTATCTACTCCAACTCTCAGTCAACGAGATTCACGCGTGACTGGAATGTCTATTTAACTTGTAAGGAATATGCACTAAGGTTCTTTGATTAACGGACCATCGGCCGTGTTGGTCACAGGTACCAGCACTCTTTCCCCACTGACCTTCCCTCGGCAAGTCAACCAATTCAAAATTCTCAGTTTTTAGTGTTTTTATTTAATGTAACATGTTTATTCAGATCGAGAAACACTGTTTACCGATGTATTGGAAAGTTAAAAATGGCACCGACTCTCTCTTTGACACGGTAAGTTTTGGAAAAGGAGTTAAAAATAATTAAAAAAAAAAAAAAACTAGACAAAATACTGTTAGAAACTCGCTCAGTATATGTTACCGTGACATATTGAGCGAGTTTCTAACAGTACTTTGTCTAGTTTTTTTCTTATTTTTAACTCCCTTTCCCAAAATTACCGTGTCAAAGAGAGAGTCTGGCGCCATTTTTATATTTCCAGTATATTGGTAAACACTGTAGGTTTTTCGAGCTGAATAAACATGTTGCATTTAATAAAAACAATAGAAAAATATCCAGTTAGGTAGAAAAGCAACTTATCTTGCATTTGTTTGTTATATATTTGTTTTTTTGACAACTTTTTCAAATCTATGTGTACGGTAATACAAACCCAGAAAAGATTTTATTTACAAAATAGGTTGCAAATTATTCCCTTTGCAAACACTCAAAAACAAACGCCAAGAAACAATAAAATAACACAAACAACCAGGTCTATAAATTGTAAACGTCGCTACAACGAACAACTACCATTAATATGAAAATTAAGAACGAGTACTTCCAAAATAAAGCACACGATAAATTCAATAAATTCTATGGAACGTACTCACAAGATCGAAGATAGACTGTACAGTTTTTTTTTGTTTTGTTTTTTTTAACTGTCACTTTACAAGGCTTTCAAATTGGGCAATCTCCAAAAATACCGTTAGGGCTTGCAACATGGCCGCCAGAAGAGTCACGTGATCCGGTTGATCCAAAACATGAATCGCCATATTACGAAACCGGAAAACGCAAATTTAAAGCAAACTTTGACAAATAAGCATAATAATTAAGTACAAAAACAGTTGAAATACTTTTTATAAACACTGTTTTAACTAAAAACAACCTAAGATTGTTTCTCAAAGTTTGCCTATTTTTATAAGGACATTATATCAACAAAAAATTAAATACAAACAAATTGTGATTGTTTGTCAAAGTTTGCCTTCAAGGCTGCGTTTTCCATTTGCACGATTCATGTTTTGGATCAACCGGATCACGTGACTCTTCTGGCGGCCATGTTGTAAGCCCTAACGGTATTTTTGGAGATTACCTCAAATTGCTCCAGGTTTCTTTCCTTCAAAAATGCACGGACTGTTGCTGCATATATAAAAGTTGTAAGGAAGTGTTCGCCTCGTCGCAACCTGTGCTTTCTTTATATATAGCTGTACTTCTAGAATGGAAAGGCTCAGAAACCTTCGCTCACGGCAGGAAATGAAGCAAACACATCCATTTTTCTGAACGGCAGGATTCGAAAAGGAAGATTTTCGCGCTAGACTCCATGACGTCATTCAAAAGAAGCTAGCATTGCTTTTTATTCAAAATTAATGGCAGTTTCGCATGAATATCAAAATGTACGTCACCAAGTTCAATAAAGGCATAAAATACAGCAAATATTATTCACGAACCAGAATAAAAACAGTATACAAAAATATACATGGGATCACATAATTGTTGGTGCAAAGAATTCAGACAATTAATATATACGAACGGTAAACTATTTCACAAGTTAATTTTCATACTGAAAATGGGCGTTTATACACTTCCGTTCCAGAATAATTTCTATATATACTATTTATTCAAAGGGAATCTACATTCAAATAGTAACCTCATTTGTAGATTACATTAAAGAAAACGATTTAATAATCATCTCCATTTTATTAATTGTTTGTTCTAATAAAATTGTATCAAGTGTTCTATTTAGAGATATTAAAAAGTTATTTTATTTAATTTAAATTTTTAGAAATTAGAATTTGGAAATTACATTTAAAATTGATTTATTTGATATACTAGCAAAAGTACCCGTCGTTGACTGGGTTCAAAAACAGCCTACAGAAAATGGACTCTGACTTATGAAAGTATGATAGGTTATGAAAAAGAAGGGTTGTAAAGAGATAGCTTCGAGTTTGGGGGTATCAAAACCAAAGCAAAATATGATGAAAGTAAAAATAAAATAGATAAACCCCATAATTTATTATACCATACCTGTTCACACTGAAACACTTATCACAATATTCTGTGGATCTATATTAAAAAACCTTGTTAAACTTTGTGACATATTTCCATTCTATGGAGGTCAGGTGCGAACGAACACGCCATAATTTTATTATACCATATTTCTTTAAACTGAAAGATAATTATCAAAGTATACTTACGCAGATAGATATGAAAAGTCTTTATTAAAGTTTGTGCCTATTTCCATTCTATGAAGGTCAGGCGCGAACGCAGACCACACAATTTTATTATACCATTCCTATTTAAGTTAAAACATACTTATCAAAGTATTATTATGTACATCTATATCAAAAACACTTGTATAACGTTTTTTTTTTTAAATTTTTAAATTTTTTATTTCCATACTTTGTGGACCAGGCGTGTACGCAAACCCCACAATTTTAATGAATCATCATTATGCCAGTCAAACATACCCATTCCTGTGTCTCGATACATCTTCTATTATTATATATGATAAGTTTTCTATAATAGTCAACCATATAGGAGCATATTTGTGACCAGAAACACACACACAGACGTTCAGCTTTATATTATAGATATATATATTTTTTTATTTAGTTTATATTTATTTTCAATTATTATTACCGACACCAGTTGGCTTTAAAAACGGAAGCCAATTTATTTAAGCCACAAGGGTTATTTCCCCTTTAAGTTATGGGAGTATATTTCCCGTTTAATTTCCATGGACGAAAATGAAAGTTTTATGCTTTCGTAATTCCAACATATGGTCTACTTTCAGGAAAATCCTAACAAGTTAGGATATTCGGTGTATCTTAAATAGCATGTGAATAAACTCTCCACTCGCCAATATGTTTCAACCTAGCAATTGCCGGGTATATACAGTAAGTATTTAATACAAATAAAAAAAGGAGAAAAAAAACGATAATTTTTTTGCGAATCTATTGTCGTGTGTTTAATCATTTAGTCATTAATGATACAACGTTAATATTTTGAAGCAGCTGAACGAAAAGTAAAGCTGTTTGGAGAAGTAATCGGAATCGGAAAAAAAATGGGACTTTTGTGGGTATCGGAAGCGATAAAGTCTGAGCCAAATTTCAGATTCCCAAAACGATTCTTTTAATTTTTTAAAACTTAATTTTTCCATTGTTAGCACTAATGATAAAATGCTAAATATGAACTGTTTTTAAACTAAAGGTAAAACTAAAAACTATAGATTACAGTAGCATCCAAATACTATGCAAATTTATTTTACTTCTGTAAAAAAACAAAAACAAAACAAATACAAAATACGAAACTATACATCAATTTGCTAAGCAACCTTCAAAAGGATATAATTGATTTACAAGTTCCGAAAAATGTTTAAAAATTAAATAAAACATAAGAAAAATACTGACAAAAATCATTGAAAATGAAGTTAAAAGTGAAATATAAAATTAAAAAAAATATTTTTATGCTGTTCGGCTTTTGTTTTGTTTTCAAATATATAGTGGGTTTTATCCGGTGGTCTTTTGCCCAGTTCTCCAACCCTGAAAAACCTTATAAATGGTGGTCAAGCTGCATGCTACAAAAAAAAAAAAAAAAAACCAAAACGAAGAAACTTTGAACATATTGAAAGGCTTGGTGTGTATTTGAATTTAGTATAAACGAATTTAAAGATTTTCACGGCTCTGCGATATTTGGCGTCCGTTCTTTGATTTGGAGTTTCCATGATCTGAACTGGCTGTACAACAAACTTCTCGAGATATAAGAGGAATTGGCAGCTTCCTTCAGTCTTGACACACTATTGATACCCACAGTAAGAGTTGCATAATCTCCAAACACACCTTACTTCAGTCGGTGTTGTTAAATACCAGTAGCAAGTGGAGGTTCAGGACGACTGAAAACAATGCTGAGATAAGCGGAGAGCACGTACAGCGCCCAGAATTCCTAAACGGCCACTCATCTGGTGCTAGTTAGGCTTAACTTAGCTTAACTTCGGTGATCTGATAAGAACCGGTGTGTCAACGTGATTATGTCGTAAGAGGAATAAGGAGTAGTAATAGTAGTAGTAGTAGTAATAATAATAATAATAATAATAATAATAATAATAATAATAAACAACAACGGTCCGTAATCTATCTATATAAGTGTGAATGTGTGTGTGTGTACATTTCTCATCCTATATACGCAACAAATTTATTTTGATCTACAGATTAGAAATTTGGTATTTAGAAATATGGAAAACTTTTTAATCCATTTGCACCGGAAAAAAGGTCAGCTAAGGGGTCAAAATTGAAAAAAAAAAAAAAAAAAAATTGTCCCGTAGGGGTAATCGGTTTTATGTCTGTTTGTCAACTGTTTCAAAACGCGCATGCGCGGCCGTGAAATATAACAGCTTCTTTATGTTAAGAATAAGTAGGTTGGAAAACACTTTGTAACGATCGTGTCAATCTGACCGATCGTGTCAATCTGATCGTACTTGACTCACTATCTTTAGGCTTTGGATTTGACCTCAGCTCAAGTATTTTTTTTATTTACAAGAATTGAACTGCTTAGAAAAAACACATAATACTCACATGTCACATTTTCTATATTAATTAAAATATAATATTTATGCGCATTTTATGACAGGGCAACGCCAGGTGGCCTGCTAGTATATATACATACTTAAAATTTCGTATTTAGAACATTTAGACACGTGGAAACCTATTTAATTGGTTTTCATCCGGAAAAATAGGCTACTAAGAGGTAAAAATTGAAAAATTGGTACGTGATGTCGTCGGATTTTTATCTGTTTGCTGACTGTTTCACGAATGCGCATGCGCGAATCGTTCACATGACAGATTCATTGTGTTAAAAATTAGTAGGTTTGAAAACACTTTTAAAAGAACGTTCAAGCTGGTTATCGTACTTGACTAAGTGTCTTTAGATTTTGGTTTCGATCTCAGTTGGAGTATTTTCTTCTTTTTTTTAAAAACCTATATGAAGTTAACTGTTTAGAAAATACTCGCATGCACTTTTATTATTTTACGACCGGGCAACGCTGGACGGCCTGCTAATATATCTATAAATGTGAGAATGTGTGCGTGTGTGTGAGGACACTTCTCAACCTATATACTCAACGAATTTTTATCTACAGACTTGAAATTTAGTATATAGGGTATTCAGATATGTGGAATTTTTTAAATGGGTTTCATCTGGAAAAAGGGCTGCTAACTGGTTAAAATTGAAAAATTGGTACGTGGGGTCAACTGTTTCACGAATGCGCATGCGTGTATCGTTCACATGACAGATGACTTATGTTAAGAATAAGAAGGTTTATAAACACTTTTTGAAGAACGTGTCAAGGTGGCCAAATGGTTATCGTATTTGACTCACTGTCTATAGGTTTGGGTTTCGACCTCAGCTCAAGTATTTTTTAAAATCGGTTTTCATCCAGAAAACGGGTTGCTAAGGGGGTCAAAATTTAAAAATTAGTACTTAATGGTCATCAGATTTTTATCTGTTTGTCAACTGTTTCCGACTGAACATGCGCGAATCGTTCACATTATCTTAATAATAAGTAGGTTTGAAAAGCTTTTTAAAGAACGTGTTAAGCTGGCCTAATGGTTGTCGTACTTGACTCACTGACTTTGGTTTCGATTTTGGTTCGATTATTTTTTTTACTTACAAGAAGTCAACTGTTTACAAATAAAACATAATGTTCGCATGCATATGCCTCAGATTTTTTTTTCTGTATTTCAAAAAAAAAAAAAATTAATCTTTTAAGGAATTTAACGTTACGTTTAATACCGTGGAACGCCGGCTAAATCTTTCTAGTTATTAATATTAGTGAAACCGCTAAAGTTTCCTTCCACAGGCAAAAGACGCAAGTTCATTCTTTTCATGCTACCTAAAAGACAATGAAAATGTGGCGACACGAAATATAAGCGCCTATACACAATGAAAAATATTTTAAAGAAAATTCAAAAAGGTATTTTATGAATTAAAATTAATTGCTAAAATATTTTTTTTTATTAATTTTGTTTCATAGTTAAACTTTTAAAGTTTTTAATGCAATTTAAACGTTGGAATTGCTTTTCATGGTGTTGTAGAAGTTAAAATGTCTTTTTATTTTTTACTATATAAGAACTTATGATTTGTATTCATTAGGAATTTTCACAGAAGCTATCATCAAAGATTTATTTCTGTCAATAACCTGTGATGTTTCCTGGAGTCTAGATGACAACAAGTCTCTCAAGAGTTCCAGTACCCTTCACCTCTTTCGATAACATTTACAAACGAATTCGTGTAATGGCAACAGCAGTTTACTATTGATTTCTCGCTTGCAATGACTTTTAGACTTCACCGGAATTTGATTGACAATAGGCCTTCTCAAGATTCCAGTCCTTTTCGCATTCATCTATCGGAGGTCTAGTTAGTGCTTTCTATTATTATATTATTATTTACTCACTAGGAGTAGTTACACAAGCCATCATAAAAGATTGCTCTTTGAGAACAACTTGTGGTGTTCCCTGGAGTGACAACATTTTCTCCTCAGATTTCTAGTAATCTCCACCTCTTTCGATAACCTTTGCAAAAGAATTTACGTTATCGCAACAGCCGCTTACCATTGATTTCTCGTTTGCGGTGACCATTGGTTTTCACTGGAATTTGGGTGGCAATAAGCTCCCCAAGGTCCCAGTCCTCTTTGCACTCATTCAGCGCTCCTCGGTCTTTCCATCCTCCTTGACTCTCATTATTTGGTGTGGTGCACGTTGATGATGACATATTATTATTATTATTATTATTATTATTATTGAAGTAGTAGTAGTAGTAGTAGTAGATTAAAACCTTCAGCTAAATCACTCTTCCCCCTAAACTTCTACTTTTTATGCTATTACGTGTGAGCACTTCAAAAAACTTAACATAAAAAAAACAAACAAAAAAAACCCCCAGAAAAATCAATTATTTTTAATTTAAAGTGGCGGATCAATTCCTCATAGAAATTTAACGTAAAGTCATCCCACATTCTTAAATGAAATAAAGTTGTTATAATATGAAAATGTATAACTTTTAAAATGTATAGTCTTCAACCGGCATCATTGAAATATGTGCGACTTTTTTTTATTTGAGAAAACGATTTTTTCTTAATTTTAATTTACTACATTTTCAGATGATTAACGTTTTATTTTGTATCATAGCAGTACTTTAGTTTATTTGCTTTGTTTTTAATTAAAAATAACACGAAACTTCCATATTTTCGGGTAGGATCTGTTTGAATTGTCTCCCCTTCAAAGTAGTTCTTCAAAAAAAAAAAAAAAAAACTGCCCGAAAAAATAAACAGTCATTCACAAGTTCGACTTAAATAATAATTAATTATTGTTTATTTTCAATAAAAAAATTTTTTTTTCGTAAATGAATTTGATTAACTAATTTCAAACGGGCGGCGGGAAAGCAAGATTAGAATGCTTAAATGTAAAGATATTAGTTTGAAAAAAGTTTTTTTTTTTTAACTTTTAACTAAACATCATGAAAAACGTGTTTGATTTTTGTTTACGATTTTGTTTTACGGACTAAGTCCTTCTCAAAGGAAGAAGGAAAAGCCCGCAGAGGTGGACCCCCTAGAACTGCACACAACTAGTAACATGCCGAAAAGACCATTTCAGTAATGTTGACTTCGGAGCCGAGAGAAATTCTCGATTGAGCGGCATAGACATCTAGTTTATAAATCGACGTTTTGTCGGTTCTGCATTATTCAGATTTGTCTCGGGCATCACTCGCATTTATACACTCTTTTCCTCAAATCAATCCATCACTCCCTCTTTATATAATAGACGTTATACGTTTCATTCGGCAAGACTAGATAACGTTTCGAGTATGTGCGATTAAACACACCTAAAAATGCATTCATTTCTTGTTCTAAAAATAACAAATGAATAAATTAAAGCCCAATTACGCGCGTAAACAAAAAAAGATAAATTTCAGAGGCGCAAATATTAAAAAAAAAGAAAACTACATTCACGCAAATCCTACGAGGATCAAAACTTAAAATGCGTTTCGTTTGGCAAACGTAGTTGAAAGCATACCACGTGACAAATGAGTGCACTTCTCGACCAATCAACGCTCAGAGAAAGATTTAATTTTCAAAACCTTTTTCTGACATCGCCTGGGAGCCGATCGACAAATACTTAAACGAATTCACTCACTCACTCATTCATTCTCACTCTGCGTTCCTCACTCTTCGCTCACTTCTCTATTCACGTCAACGACTCTTTTGCTACGTATTTTTCTGCCAGCGTGACAAAACACGATTATCCACATACACACATGCACACAGAGAAGCGCTTATCCACACACACGCACACACACCGCGAATAATGCAGATATTCAGCCGCACGCAAAGAATTTACCTTCTTCTTTATTTCTCTTAGCATATACAAAAATTAAGTCTGTTTTCTTGCTGAGAAAACAAAGGACACGCTCTGCTTTTTCTTGTCAAAACAACGAACAGTCTCAATAACTTTTACATTTGCAAGAATTGTTTATCCAGACACACCTTTTGGACACTAAAAAAGGATTCGTTTGTTACTTGTTATTTTTTGTGTAAATAAACACCGTTTATTTCACTTTTTAAAAAAATTTATTTCATTGTGGTGGAAAAAGGGATCTTATGACACCTGAGTACCACTACAAGTAATATTTAAATACATCATAAAAATAACAGAAATAGATTGAGTAGAAATCTGTGATCATTTTTTTTTCTTTACTTAGCCTGATAATGACATTCCATTTGTAGAAGAGTTACAAATTCACGGTCCAATTATTCTTAGTTATCACCGCTCCAATAAGCAAACGGAATGCCTGAACTAACTGATGATCGCTATGACATACATAGATGTAAAGATGTTACAAGAAAAGGTTCCCCATTTCTTGTAAGTAAGAAAAACATTAGATAGACCGAGATTCGGACTTTGTAAGCAAGGTTCAGAAAAAGATTCAGAAATGGAATGTGGAATTTCGCATTGTTCAGTTTCACATAAAATAGTTAGATATGTTGTTGTAAAAGGAATTTTGATTGTTCAATTCTTTTCATGAAAACTGAAGTAAAATAAGGTCGGCTAGAAATTAAAGAACAATGCAATTTAAATATATTGAAAAATAGGTAAGGAAAAAGTAGGAGTAAGAATTCTCTGTCTGCAGAAACGGTTTGGAAACGTGCCGATCCACGCATGTTCAGGTCACGTGGGTCGATCACGCTTTTGGACACACGTATTACGTCATGGCAGAAATTAATTATCAATATAGGAGCTAGAGTCGAAGATGAGGGACAGAGTTGGAGACGACGATAGGAAACAGAGCTGACATGGTCAGAGGAGGGTCCCTTTAGAAGCGAAGGGTTAGAAAGTTTTAAACATGTAGAGACAACTTTGAATTCTTGGATGTCATCATCATTTCGACCGGTCAAATGGAATAAAAGAACATCTCATATTTTTATAACTGCCGTCTTCGTGTCACCATTCTACCAAATTGAAGGTAATGTGAAATCATCGTTATTAATGAACTTTGTATAACCCAGCCTTAAGTAATGTGTCCCCCTCTCTATCTTAAGTAATGTGTCCCTCTCTCTATCGTAAGTAATGTATCCCCCTCTCTATCGTAAGTAATGACTGTCCCCTCTTCTGTGTTATAAGAACTGATCGCTCTCTCTCTCTTCCCTACAATATATGTAATAGGAAACCACAAACTGTAAAATGTATAAATGTCTCTCTCCTCTCTCTTCTCCCCCCCTCATCAATAAGAATGTCCCCATCCTATCTTTTAAAACGACCCCATCCCTATGCAACAAAGAGTTGTATGAGAAAACTAAGCTGGGTTTTGTTACTAACCTGAGCGCGTAAAGGCTTCAAAGATCACACATAGCACCGATTCTTTTGGTTCATTCATCGCAGATAATATCTGATTCATTTTTTTTACTTAATCATTATTTATTCAACTTTAAAATAGCAACTAGTAGTTATGTATGAACAAGTGTTGTCTCTGAAAGAAAAGGAAGACAAAAGAAGAGATATGCTTTGTTTGGGTTTTTATATTACGTGCGACTATTTGGAAATTAATTTTTCTTTTATTGTGATAGGTTGAAATGAACTGCTAATTTGAACTTATTTATATATATATATATATATAAAGTAAAATAAAGTTCATGTATGTGCCTCTATGTACAACTCTCTTACAGCCCATACCAGTGAACCGATCATAACCAAACCTGGCATAATGATGGTTCCCTACCTAGGGATGGTGCACACCACCTTTCAAGGTAAAAATCAAGGTTATAGTATATGTATATATAGTCTTCTACAGCCCACAAGATTGGACCAATCATGATTAAACCTGACATGATGATGGTCTCCGACCTAGGGATGGTGCACATTATTTTTCAAAATCCAAGGTTAATATCGAGACTTTGCATTATGCTCGGGTACCCGTACAGCAAACCCACACAAATGCAGGTATCTTTGCTAGTATATTATATGTAAAAATATACCACTGGGGTAAAAATAAATACAGGTTTTATTTCTCAATTAATAAGTTCATTTTGTTGTTGCTTTTTATTATTGCTACTAGCGATAATAAATATAACAATAACTAAATTAACTTAATATTTAGTCTGTTATTTATACAAACATTATTGGTTACATATGTGCATACATGTTTTAGTGGAGTTTTAATTCAAGAAGACAACCTCATCAGACGAAAAAAAAAATGGAGCGATATTGAAAAGAGAGTTAAGATTACCTTCGTATTTTATAGGATACTAGCAGTATTAACCGGCCTTACCCGAGGGGTACTTTGATGCCTTTTTTATGCTTATTTTGATCCGTATCTTTGGTAATTCCAATATTTTCTTCTTTTTAATCTTAAAATTATTTGAGTAAATTTCGATTATATTGACATCTTACTCATCAACGTAGTCCCACACAATGGATGCAACGTGCCATCAACAATCCAGTTTCTCTGATTTGTCCCCTTAGCTGCTATTCTTCCAGCTAAAAGTCAACTACTTTGGCGAGGTTTTGGGGGTCATGATTTCTTGATCAGTATGCGACAGAAACCCCAGGATCAACACCGACTATCTATTCATTGTAAGAATTTATGTGGTTGTCGCTGTATAGTTCTACAATTAGTCGACTGTGTCGAGTTGTTGGGGCCTAAATTTTGTTAAACCGACGTATAAGAAACCTCTGAATCACTATTTCACTAAGTATGTGTGTAGACTGTTTTGCAATTTCTTCGGGATCAGTTGCTTGTTCAATGGACGTTTAAAAACGGAAACATAATTTACTTTTGCATTGCTAAAAAAACACGTACATTTTCAAGTCTTATAAAATTCTTTGCAGTTAATGAAAAAATTAAGAAATTTACGTACGGAGTTTGAACCTACAGACCACGTCATGCACCCCCCCCCCAAAAAACAAAAACAAAAAAAAACAAAACAAAAAACAAAACAAAAAACACAACAAAACCAAAAACACGCTATCAATTTACCCACAGTAGAATTTTCACGATTCATTGTTCTATCATCGTTGCTAAGCGACGACATGGAAAAATGGCTTTACCGATGACAAATAAATTAAAATAACGGTTTCGATTACCGATTATCGGTAATTATCGGGAGGTATTCTGAGACAAAACTTAACTAAGATCACTCTAAGACTTATATACTAAAGTTCTGTAAATTTTTAAGAAAATTTGTTCAATCGTTTCGGAGTCTATAAGGAACGAAGTCACACACACAGACAAAGTTGCATTTATATAATTGTAGAGGTTCGGGTGTGGTCTCAGCTTTGGAATAAAGTGGGGTGTATACTTTATGAATGTAATCAGTAGGGATTTTGGAGGTAGGTGTGGTGAAGGAAGTCAGTAGGGATTTTAGGTTAAGGGAAGAGAGTGAAGTACGATCTCATATGATGAAGCTGTAACAGCAGGGGTGTTAGTATTATTTTAACTTGGCGGTTGTTTATTGGCCTAAGTTTTCGCTTTGATCTGAAGTAATATTATGCCCTCATTTCTGTTAACTTCCCTATCTTTGTTTTTATGGTTATTTTTTTCTTTTCTGGTTATCTATCCATTTTATTGTAAAGTTATATTTATCTATTTATTCCTCGCTTTTTTATCAGTTCAGTTGCTTTTCGTTTTCAAATTGTTTATTTATTTGTTTATTTATAAGATATATGTCCATATAGTTAAATTAACAGCCAGTGAATACATATACGAGCCTATTTACATGATTTAAATATAGGTGGTATACTGGGAGTTATATTTTCCACTCTGCCGTGGTGTCCGAAGTAATTACAGCAGCAATAATAAATAAATAAATATAGCTTAGCAATAAAATAGATAAATAATGTAGTCGCCGTCAAAAAGAAAAAAGAAAAAAAACAACCATAAAAACAGAATATTGGGAAGTTAACAGAAATGAGGGCATAATATTATTCCAGATCAAAGCGAAAACTTAGGCCAATAAACAACCGTCAAGTTAAAATAATACCAATACCCCCCACTTGACCACATGAGATCGTACTTCCCCTTCTTCTCTCATTCTCTACCCCTACTCACTTCCTTACAAAATCTATACTGTTCGCATTCACAAAGTATACACCCCACTTTCTTCTAAAGCTCAAACCAAACCCGAATATCCTATAAATAACGAATGTAATCTTGACTCTCCTTTTTTTGTTGGTCTAATGAGGTGGTCTTCTTGAATAAGGATTCCACTGAAACATGTATGCACATATGTAACCAATAATGTCTGTATGGTAAGCAGACTATACACCAGCTCTACCACCCATTGAGCACTCTTTAATAATCACACGTTTCATTGGATTTACTTCTAGGAAACCAATCTATACAATCATTACACACACACACACATTATATTATATATTACGTAGCAAAAATGTAGGTTATTTATTAGTAGGCTATCTTTTTTTCAGTGCTACGTATATTTGTATCGTAGTAGCTATTTTAAAAACAAATCTTGGCATTTTTTCTCAGATATTTTCTGGCAACACTGAGTTTTTTTTTCAAATATCTATCAAACCAAATTCACACACACACACACACACACACACACACACACACACACACACACACACACATGAATTGAATATATAATGTTAAATTGAATTTGGAAAAAAATCTTAATGCTGCAATATTTTAAGTTATGAATTTATTATATTTTTTACTTGAATATCTTGTCTTTTATTCCATTTTAAAAAACTAGTCCGTTTACTTTTCTAAGTCAAATCTTAACCATATTACTTTACATGCTCGCATTTTTCTATGTAATCCATGATTTTTCTAAGCTTTGCTTTCTAATAATATTTTCTTTTTTGTGTTCAAAATCATCTTATATTACCGGCAGGAATTGTTACACTACACTAATGATTGTATAAGCATGAAACACTAGTGTGTGTCGGTCTGAATTAATAATTGTTATACAAATATGTATGTACATACATATAATTAAATAAAGATCGTATATATATATATATATATATATATATAATACCGGCAGGAATTGTTACCTTACACTGATGATTGCGTAAGAATGAAACACTAGTTCATATGTTCATCAGCAGAACAGTCGGGCTTGAAACACAATGAAGCTCCCGAATGTTCACCGGAAGACAAGTCGGGGTTGGAAACACAGAAGCTCTTTTGACTGAATGTTCACAGGAAGACTAGTCGGGGCTAAAAACATAAGAAAGTTCCTTTGGCTCAATGTTCATTAGAAGACCAGCCAACGCTTCGAACACAAGAAGCTTCGCTGGCTGAATGTTGGAGAAGTTGCTATGGTAACCAACAGCCTATCAGAATGAACCGTCTCTCAGAAGAAATCGTCTCTATAAAACGTTAATATTATGGGAGTTGCTATGGTAACTAACAGCCTCTGGTTGAATGGTCATCGGAAGATCAGTCGGGGCTTGAAACACAAGAATCTTTTCTGGCTGAATGTTGGGCCTTAAAACAAGAAGCTCCTATGAGTGAATGCTCATCGGAAGACCAGTTGGGGTTGGAAACACAAGAAGCTTTCGACTGAATGTTCACAGGAAGACCAGTCGGAGCTTGAAACACAAGAAGCTACTGTGCCTAACTGTTCAGCTTCTTAAAACAAAAAGCTTCTATGGCTGAATGTCAATCGGAAGACCAGTCGGTGTTTGAAACACAAGAAGCTTCTCTGGTTGAATGTTGGAGAAGTTGCTATGGTAACCAACAGCTAATCACAAGAAACCGTCACCCAGAAGAAATGTTGCTATAGTAACCAACAGCTAATAAGAACAATCGTCGCTACGTTCCTTACATTTTCTGAGAACTTTTGAACACAGTAATTCATTATAACTTTTCTTTTACTGAACGAATATTGAAAAATGAATTTTCAAAATATAGCTGAGATGGTGACCTATGAACTGTAAAAATCGTTTGAAATTTGGTCGCGAAATGAGTGAGCGGTGAAGCTTTAAAGCAGTTCTAAATGAGTAAAATTAATACTTAACCGTATATTCAAACGCTATTGTGTTTGAATTATATATATATATATATATGTGTGTGTGTGTGTGTGTGTGTGTGTGTGCGTAAAATAACAGTGTTTCGAAGTTGTTAATATTGCTAAAAAAACGCCTACAACAAATCTTAAATTTATAAGCGACTAGCAGGACCTGTGGAAATTCCACGGTGGCACCTTTCATATGTAATACATTGCTGCTGGGCATTCTGTGGACGTTCAACGTGAATGGAAACATCGCGATATTATTGTAGCCCTTTTGTTTAATTTGTAAAAGTATTTACATAAGTAACCTGGTTAATGTAGTGTCAGATTATATCTAATTATGGTTTATCTCCAATATCTGATTTATTTTCATTGTATGGACACCCGGCGCGAACAAAACCCACGATATCATCATACAATCTTATGACAGGACAAATACAACCCTTGAATCCTAGCCAGAAGATTGAGAAGATATATTTTAGTTTCATGTAGGGCCCAAAAGCAACATTATTATTTTTGTTGTGTCTTCGGTGATCGGGAGATCCTATTCATTAAACAGGAGGATAGGAGGAGATAACATACTACGAACATTAAATTAGCGTATCTGAATACTAATGAAATGTTTATAGTATGTTATTACGTTCTATTCACCTTTTTAAGAAATAGGATATCCCGATCTAATAATTTATAATCTGGAAAACATGACACACGTATGCTCGTACGTTAACGGTACAAACGATATTAACATATAGATTCGTAAAGCACGGAAACTGATTCGCGTAACTAGGTAACATAGATGAATAAGAAGAAAATTGAAATAAAATAGAATTTGCAAATGAAGACAAGTTGTATATATTTAACCAGTATTAAAAAAAAAAAAAAAATGAGAAGCATAACCTCCTCTGAAACATGAAAATATAAACAGATAAACTAACCCAAACAAGAAGTCTAGACATGATAATAATCAACAAGAAGGAAAATCTTGACAATTCGTACATTTTGTCGTCTGAGCAGGTCATGGGGCTACAATTCAAGGTAAATATGGAATACAAAGAAAACTTCCATAATACTAATACTTCTAGGAGAACTGGAAGCAGTTTTGAAACATTTCGAAAAACGATAGGAAAAAAACTGGAATCAAAGAGAGAATTTACACAATACAAAACAGTTCTGACGAAAATGGTTGAAATACTAAAAGAAAAAGAATCTTAGAACGTGGAAACATAATCACATGCACTGATCAGTGAAAATAAGTTGAAATAAAATAGCATTTTGCAAACACAACCACAGATTTTAAGGAATTGAAATTAAAAATTGAAGAGTTCAAACGCAAAATGCGATATATCCAATTTGTTTAAATCGATACATTAAACAATAAAAGGAGAAATAAACTCCAACTAAAAGCTTACATTAATTGGACAATAAACAAAACAAAATATGTTTATGACGTGAGGTATGTTTATACATTTGTATGAATGTTGGCACACAGTTGCTAGGCGTAAAGATGGTAATATGGGCTATATTTAGTTTAATTTAGTTTTATACCAAGGGAGTAAAGAAAGAAGTGGAAGCCCTGCATGAAAATTCAGATACTTCCGATTTTTTTTGAAATTTTTACTCTAGGTATTAGACATTAATTAATAAATCTATTTTCAGTATTTATATAAACTTACTAATATATATATATATATATATATATATATATATATATATATATATATATATATAAGAATAACCTAAATTCTTAGAAGCAAACTAATTGCAAGAGATTGATTGACTTATAAGCAAAGGAGACTTTTTTTAAATGTAGTTTTAAAGGTTGAAAAACTTCCGAGACTATATATATATATATATATATATATATATATATATATATATATATATATATATATATATATATATATATATATATATATATATAGAGAGAGAGAGAGAGAGAGAGAGAGGTTGATTAAGTACTTGAAACGTGCACAGTTTGTATGTACCAATCGTAATGGATTCAAAAATCTTTCTCAATTTTTTTTTTATAATGAAAAAAAAATATTTTTATATAAATTTTGAAAAAAAATAATGCAAATTCAATGCATGCCTTTTTATTGGGTTCTCGAGTATATATAGTGTAATATAATAATTTTCCAAGTTCCAAATATCAAGTTTTCTCAGTTGGTCATTTATTACTTTTCAAAAGGTATCATTACAATATTGTTTCATACTGCAACTAACAAGTCTGCAAAATTATGTTATTGCTGCATATTTAGTGACGTACTCATCAGAAAAAAACTCGTAAAAACAGCATTTTTGACAACTTACATAGTTCATGTAACCGACATGCTCTGACGTTCCTTCTTGTTTCGAAAATCATGGTGCAGCAATAGCGTAATCGTACATAACATAATGTTATAACAATGAAGAAAATGTTGGAAGGAGAATTACATTTTAAAGGTCATAAATTACAAAATGTCTGTCTGCATAACAGAAAAAATGATTCGTGTCGCTTCCTGAGGAATTTGCATCTTGAACAGGCTTCCTATCAGCTTTAGGGATGCATCTCCTCCGAATGGCCTTGCCATTTAAACAATATATATAGAGAGTGAGTTGATACGCAGACAAAACAAAACAAACAATTAAAAAAAAAACCCAAGAAAACAATTAAATAAAACAGGATAGAAAACAAAGAACGGCGCAGTAGTAAACCAACAGCCATGATTAGAATGCAATAAAAAAAAGGCACAATTGGGATGCTTACAGGTGCTACTTTTCCTTTAAGAATGTATATAAAGACTAATTTACATTTCTTTTTGGTTCGTGGACACAAGATTTACATAAAAGTGGCGTTTTTTTTTCCAGCGTATAATATAGTATCTTCTAAATTATATTTCCGAGTCAATAGTGCATACACATACATACATACATACATACATACATACATACATACATACATATAAGCAGTTCAAATCTATAATCTGACAATTTTAATATGTAAAATATATCAAAGGGAGGCAATAACATTGACACAAATATTCCAGAAATAACTCTAATTTTTGTCCTTGGTATTAAACTTCAATAGGTTTCCAATCAGCTATATGGACACACACACACACACACACACACACACACACACATATATATATATATATATATATATATATATATATATATATATATATATATATGTGTGTGTGTGTGTGTGTGTGAGCAGGCCGCCCTACGTTGCCCAATCGTAAAACGCGCATATATATTATATTTATTTATCTATTATTATAGAGCCAATTCTCTATTGATTATTATCCAATATATTAATGATCTCAAAGATTATTATAATATGACTTTTGTGCCGTCTACTAGAAACGAAGGCAGAACATTGTTTAACTCTCCAGCGTCGTTACCATCCGACCGATGGATACGAAAGATTAAAAATTAAAGTATTCATGTTTAATTTTGCGCATGTGCAAAAGTAACAGCAGAAGTAATGTTTTATTCGACTTATCGTGCCAAGGTCAACTTTTTTGTTTTCAAGTTTGATCCCTTAACAGCAATTTTTATGGGCTAAAAACCAAATCGAAAGTGTGCACATACCTTATATCAAATTTGAACTTTGTAGATCAAATAGTCAGAGAGGAGTTTGATAGGGACTTTTCATACACACACTGACATGGTCACTTATATATATATATATATATATATATGTCCATGAACTAGAACTGTTTCCTCTTAAATTCTACGCAACTATGCAGAATGTTGAAACTATGCATAAATAGAATTCGGCATATTAGTGAAAAGTAACCAATCATCTAACAAGAGACCGCAAAGTGAATAAGCAATTAATTTCTTCAAAGGTATATGCAAATTAGTTGACATTCATGTAGTCGCTCACATATCCATGACTGAGTATATTAAGAAGTTCATTTTAATAATGTTTAAATAGAAAAAGGATTTTAAAATAAAATACGCATGGAATACGTTTGAAGCCCAATTACAATGCAAAATTATGAAAATAAACAAGCATTTAATTTTAAGATATATACTTCAGTGTAACACTCCATCCTCAGTAGTTTATACTTTTTTCACCTTTTCCTCGATATGATCCACTCGAAAGTTATGAGATTGCCTGTTTGATGATAAACAATACTATGAGAAAAAGTGGAAACGACGGCTAGAATTGGTAGGATTTGATTACTGATGAAGACGTCTCGATAAGTATTTGTTGACATTAGACTGGAAGATAACTATATTATAGTATGCAGGGAAGAAGTCCTGTGCTACTGTTTTAAGCAGATGCGAATTTCTTAGAAAAGCAACTGTGTGTTCAGTTTGGGCACAAAGAAGAGGGGGAAACTCTTTACAGTGGTGGTATCTAGACGTGTTTTAACTCAATTTTTCTTTTAGTTTAATGTACACAACATGTAAATTAAAAAAATTGTTTTTTAAGAGTATGAATACTGTAACAGAGCACGTATGAGCGCGTTTGAAAATATCAGTAGCAGTCGAAGGATAGATGGCTTGCGAAAGTATTAGCAACAGCAGCAGCAGCTTAGTCACGTATGTAAATTAACAAATGTGCAACGGGCGTGGGTCACAAGAAAAAGAAAAAAAAAAAAGGACACCACGTGGTCAGAGAGAAGTAAAGTGCGCGTCGAAAAATTTTGACGTGTGAAGTTGAAGATGAGAAATGCCCGGTTGCGGCTAGCGTAGGGTTGAGCAGAAAGAAAAACGCTTGTTAGATGATATAGACCTATGGCCCTGTGGTAGTGGTGAGAAATTTTTAAGTTGGTGTCGAGATGCCAAGGTGTTGTTAATCTCATAGCTGACGAAATGAGCAGTTAGACCCCCCCCCCAAAAAAAAGTAATGATGATGAATGCCTTTTGCTAAAACAGAAAAAAAAAAAGCCGAGTTGGATTTATTTATTTTTATTTTATTTTTTTTTTCGATGGTACCAGAAGATAGGTTTGAACGAACACGGTACGCGCGTAACATATACACATTGAGGTGACATCACTTGGAAAAGGTGCACCATTCCTTGTAAAAAACCAGTATGGGTTAGTCATACCGAAGAGATCTTATTTAGGCTGCGAATACGAAATGTGATTTTGAATGATTAGTCAGGGTTTACTTGTAAGAAAACGTATCCTCATGCACGTATCTTCAAGTTAACTGTTCAAATCGATGATATTATCCCAGATTCGAGCGTAAATACACATCGAAGAAATGTCATAAACTAACTGCTGTAGTTCGTATCTTGATATTGATAGCATATCGACGGTGGCGTCTTTGGAAATATTCCAAAACTAGCAGTTGATAACCGGCTTTGCCTGGACCCTATGTACTATTCATAACTTGCCCTATCTGTGAATACCCTTTATGGAAGATTTCAAATGTTTAGACCAAAAATTGTCTGAGTAGAGACCGCAGAGGTAATTTTTTTAAACTTTGATCCACATTTTGACTCCTTAACATTCATTGTTTCAAATCAAAATAAAAAGTTTTCCCCAGTTTAACTTAACTACATCTTAAATTTCAAGTGTTTAGACCCAAAAATGGCGGAGAAATTTGGTAGAATCTGCAACTTTGATCTCTTGGCAGCCAAATTTTCGCCCCCAAACTGATTAAAATGTTTGCCGCATGTCTGAATACCGGTTACGTATAAATTTTACATGTTTAGACCCAAAATTGGCTGAGTAGTTTGCTAGACACCGCAAAAATCAAATATTTTGAACTTTGACCCCTTGGCAGCTCAAATTTTTTACTCAAACCGCTAAAAAGCTTGCCCCATCTGTGAATACCCTTTATGTAAAATTTCAAATGTTTAGACAAGAAATTGGCTGAGTAATTTGGTAGAATACAGAGGATATTTTTTAAAAAACTTTGACCCCAATTTTGACCCCTTAACATTTACTTTTTGGCCTCGAATCAAATTAAAAAGTTTGATCCATGTCCATGTAACCTACATTCAAAATCTCAAGTATTTAGACCCAAAATTGCCGGAGAAGTTTGGTAGAGTTTTCAAAGGTCAAATCGTTGAAATTTGACTCCTTGACAGCCAATTTTCTGGCCGAAAAGTGATAAAAAAACCTTCTCAAATCTCAATACGCCTTATGTCAAATCTCGAGTCTGTAGACTGAAAATTGACAAAGTTATGTGTAGGGCAATGTACACACACACACATACACACACACACACACACACACACACACAAATTGGCTGAATAATTTAGTAGAGACCACGTAGGTCAATTTTGTTTAAACTTTGACCCCAATTATGAACCCTTATCATTTATTATTTGTGCTAAAATCAAATTATAAAGTTAGATCCATATCCAAGTAACCTATATCTAAAATTTCAAGTGTTTAGACCCAAAATTAAGGCTAGACAATCGAAAAGAAGGGATGACTTTCAAAAATATCGGAGAAAAAAGCACCCCCCTGTAGAAAAGTTCCCAGTTGATGATGAAGATAATGTTTTTAGCCAATTTTTCGATATTTGTCGTCTGAAAGGTCGGAGTTTAAAATGCTACTGATGTTGGTAAAATCCGTCATCTCTGTCAAAAAAGTTTTAGGTAGACATGCAAACATACATACATACATTTATATATTGGTAACTAAAAACTTTCGACCCGAACCGATTAAAAAGCTTGCCCTATCTCTGAATACCCTTCATGTCACATTTCAAATGTTTAGACCAGAAATTGTCTGAGTAATTTGGTAGGGACCGCAGAGGTAACTTTTTTAAAACTTAGATCCCTATTATGACCCCTTAACATTTATTGTTTTGGGTTCAAATCAAGTTATTAATTAGATCCTTGTCCAAGGAACCTATATCTATAGACTTAAAATTGACAGAGTTATTGCGTAGGAAAATGTACACACACAGACAGACACACACACAGACACATACACAGACACGTTTACTTTGATATATATATATATATAGATATAGATAGATAGATAGATAGATAGATAGATAGAATGACACTGGTGATTACGATGTGATGAGTTTCGAATGAGAAAAACGGAAAAAGGTTTTTAGTTCTCCCCCACTGCAAGAAGTTGGACACCATGGCTGGAAAGTGGGATTGAGAAATCAGCACTACACCCCCCCCACACACACACTTCCGAGAAAGGGTCACTTTGATCTGCAAAAAGTGCCTGGTCACCCCCGTCAGCATTCCCCAGTAAGGGCATCTCAGGCGATTAGCAATAAACTAACTTCTTCACAAAGAGAAAAGGCAAAGCCTGGAAGGGTGGACCTCCGTGAATTACACAGAACTAAGCTTCCAACGCAAAATCATTACAGGAATGTTCTAATTCCTGTTGACTTTGAGGGCCGAGGATATACAGAAGTTTAAATGTAACGTAAACAAACATCTTGTTAATCTTTGCTAGGTGTGGTCCGAAATACATTTTATAAACGACTGAGAAGTCAACACTTTTTAAGCTTCACTATTTTCGGTGAGACTCTGTTTCATTTTACTTCAGTCGAAGTTCTCAGAAATCAAGTGTTATCCTTAATTCCTGGCTCTTTTGTCCTATTTCTCTAGCAGACTTGAACAAATGAATTTTTGAAGTATTTTAAGAGAATTTTTTATAAAGTATCTTAAAAGTATTTTTAAAGAATTTTAAAACTATTTTTAAAGAAAATTTTAAAGTATTTTAAATAATTTTAAAAGTATTTGAATTAATTTTTAAAGCATTTTAAAAGAATTTTTACGCGAAAATGCTGAACACCACACTTTATATTTAAAAAAAAATGTTATCAGTTTGTTCAAGCTGGGGATGGGGCATTCTACCGAATGCCAAAACATTCACCAATTAACTCAGATATTAAACCCAAGAGATTTTTATAAGCACTTGTGCCCTCTCGATGTACATATCCCCGAATTCCCTTCTACTACCTGACTCACTGACTGTACTGATATGCAGAAGTTTAAATGTAACGTAAACAAACATCTTGTTAATCTTTGCTAGGTGTGGTCCGAAATAGTAGTCTCTCACGATCAAGTGGCGATTTACCTTGTTGGGAGTTAACATGAGTAAAAAAAAGATTCTAATAGCCCCTTTAAGTGCAATTGCTGTGAATATGTGTAAGTGAGTTCAGGAGACATATTATACAATCGTTAGTGTGTGAAATTATACAATCGTTAGTGTGTGAAATTCAGTGTGTGTGAGTTGAACATATTTTAGCTCCTTCCACTCGAAGAGCAAAGTGGCTGAGTGCAACGTCGTGTTAGTTGACGGTTTCTAGCTTCCGTTTTTTTATGTCAGGTTGTTGTTTTTATTAGAAACTAGCATGCGTGCCCGGCGTTGCCCGGATGTTTGGAGGTGTATGCTGAGCAAAAAAACAAAAAAAAAAAAACAAAAAAACAAAACAAACAAACAAACAAAGAAAACGGTCAATTTTTTAAAAAAACTTTGACCCCTATTATGACTCCTTAACATTGATTGTTTTGGACTCAAATCAAGTTATTAAGTTAGATCCATGTCTAAGGAACCTATATCTAAAATTTCAAGTGTTTAGACCCCAAATTGTCGGAAGAGTTTGGTAGAGTTCTCAAAGGTAAAATCGTTCAACAGCCAAATTTCTGGCCGAAAACCAATCAAAGATTTCCCCAAATCTCAGTACCCTGTATATCAAATTTCGAGTCTGTAGAATGTAGAAAATTGACAGAGTTATTGCGTAGGGAAATGTACACAGACAGACAGACACACAGACACACAGACACGTCACTTTTATAGATATAGATTAATAATTTCACGCGGTCCCAGAAATCCCTAATATCGCCACACGACGAAATGTATTCTCCTTGTGCGGAAGGCTTCTTGGGCAGCCCCCGGTATATGCATGGCTGCGTGTGGCATGCTGCGCGCGAGGCAATTTTAGTAGGAAAGCGCGAGTTCTGCCAGTGAGATGGTCAATCGAAGACGATTAAGTACACTCAAAGAACTGGTAAAGAAATAGAGCTCTTAGTGAACGTGACATTGATTTCGTTAATTCATAAGATGGACCATTGATGCACGTGCACCAGCTGTTGTTCGGGCGGCCTTCTAGTAAAGAAATAAAATTATATTTCATAAGAAATTCCATTTTCATCTGTAAAAACTTAAATATGAATATCTTAAATTCAAGACAACCTTCTCTCTATCATTGAAGAGAATTTTAATAACATATGCTAACCCTGTTAAATGCCGTTCCTGCTTTCGGTTAATGTATTTTCGCCACAATAATATCTTTGAGAAGTGTCAGAAACGATGCTAACAACCAATGAAAATGTAGTTAAATTAAAAACATGAATGTTATGGACGGGTCACCAATTGCTAACTCAATGACGGAATTTTGGGAATGAAACGAGAAAACGAGCAAAATATATTTATATCAACAATTTTACAGAGATATAAATATACTTTGAAAGACCAAAAAAAAACAAAAAACAACTCGACTAACTACAACCACTGTAAACAATTTCCCTCACTCTATCCGTGCCTAAATTTAAACGCAGATTCCATAATTTTCTTTCCTAGAACTGCTTTCTTGTGTAACTCTGTTCTGCTGGCATGATTTTAATCTGATTACAATATGGTAGCCTTCAAGTGACTCACTTGTAAAAAAAAAAGAATTTTTTTGAGAAGTTTTAAAGTTCTTGAATAAGAAATAGACGAAAACATCAAAATGTTCATTTCAAAGTTCTGGCGTATGTGTATGTGTGTTTGTGCGTGTTTTTGTGTGTTTGTGTGTGCGAGTTTACCTTTTGAGTGCCCGAATTCACCGGAGATATATCAGCAAGCTTAAAGGAATTTCGGCGTGGGTGCACTCTAGTCAGATATTTCTAGGATGGGCTTGTTGATGTCGAGAGTCGAGGCGCATCGTAGATGTCGCTATAGACGAACTCTAAATTCAATACAACAAGCCACTAATTTATTGATTTGATACACAGTTCTTACTGTTTGAATTTTAACCGATTTTTATTCGTTGGAAAATATTTCGAGTTTATTCGTTCCTGAGAAAACTAACTTGCTTTAGAAAGTGATAAAGAGAGCCAATCCAAACAAAGCAAAGAAAGAAAAAGAATAGCTATTCAAACCATTTGCTTTTTAGCATTCGAGCGAATCGCATTTCGCTGTAAAAATCAGACGCCAAACTGGCACGAAATTAGTGAAAAAGTAAGAAGAATGAAGAGTAAGTTGAACGAAAAAGAAAGAAGATGGATAGCTCACATCAGCTCGGTAACTTTCCTATGCTCGTTCGTCTTACTTTAATTCCTAATCTATCACAACCCCCTCGTTCTGATCGGTGATGCCAAAATATAAGACTTATGGGTCTAAAACACAACGTGGGCACAAAATAATTGACCAGTAATTGGTCAGAACGAATATGACTTTTGTTCTCCCATAATAGCGCCAAGGCTGCCATCATGCCTTAAGCAAAGCTTACGCACAGGGGTGCCCCTCAGATCACGACAGTTTCAAATTATTATCTAGAAAAATGCTTTATATTGCATTATATTCATTGCAAAATTCTTTGAATTGCATTTTATTATATATAAAAACATATTATATATAGCATTTTGTTAGCTAGTGTAAACATGTTCAAACGCGAGTCATCGTCTTTGATAGAAATTTTTTTATTGAATTTGAATAAATATCAGTCAAATATTAACCCTTTGATTTTCTCGGTGAGGTTGTTTCAGATAATAATAATAATAATAATAATAATAATAAATAATAATAAATAAAAATGTTTAGCGTTCTTTCGGTTATGAAAATATTTGTATTTGGATCATCCATACGAGGGGCGTGCAATAAGTAATGCCCCTGACCCACTTCCCATAGGAGTAGAGCAACGAAACTTGGCACAGTTATTAGTCTTTCTCTACATAAGAACCACCCAGAGTTATGCAGTTCTCCCATCGTTTGATGCAGCTCTGGAGACCGTTTTTGTAGAACACCCCAGGTTGGTCTTCCAACTACGACGTGACTTCAGAAATCAAGGCTGCATCATCTGGAAAACTCTTTCCTTTCAAAAACAACTTCATGGCTGGGAAGAGGTGAAAGTCAGAGGGTGCAAGGTAAGAAGAGTAGGGAGGATGGGGAGCATTTCATAACCACACGCCCGTGCTTCTGATCTGGTGACATGCGAGTTGTGGACCGGAGCGTTGTCCTGCAGGAGGAGGGTACCTTTGCTTCTCTTTCCTCGCCTCTTGAATTTGATAGCTTCCCTTAATTTCCTCAAAAGTGAAGCATAATAAGCTCCTGTAATTGTGGTACCCTTTGCCAGGAAATCTGTCATCACTACTCCGTCCTGATCCCAGAAGACTGTGAGCGTGACCTTGCCAGCGGATGGCTTCACCCTTGCCTTCTTTGGAGGTGGTGAGTCTAAGTGCTTCCACTGCATTGACTGGGCTTTGGTCTCTGGATCATAATGATGGGCACAGGTTTTATCCTGTGTAATCAATCTTTTGAAAAACTTTGACTCATCTTCTTGGCACATTTCCAAATTCATCCTCGAGCACTCGACTTGTTCTCGATTCTGGAATGGTGTGAGCAACCTGGGAATCCATCTGGCAGACACCTTATGCATATGCAAATGGTCATGAATGATAGTTTCCACAGACCCTGCACTAATTTTGACACCTTGGGCTATTTGGCGAATAGTAATGCGCCGATCTTCCAAAATGGCAGCCTCAACTTGACGGACAGATGCCTCATCAATGGCAGAAGGGGGGCGACCAGGGCTGGGACCTGTTTCCACAGACTTCCGATCATGTTTGAATTCACGATACCAGCGTTTTACAAGGCCATATGATGGGGCATTATCACCATAAGTTTCTTTCATTTCATGAAAAATCTCCTGTGGTGTGCGTCCTTTACAATACAAAAACTGGATCACTAATCGACATTCAACAGGCTCCATTTCACACTTGACTCAGTTCAAACACCTGTAAAACAGAAACCACAATTAGTTCAGAGCTGTAATTTGCCACATAACCCGCAGAGATATAAATCATTGCACATGCAAAATTTCAGCTATATCAGAAAAATGGAAGTGGGTCAGGGGCATTATTTATTGCACGCCCCTCGTATAATTGTCCACATAATCACCGCCATTCTGAAATCCGACTTAGTGTGTTAATCTTCTTTGTTATAATAGATACTCTTTCAGATTAAACAGATCGTAACCGGTAGTAGTAGTAGTAGTAGTAGTAGTAGTAGTAGTAGTAGCAGCAGCAGCAGCAGAAGCAGCAGCAGCAGCATTAGTAGTAGTAGTAGTAGTAGTAGTAGTTAGGAAAACGCTTGAATGTGGAGATTAACACCACACATAGACTACACACAAACTGGACACAAACGGCTCCAAATGCGAAACACAAAAGAACATCACCTGAAATAATGAAAACTGAAACTGTATAATTGTAAGATACCGTCTCCCTTTTTTTTCTGTGAGTGTCACCATAAACGGGCACCACATCAATAATGAATGTCAAAGAGGATGGCAAGGCAGAGAAGAAAAAGAACTAGCCAGACCTCCGCTGGATGAATGAGTGCAAAGGAGACTGGAGCCTTGGGGAGGCTTATTGCCATCCAAATTCTAGTGAAGACCAATCGTCGCCGCCACGAGAAATCGATGGTAAGCGACTGATGCCATAACACAAATTCTTTTGCAAAGGCTATTGAAAGAGGTGGAGAGTACTGGAAATCTAGGGAGACTTGTTGTCACTCAGACTCCAGGGAGCACCACAAGTTGTTCTCAAAGAACAATATTTGATGATGGTTTGTGTGATTACTCTTAGTGAGTGATGATGATGATAATAATAATAATAATAATAATAATAATAATAATAATAAACACTTGAACATGATTACAAAAAGAAAACCTAAACAGAGAAACTGAATCCCTAACAACAGCCGCACAATACAACTTAAATAAAATCAACCACATCAAAGCAATGATCGACAATACACAAGAAAATAGCAAATGCAGACTCTGCGGACGAAGAGACGAAACAATAAACTACATAATAAGCGAATGCAGCAAACTAGCTCAAAAAGAATATAAAAGTAGACATGGTCAAGTGAGGAAAGTAGTACACTGGGAATTATACAGACAACTGCATCTTGAGCACCCTGACAAATGGTAGAAGCACAAACCGTCAGCAGTACTTGAAAATGAAAATCACAAAATTCTTTAAGACATGGATATACAAACGTATAAACCTTTTCAAGCAAGAAGAGCGGATGTCATAATGGTTAACAAGAAGGGAAAGTCCTGCCAAAGTGCAGATTCTGCAGTTCCAGCAGGTCACGGAGTGAAGGTCAAGGCGACAAAGAAGCGGACTGGCCAGAGCTGAAAAAGATATGGAAGATGAAGAAAATCAAGAAAATACCACTAATCGCAGGACCACTAGGAACAATGCCGAAAAAAACTTTGAAAAAAGAATGGGATAGATTGGAATCAGAGGGATGGCTGAGAAGATACAATGGATAACAATAATGAAAACAGCTGACATAATAAGGAAAACTCTTGGAGACTAGCACAGATGAGCTACAAGCACAAACTAGACATACTTAAATTGCTTCAGATGTAAAACGTAAAGAAACATCATATGGAATCACGAAAACTAAAACTATATAATTGTAAATTATCCTGCCGCCTTTTTTGTGTGTCACCATAAACTGGCGCCACATGAAATAAGTGAGGAGGGTCAAGGAGGATAGAAAGACCGAGGAGAGAAAGCACTAGCCAGACCTCCACTGGATGAGTGCAAAGAGAACTAGAACTTTAAGGAGGCTTATTGCCATCCAAATTCCAGTAAAGACCAATGGTCGCTAACAATGAGAAATCAATGGTAAGCGGTTGTTGCGATGACGCAAATTCATCTGCAAAGATTATCGAAAGAGGTGGCAAGTACTAAAAATCTGAAGAGACTTCTTGTCACTCAGAGTCCAGATAACACCACAAGAACGTCGTTAAAGTCAACATTTCATTGATACCCAGAAGTGTTCAAATTTTATAATTACATTCTGTTCAAAATAACTAAGGCTATGGACATGAAACTTTGAAGGGATTTATTTATTTCTCTTCCACGGTAAGATGATGTGACACAAGAGTTGGAAAGTAAGATTTAAAAACCAGCGTCCTTGAGGCAAAGCACTCTGGCCCGCAAAAAATTCCTAGGCAGCCCCGACGGCATATCCCGGTAGGGACGCTTTAGGAGATTACCAGTAAACTAACCCTTTCTCAAAGAGAGATGGCTAATGCTAGGAGACTGGACCTCCTAGAATTGCACAGGATCAGCAACATACCGTAGTCAACAGGGGAAAAAAAATACTATTTAAAAAATGGTTTAGATTCTGTTTGCTTAGGTACAGCGAAAAAAGAAAAAAAAAAAAGAAAAAAAATGGATACAGAGAAAGCAAAATAATACGTCTGGCGCCAGAGCTTTTTATGACGTCATCAACTTTATAAAGAGTTATATTGTTGATCTGTTCAACATTTTTATCTTTGTCAAGAAAAGTATTATTTAGTCGAATTTCTAACAATTTGTTTTTTTTTTTGTTTTATTTGTGTAGAAAATTCTGTACACATCGCTTGACCAATCGTCACCAAACGATAACTTTGGTTTTGCTCATCGCAGATACTCGTTACTTAACACACAACAAGAAGAAAAAAGCGATCGAGCACGCCTTTTTTTACTTAACAGCATGGTTCGGCGACTCTAGGAATATGTCAGAGAGTTAGCGGTTCGCATCGACGGCGAGCAGCCGTTGGCCCTTGATGTAGCATCCGCTATTAACAACGTAACATCGTTGTGGTCTAGAGAGAAAACAATGTTTGTTTTTTTTCAAACTATCCTAGCCATAGCGAGACTAATGACTTGGGTTACATGGGCTTGGATCTGTTTTCTATCACAATGTAATCGTTTACTTTAAACATCAGCTTAAAGTAAAGATCAAATGTGATTGGAAAAGATGACATTACATGGACTTTAGTAGAAGGTGGGTGCATGAAACTAGTTTACGCATGCGGCAAGGAGCCAGATACTAGAACCTGTTCCCTCCCTAAGCATTGCACGTACACGCCTGTGTTCTACGGAACCGATAACTTAATTAAAGAGACACTTAGCTAGCGAAATAAATGATTCCTGGTTAAGTTTTATATTTTTGATACTAAAGAGCTTCCATAGATGCTCACTGCCCCTATTTATTTTGCCCTCGGCCACCCCAAATGTGGTTTCTATCGGAGGACACCATCCATCCTTATATTCAATCCGGATCTTCTTATTTTTCATGTACCCACTCCCATTTAAAGACTAGTCCGCTTGTTTCTGGTTGACTTGGAAAACAGTAACCAGTCTGGCACCCAGTAAAAGGTTGGGAAGACCTTATTAACCTGCCCCATTAACATTATTTTTCTTAAATTTTCATTGTTTTTGGATGTTTCTAGTTCTTCTCACTGTTGTACATATATTTATTTGTGAATAAAATTTCATCGAAACCATTGAAGGTATTTTAAGTATGTTTAAATCCATAGAGTGAATGTGGCATTTTGGTGAAAGAATATAGCTAAGAGTAATCAAAAGTTTTGTTTGTGAGATACTTCTCCAAGAAAGTGGCAAAAAATTAACAATTACGACAAAGCATTCCTCTAAAATTCGACACAAATTTTATTCGTTCTTCGTTGCAAAAAAAGGAGATGCCTATTTTGCACCCGAAAAGAGCTGGTAACACCTCGAAACGTAATAACCCTTTATCTTCAACAGGAACTGGAATTCGGGTTCAGCACTGTTCGAAGATCGGATTAATTATAGCCGTTTGAAGGGGTTGGTCTGATACTTTCTGATGAAAGATTCAATTCTCAACTAGAGTCGACATTACAGAAGTCCATAGTGAATGTTCATTTGAAGGAAAAGTCATTAATGACAGGTTAATAATTCTGACCTTAAAAAGTCTCTGGGTGGCATATATAATAATGACTTGGCCTAATCATTTAGGTCTTAAAATAAAGTCTCCCGTAGACGAAGGGCAGAAGCGGCCAAATGCCTCATAACCAGAGAGTTGCTTATAATTGTAGAATTTCTCACATGTTGTCAAAAGCAATTACATTCAAACCCCTCACCCCCACCAAATCAAACAGTGTGTAATGCCTAAATTGAATGAAAATTGTAACTAATTTTATTCAACTAAATAAACTGACCTTCAATAATGACCTTGAAAAAGTTGGGTCAAGTTTGATATTCTGATGGAATTTCTATTTACGTTTTCCGGCGGAGTTTGCAGCCTCATGATTGATTTATACCAAGCCTGAAATGCAGGTCTCCTTTCGAAATTTTCGAGCGTGCTGTCTTTTTTATCTTCTACATGAAATAAAATAGAATCAGTTTTTCCCTCTATAAAAAAGACATTATAGCTTGGCAAATGTAGACGCCGCATAATAAATTCATTATGATAAGATTACTACCATTCGTCCGATACGCAAGTTTAAATGCGTAAATATTCTTTTCAAGTTTCAGATACTTATTCACCGATATATCTGTGACTTCACTATTAACTGTGTATTAACTGTATTAACTGTGGCAGGCAGGGCCAACGGTCAAAACATTATTATTATTATTATTATTATTATTATTATTATTATTATTATTAACTAGACTACCTGTGACCCGTTGGGTCAGTATGTTATATTAGCTATGGAATTCATGTATGAGCGTGACACTTGTGACGTAAAGAAAATAGTTTTTTTTTTTACATAGCATAAACATTTCTATGAAAGTATATTAAAATGAAAAAAGAATATAGATAGATTTCTATGAGTCGTTCTGTTTATTATAATTGATTATTTTTGAAAAAAAAAAAAATTACAGTTACTGAATTATACCATACATATAGGTACATGTGCACTGAACAGATACTATAATACTTATTCTAGTTAAATTCAAATTTTGATATATCTGCTTTTTTATATCGTTCATTTCTGTATTACGTTTAAGTTATTTTAAACCCTACTCTTCCCATGTTAAATAATAATTTTGAAATAACGTTAATATGTCAGCGTCCCAATTGTTCTTTTGTTTTTTGTTTATTTTAAACCCCACTCTTCCCATATTAAATAATAATTTCGAAATAATAACGTTAATATTTCAGCGTCCCAATTGTTCTTTGTTTTTTTTTTGTTTTTTTCGCGTTTAAATTATCCAAATAAACAATTGTTAATACTGTCTGTTTTTTTTTTTTACATCGTTCATTTCTGTATTACGTTTAAGTTATTGTAAACTTCACTCTTCCCATGTTAAATAATAATTCCGAAATAATAACGTTAATATTTCAGTGCGCAGGTCATGCGCGCATGCGCAACCGGATGTCGTAAACCGGAAATTGGGTTACATACATCGTTACAAGGTCATTTGAGTTTTATAATTATATAGATTGATTCGATTATTATCATTAAAAAAATAAACAATTAGATTGGAAAAACGTGATTGATAGCTGAAAGAAATTTATATTTATATTTTAAAAATATAAAGCGCTGTTCTGTAATTTCACAAAAGAAGGAAGAACAGAGGTTTCAATTGGTTATGATGTTGATTATTTAATTGTTTATCGCAGAGCCCAGCAGTGAATATAGAAGAAGTCTTGGAGAAAGAAAATTTGGGAAACATATATCATTCTTCTTGTGAAAAAATGATACCTTTATGTAAATATGAACTGTAATATATACCCTGGTGATAACTCTCTGATACAATATGACACAGTTTTTACGTCGATATCATATCTTCTGGCTAACGACATACATTCAATTTATACGTTTATCTGGTGCCGTTTAGAGAACAATATATATCATCCTCCTATCTTATCATGTGACATAACTGTTTTGGTGTCGATCCACCTGACTATACAACCAATTTACGTCAGTCTAGAAGGATTTATCCTTCACAAAAAGACTCCAGAACTAATCGTTTAAGCATTAACATATTATTCTTTATGAGCATTTAATCGTTCTTATGTGCTTATGATTCTGAGGGAATTCTCATTTTTATATTGAAATTTGATGCTGACATATAATCGTCATTTTTACTCTGCGTTAATTACCTGAGTGTTCCAAACATGATTAGTCTCATGGCGTTTTTATACACTCTAACACAAAAACGTTTGTAGTGTTATTATTTTGTAAAATGTACTTATCCTGCTGGTTCAGGATATATCTACAGTACCTGTTGAACAGTTTGAATCACTTGTATCTTGTTGATATTAATCTATATATCTATAAAGGTGAACGTGTCTGTGTGTCTATATGTCTGTGTATCTGTCTGTCTGTGTACATTTCCCTACGCAATAACTCTGTCAATTTTCAGTCTACAGACTCGAAATTTGATATACGGGGTACTGAGATTTGGAAAAATCTATGTGATCGGTTTTCGGCCAGAAATTTCGCTGTTAAGGGGTCTAAGTTCAACGATTTGACCTTTGAAAACTCTACCAAACTCCTCCGACAATTTTGGGTCTAAACACTTGAAATTTTAGATATAGGTTCCTTGGACATGGATCTAACTTAATAACTTGATTTTAGCCCAAAACAATAATTTTTAAGGTGTCATAATAGGGGTCAAAGTTTAAAAAATTGACCCTTTTATTTTGCTCAGCATACACCTCCAAACACCCGGGCAACGCCTGGCACCCATGCTAGTATAAAATAATACAATAAAATAAAATATAAAACTAAGGAAAAAATAATTAAAAAAAATCTTAGATTTACATTTAATTAAAAATACCCACAGGATTCACCAGCTTGTGTTATTTTTTAATATCTGATAATGAACACAAAATGTTTCCATAATTTGAAATAGAAAGAAAAATGAATGTGTGCTCTCAAATGTAAACACAAAATATGTCTATAAATTGAAATAGCAATGAGTTCATTACATAAACATTACCTTTCAATCTGATTCACCTCCACGGAAAACCGAGATACAACTGCGCCATACCACGTGTGCTATACGCTCACTGAGTCAGGAGAGTACTGGGAGGATGGAAAAGAAATAAGTTGCTAACTAGGAATTATGAGCCCTTAAGTAAAATTGGGGTGACAAAACATTCCATGAGACTAACACAAGACATTGAACTTTCATTCGTCACGAACTTTTTATCCTACTAAGTTGATTATACATCTTCGACAATCAGTCCGACGGTCTAGACCA
>NC_136489.1:118464190-118491690 GCF_053919585.1 Euprymna scolopes | reverse complement strand
CGGTGCTAGTTCAATTCAATTCAATTTATATGGCAAAAAATGAAACAAGTAGGATTTAATTACTATGTAATGAAAGTATGGTAGAAATTCACAAAGAAGCGAATAAAGTAGCCGAGCACCTGTCCAGATTCATATTGAATTGTTGCGTTATTACCGCTTTTATTTGAATCTCTTGGAAGTCTATTTCAAGGCCCAGGGATCTTGATTGAGAAAGTGGCCCTCCTCCAGTTTAATCAAAATCAGCGGTGAAATTGTACTATGAAAGCTTTTAGTTATTAGATGCCTTCAATAAGTTTCCAGACTTTTTTTTTTTCGTATGGGCACTTTCATTGACAGTAGGTACATGAAACTCTAGTCCGCTTCGAAGTAATCCTCTCCGGCTGCAATGCACTTATTGTGCCGTTCCAACAACTTTTGGAAAGGCCTAAAGGAAGTCCTCTTGCGTGATCGTGTCGATGGTCCTCGTCACAGCCTATTTCATCTCCTCAATTGTTTCATAACAACAGCCTCTAAGGTTTTCTTTGAGCTTAGGGAATAACCAAAAGTCACAGGGAGCAAGGTCAGGATTATAGGGAGGGTGAGGAACTGTCTTAGTGCCCATATTAATCAAATAGTCTGTTACAAATATGAAGTTATGGACTGGTGCATTCGCACATATCTTCCGCATCTTCAGTTCCTCACGAATAATTGTGTATACAGTTTTAACACTGGTATCACACTGTGCACTTATTGTCTCTATAGACACGCGACGGTCCTTGTCCATGAAATTCTTTATTTGGCCAATCAACTCTGGTGTTCTGACTTTCTTACTCCTCCTACATCTCTCATCATCCCCTACAGATTCCCTGCCTTTCTTGAATCTCTTCTGCCACTCAAAAAAAAAAAAAAAAAAAAAAAAAAAAAAAACAACTGATGCTCGACACATCCAAGATGGCAGAGAAGCAGTCTGAAACATTCCATACGTTTCTTTGGCATTATTTCAAGTTTAAAACACAATTGTATTACATATCTTTCTTCTAAAGTGTCCTCACATCCAAATTGCATTTTTGAAATTCACCAGCTGTGACAATCAAGCTTTAGTAGGGTGTATTCCAATTCCTGCTGTAGCTGTTCATTTGAACCTGAAATCATAAAAATTGGTCGGTCATCTCATAAGATTTATAGCAATAACATACTGAATTTTTAAGAGTCTGCGACAATTTTAAATGCCTGTATAAAATGTCTGGAAACTGATTGCAGGCACCTCATAAACCAAGATGGTCGCGATAATAACAAAAGCAAATATTTTATAAGGTTTTAATTAACTGCGATTAAATATGATTTGGGTCTAAGAAGAAACATGGTAATAAAGAAATAATTGCCAATCTTTAATATCAATCACATTTTTATTATTCATTAGCACATGATACTAAAATACATTGATTTCCTTAAAAATAATAAGCTATCGAAAATTATCAACAAGAATGACATTTAACATAGTTGTTGTTACATGGTGAACATAAAATCAATAATGAAAAAAAAACACTTTAAAAATAATCAATAGTATAAGAATAATAGTAATTAATAGCAGGGTGACCCGACGTTGCCCGGGATTGAATGATGATCAACGAATATTTCATACTCCCATATTCTCATCCAAATCAATGAAATAACCCATTTCATCAAGTAAACTGATTGATTGTCTACTCTAATTAGAGACCCCTCGCGATGCTCCAGGAGGGAGCTCACATGCTTCTCACAGTGACTAACTTCACAATACATTGTAACCTACATTGCACTGTAGAGAACCTTCTGTTGATTTTATCAAATTATTTTTATATCGTATATATTTTTTAAGTTTAAAATGCAAAAGTCAAGTACCATGCTTCAATTGTGCTCTAAACAGAAACGTTCATTTCGAACGTGTCCCTGTCATATCAAAGAATTTACTGTTGATTTTATATGCCTGACATTACTGGTTGTGCGATGATAATGTCTTGAATTTAAGTCTAAAATGAAAACCTCAAGCGTCATTGTGAAATGTTGCTTTAAACAGAAACATTAATTTCGAACGCGCCTCTATCATAGCAAAGAACGTACTGTTGATTTTATATGTCTGGCCTTTCGGCTTGTGTGATAATAAAACTTCTCAAATGCAATTGCGATGTTAGGCTGTGTAAGGTGTTAACTTTGGTCAAAATCGCCTGCTCCTTCTTTCATCAGATTATTTTGATTATCGATTATCGATACTTATCGAATACATTCCGACACAAGACCTATCTAAACACTCCCCCCAGACACATAAAATACCTTTCTGTGAAATTTCATAAAAATCAACCTAGCTGTTTTCGAGTCCATAGGGAATGAACTCAGAGACACACAGGCACACAAAGTTCCTTTTATCTAATAGATAGATAGATAGATAGATAGATAGATGGATGGATAGATAGATATATTGGTCAATAATAATAATATATTGTCAATAATAATAATAATAATTTCTGATAGTTCCCTATTTTCTCATTGTTCTTGCCTGCTAAGTTGATGTCGTTTAAGCAAGCCACGTGAGTAATTTGGCATTCATTGCGATTTTTGTTCAGAGCTGCGATATCCGGTTTCCCGTGAGTTATCTCTCGATCACACTTAACCATGTTTTCAGACAATTTTGTTACTTTTGTGGGTGATGATCGCTTATAGCTAGGACTATGACAACAGAGTATTCTTTTCATTGTTTTTGACCCTCGAGTGTGTATCCGTTGATGTCTTATATGCTTTTATATAGAGTGATGTGATTCTTGGTTGAGTAACTGTGTCCAACTGTGTCGGATATATACTCGAGAGTCAAAACAATGAAAAGAATATTCTGTTGTCATAGCCTTAGTGATAAGTCACGCCTAAACAAATAAACAAAACACCTCGGTTACTTACACTCTACATGTAGACATATGACGGTGGTAATTTATATATATATATATATATATATATATATATATATGACTACAAATATATTTTAAGTCCCCCTCTTTAGGTAGAGCACTGTCGTAAATAATCTCACCTGCTACTTAATTAGCTGAAAAATGCGAAGCTCGTTGTTCGTTTGTTTACAAACAGGCGATTTGAGCACTATAAAAGTGGTGGCGGGTGTCTATTTAAATAGACATTCCGACGAGTTATTTACGGGCGTCGCTTCCATGGTCGAGTGGGAGACTGTCACGCGACGGTTCTTTGGGAGAGATGCTAGTCTAGCGGCACTGATACAACGAAACAGGACTGTATGTCGATGACTACAGATATAATATAATATATATATATATATATATATATATATATATATATATATATATATATATATATATATATATATATATATATATATAACCTTAATGTTTTCGGCGATAAACGCCTTCACCAGAGAAATCAGAGGCTGTTTCATATTTTAAAAGTTTCTTTTGCTGGTTGTTGCACAATAATAAAACCCGTCCAATAAGTCTTGTTCATCTGCTGACGTCAGAGCTGTTGGTGATAAGTAGGGCTAGGACAACGACGCATCTTTTCATTGTTTTTGACTCTCGAGTGTGTATCCGTCGATATCTTATATGCTTTTATGTAGAGTGATGTGGTTCTCGGTTGAGTAACTGTGTCCAACTGTGTCAGATTTATACTCGAGAGTCAAAACAATGAAAAGAATATTCGGATGTCGTAGCCCTACTTATAACTAAGAAAGGAGACACAGGCAATAAAGTAATGGCAATGACAAAAAATGACAATAACCCCCCCCCCCAGATAAATGGTCTAAAATGACCGAGATTGTACTTTTATTTGTCCAAAAGAAAATAATAACACGAGAAACTAGATTAATATAATTTTAAAAATTCATCTAGACAAAACCCAATGTAATCCAATTTTTTAAAATTACATTTTCACCCCAAACAAGGCACATTGCCACTTTGAAGGGGACTACTATCAGGGACATAAGCTACAGGGGTACTATGTGCGGAGTTGGGCAGCAAAATGTCAGTTCACGTTGCACTTGAACTTCCGCATGTCAGTACAGTTGGGGAAGTAGGAACCCGGTAGTATATACCTATATATATATATGCCACTGGATATTTATTTTTTTACAGATGGGCCAGTGGAGGTTCTTACATACTCTATCATGTCTTGCTGTGTAGTAACCATCCCCCAAAAGAACATTGCAACTTGATACCAGATGAGTCACACTTTCCAATTCTGTGTGGCAGAATCTGCATTTGTTGTCCTCGCTGAGACTTGCCATTTTTTTAATGCATTGGTCATCAATCCTTGACCTTGACCAGTCATTATAACCCTTTCCTAATCGTGGTGGAGAGCTCCTTTCTTGAGCCAGTCCAAGGATCCTTCTTTGTCTATGTGTTCTTGGGAGAGTTTTCCCATGTGAACAGATTACATGAAGTCTTTAAATTGTTCCTATAAAAGTACGAAGCACTCTTGTGGACACGATACATGTAACTTATTAAAAAAAAAAAATTAATATAGAGTCACGCTGCAATGTTGCATACACGTTACTTTAAAGAGTCTTTAAAATATTATCATAGAGTTTCAAATTATTGTTGTTGACACCTTACATGTAGTCTGTAAAATGTTAATATAGTCTTACGAAACAATGTAATGGACACGTTACATGTATTTAAAAAACGTCAATATAGATTACAAGCAATGTTGTGGAAACGTTATATATAGTCTTTAAAGAATATTATAGAGTTACAGAGCAATATGTTGAACGCGTTAAATGTAGTTAAAAAAAAAACATTTTAAGACAACGTCGATTTAACGTCCCAATGTAATTTTCTTAACTTGGATATCCACTATTTATATTGGTATATACCACTTATACAATGAATCACAGTTAATCTCTTTTGCGACATCAATCCATACTTTGGAATCTATTATGCCTCCCACTCCCAATTTGAAGATCTTAACACACCTATATAGATCAACTGATAGAAAACCCTCGAAAACGTGTCGATAAGGACATCTAAGATGGTTGAAAGAAACGAATCAAAAGAACCGAAGTAATATGTATATTAGTCTGTTTTTTTTTTCCGTGAGAGAGTGTATGTATGTTCATTTCGGCTGGTGCCATGTGTTTTTATGTGTGTGTGCAAATAGCGTGCTTCTGTTTTGTTAGTGAGAGGATGTTTGTGTCTATGAACTTATGTATATGTGCATTCGTTGAGCGGCGTGTGTGTGCTTCACTGACCACTCAGTAGTTCGTGAATGTATCTCGTGGTAATATTCTGTATGCCGATGAGGCCTCTACCCCAAATGGGGCTAGGTTCGATTGTACGTACGCATCTGTCTTGTGCCTGAAAGCAAAAAAAAAAGAAAAAAAGAAAGAAAGAAAAGAAAAATATAACTGTGTGTTTAGATTTTTATAGTATGCGCGAGAATTCGAAGCTGAATATTTCTTGCGCTATGATTGATTCTTTGAAAGAAACTGCTGACTTGAACCAATCAAAAGTCGAGATGCAATAACATTCACTTCAACTACGTCTTCGAAATACTTATTCAGGAGTTACTCATTGCTTTTCAGAACAAGAGGGCAGCATCAAGGGCACCACCTTTTTATTCAGCTAAATTATGATCCTGAGGCTAAATCAGATAAAAGTATTCCACATTAAGCGAATCGATAATCTTAATGTGTGAAAATTTGTGTATTTAAGTTCTAAAACGAAAAGTAATAATTAATTTTTGAAAAAAAAAAAACACAATAAAAAATCAAACAAAGAAACAAAATACCTCCCCAAACAAGCAAAAAACAAAAAAACAAAAAACAAATAAACAAAAACAAAAAACAGCAACAAACAAGCCAAAAATTATACGGTCCCCCGACTGATGCCTTTGTCAGGTTTTTGCGGTGTGACTGGAAAGAGTCATGTGGTTAACCTTATAGCTGATTACTTCAAGCGAACACTTTCTCCTAAGGATATGGAACATCCAGCTGTTTTTGTTGCAGCTTCCACTGGTATTGCAGCCAGTAAAATAAACGGCACCACACTTCACACGGCTTTTCATCTTTCTATTTTTTAGGGCAGATCAAGAAAGACTCTTTCTAAAAAAAACTCTAAATGATGTACGTAAAAAGTACAAAAATCTAAAGGTTCTTATCACTGACGAAATCTTCATGACTGTCTATGAACGCTAGCTGAGGGTTTATTATTTAAACTCCTCAGCCTAACATTCACAAGTAAGAAGCATGAATTGGAATAAGAACATGTCAATTCGAATTGTAAAAGAAATCTGAATTGACATGTTCTTATTTACTTGGTTTCCAACAAGGATATAATTAGATAAAGGTTGGTTCTGCATGTGTAAAAGGCACTTGAAAATGAGTTGCCAGCTTACTAGTTTGTAACATTATACTTTAAACCAATTGCATGTATTAAAGTTCAATCTACGAATATATAATCAATATTTGTAAAATCGAGTCTACAAGAGTTACTTCTCTTGTACTGTTAGCCGAAATCAGTCGTAGAACTGTTACCTATTTTGACTATTTAAACCCCTGACTTGACGTAAAAAAATCGGGCTAAAACAGCACAATAACACAGTTTCATAACAAACGATACCTTAATTTTTTTTAAAATTCGGTACCATTTAGAACCTCTATTTAAATTAATTTTAGGAGAAAATAAAAATTAGCCCCAAAAGGCGTGTTTATCACCCCTAAAACACCCTGGGGTTCAAGCCCCAGAATTTTCCCAGGATCAAATATTACGTTTCCAGATATATATCCATATGGTCTTGCTTTTGGGTAATTTTCAGCAAAATCTAATGGTCGAAAAGATTCTGTGTCGTAGAAAGTGCTATTTTAGGCCATGTTGACCCCCTTTCATCTCCTGGGGACGCAACCAGAAGTTTCCGAGGGTCAAATATTACGTTTCCAGATGTATATCCATGTGGTCTTACCTTTGGGTAATTTTCAGCAAAATCTAATGCTCGGAAAAGATTCTATGCCCCGAACAGTGCTATCTTTGGCTATTTTGACTCCTTTTGACTTCATGGGGACGCAACCAGAATTTTTTATAAAAAATCTAAGAATGTTACCCCTGGGGAGTTGTACCTTTATACAAAATTTCAGAAAATGTAACGAGTAGTTATTGAGAATTTTGGAAACGAACGAACAAATGGACGAACTGACGAACGGACGAACGAACGAGAGTGATTTCTAAGGTCCGAATCCGACTAAGTCAGTGGACTAAAAATAATCAAAGATTATCATTATATCAAAAGAAAACCGACAAAAAAACAAACACAAAACGGATCCATTTTGAAGACATCGAGCGATAAAATTAAGGACGGACAGAGCCACTTATAGAAGTTTGTGGACACAAATAAAAAATGAGTGTTGAAAACGAGGCTTGACAGAAAAAAGACGTAAAGGCCAACCTCCACCGAGAAATTAACCAATGGTTTTACTCAGAATAAAGGGTGTGCGTGTGAAAGAAAGAGTAGAGAGAGGCAGAGAGAGACGGAGAGACGGAGAGAGAGAGAGAGGTGGTGAGTGAGAGGAGTATAAGATATGTTGATGAATAAGAATATATATATAAATATATATGGCGAGAGAGAGAGAGAGAGAGAGAGAGAGAGAGAGAGAGAGAGATAGAGAGATATGCCATGACATAGTAGAAGGCATAAATTATAATTACCATCAAGAACAAACAACAATAACAACAACAGCGAAAGGCCGCGATGGTTCGTTTGCCGTTGCGGAGTAAAAAAAAAAAAAAAAAAAAAAAAAAGCAAAAAACAAAATAACAACATCAAAGAAAACAAAGAAACAGAACTTAAAAATTTCTTTGCGAGAAGAAACTTTTTCCACCCCACGGCTTCTTCTCTTACAGAGGAAGGGGGTTTAATGGCGGCTACAATGTATAAAAAGTTGCGTCAGTCAACAGCAAAAAAAAAAAAAAAAAAAAAAAGAAAAAAGTATTTTTTTCGCCTTTTCTCGTCAAGTTTGCAGATTATTTAGTGCAAGTAAACACACACACACACACACACACACGCACATTATATATATATATATATATATATATATATATATATATATATATATGAGGCCCAGTGGATCTTGTTTGTCTCCATGCACACTGGACAACGTTTAAAAGAAATGACGTCATCCATTTAAACAGAATTGGAAGGTTTGAAAGAAACAACCATAAACTGTCAAAAAGGGATGACGCCATCACTAGCAGTATCAGAATTTTTGTAGGAATTTTTGACACCCCTAACACGAAACTGCGAATACAATATAAAAATCTCGTAATTTCTCTGTTAAAAGTGGGTTATTTATTTTCTTTATGGATTATACTTCCAAAATAAACTATTACAGTTGTTTTAAAAGTAATAAAAATATTTTTATTTTTTTTTTAAAACAGTAATGAATTTTCCGAACTCAATATTTTTCAATTTTTAAACTCAATATTTTTAAATTTTTAAATTTTAAAAATCTATCAAAATTTTTCTATTGATTCTATTTTTACGATATTTTCAGGGTCAATGTGAAATTTTATGTTCTTTCCAATAAACCGAATATAATATTTTAGACAAACGTTTTTTTTAAATTCACGCCCCCCATTTTCACGCCCCCCCCCCATTTTCACGCCCCCCCCATTTTGAAATGTCTATTAAAAAGTAAATAATTAATTTATGTTTAATAGGTTTATATATCACAAATTGAAGAGAAAAGGTCAATAAATAATATATTCAAATTTAAAACAAAAAAAAAAATCAGTTTTTTAGAAATTTACCTGTAAAGTCCGAAGTTTAAAACCTTATTTTATAAGAACACATTTTTTCTTTTTGTCTTTTTTTTTTTTTTAAATGAAACCTTGGTCCTTGCTCCTTTAATTGAAAAAAAAATTAGGGCTTGAATTACATTTTTCGAGGAGTTATAAGCTTAGAAAGATAGGGGGTCGAATAATTTACGCCTCTCATTTTGAAATGTCTATTAAAAAGTAAATAATTAATTTATGTTTAATAGGTTTATATATCACAAATTGAAGAGAAAAGGTCAATAAATAATATATTCAAATTTAAAACAAAAAAAAAAATCAGTTTTTTAGAAATTTACCTGTAAAGTCCGAAGTTTAAAACCTTTTTTAAAAAAAAAAAAACACATTGTTTTGTTTTGTTTTTTTTTAAAATAAAACCTTGGTCCTTACTCCTTTAATTGAAAAAAAAAATTAGGGCTTGAATTACATTTTTCGAGGAGTTATAAGCTTGGAAAGATGGGGTGGAATTATTCACTATTTTCACGAAATTTCTGACACTGCTACGCCATCACTACAAGAAGTTGAATGGATCAATAATAGATTCTTTATGACGTTAAGGTAATAAAAAGAATGATGTTTAGGACGATATTTTCGAAAATCGTAATACAGAATTCCACATGAAAACAATGGTATCTACGTATTCCTCGTAATTTTAAGATAATTATATAAAAAAAAAAAAAAAATTACGAAAATCGATAAGGTAGCAAATTATTTATTAAAGAAAATAAAAAATAGAATTTGATGAAAACAATTGCAAGACACAAGAGAGTTCAAAAGGGAGGTACTTTTCTGTTTTGATTTAAACAAAATGGCGACAATTTTAAACCTGCTAACACGATTAAAGTTGTTTGTTTTTAGTAATTCATTAATATTCAGGTAATTCCGACTGCATAATTTGGAAGTTACTAGAATGGACAAAAAAGTCAGTTGAAACCATTGTTTTTTTATCTGAAAACTCAATTTATCAACTACAAAATCTCGTCCCAATAGTGTAGAAGCGCCTATATATATATATATATATATATATATATATATATATATATATATATATACACTACCAGTTCAGCCCGGCTTTGCTCGGGCCTTATGTACTGTTCATAACTTGCCCTACATGTGACCACACTTTATGTAAGATTTCAAATGCTTGGACCAAAAATTTTCTGAGTAATTTGGTAGAGACTGCAGAAGTATTTTTTTAAACTTTAACCCTAATTTTGACCCCTTAACATTTAGTATTTTGGTCTTACATCAAAGTACAAAGTTTTACCCATATCAAATTACCTACATGTAAAATTTCAAGTGTTTAGGCCCAAAATATAGATTGATAGAATCTACAAAGGTCAAGTCTTTCAACTTTGACTTTTTGGCAGCCAAACTATCGCCGAAAACCTGATTAAAATGCTTGCTGCATGTCTGAATATCCGTCATGTATAAATTTCAAATGTTTAGATCCAAAATTGGCTGAGTAGTTTGCTAGACACCGCAAAGGTAAAATCTTTTGACCTTGTACCCCTTGACAGCTCAAATTTTCAATCCAAACCGATTAAAAAGCCTGCCTTATCTCTGAATACACTTTATGTAAAATTTCAAATGTTTAGACCAGAAATTAGCTGAATAATTTGGTAGAGATTGTAGAGGTCAATTTTGTTTTTTACTTTGACCCTAATTTTGATCCCTTAACATTTATTTTTTGGGCTCAAATCAAGTTAAAACATTTGGCGGAGGCGTTTGGTAGAGTTTTCAAAGGAGAAATCATTGAACTTTGAGCCCTTGACAGCCATATTTCTGTCCGATTACCGATGATAAAGATTTTCGTAAATCTCAATACTCCTTATGTCAAATCTTGAGTCTCTAGACCGAAAATTGCCAGAGTTATTTGGTAGTGAAATACACACACAGACATTTTCACTGATATATATATATATATATATATATATATATATATATATATATATATATATATGTGTGTGTGTGTGTGTGTGTGTGTGTGTGTGTACTCGCGCGTGTGTATAGGTAATTTCATGACCACAGAACAAATACTAAACTACCACCGAAGGAGGAGATAATGTATGAGACAATTGTCCCATGAGAACAGAACAGATACTATACTAGCTTAAAAGCAGAATATAATGCCTTATAGGGTGGTTTCATAACAACAGAACAGATACTGAACTGCCCAACCTTGGAAGATGGTATCATGACTATAGAATACATACTACCTCCAAATGGAAGGGGTAATGCTTAAGAGGATGATATCATAGCGAACGGACACATGTTACACTATTCCAAGAAGAAAATTCATAGAAAGATGTTTTCATGAAAACAGAATATATACTACATTATCTACCCTATGGATTCAACATTGTGATTAATCTGAAATAGTACACTGAATTGAACATTAAAGGATAGGATAATACAATACGACCGGAAGTAGAGAGTGGAGTGAAAACAGTGACTTTCAAAATGAAGAATTGAGCATCATTCCGGTTCGTTCCTTTTTATCATACTTATAATCTTTCATGTATTATGTTTGAATTGTCGTTACGTGTGTGTGTGTGTGTGTGTGTGTGTGTGTGTGTGTGTGTGTGTTCGTGTTCATACTAAAGGTGTATCGCCATGTAACAGCGAGTGATTTTCTTATTTGTTCATAATTATCCCATGAGCCATTTTCTTTCATCATGTGCTGCAAAAATACCCACGTGAAGGCTGAACACCCTGCGATAAAATATTTTATGTTATATTGATCCTAACGCATCCCACGATATAACACTGGCGACGAGGGTTTGGAAATAAAAATAAACAAAAACACTTTTCAAAAAATAAAACAAAAAAAAAAACATGTCCATCTCCGCAGAATTTCTCAAACAAATTCTGGCCCAGGAACAATAATCTAATAACGAAATTAACAATTTCAGTTTGAAGACACCGGGAATTCATCTAGTGTCGAGCTTTCAAACATTATTACAAAACTTTCCTATGACACCGACAGTGGTTGCACATTCAACCCATGATTTACACGATGGAAGGGCACATTTTACCATGAATTTCCTAGCAAGGACGACGAGTGAAAGAAATACCTACTAATATGGAAGTTCGGTACAAAGGGAAACGAAAGGTTCGTAACTTTTATTTTACCCAAACAACCTTCTGATTTGAGCTTTACTGAGACTATCACTATCTTAACATTTTTGGGGAACAGCAGTCCCCATTCAACATTAAATATAACTGTTTTAAACTTGCAAAAAACCAGTCCGACGATTTTGTCACTTATGCCGGACGTCTGAATCACGAGTGCGAGAGATTTTACCTCCAGACACTAACTGAGTACCAATTTAAATGCCTAATTTTTATAGCAGGTCTACAGTCACCAAACGATTCAGAAATACGTTCCTGACTCGTTAAAGCTCGAAACAGATACAAATGTAACCGTCCAGGATCTGACAACTGAGTGTTACAGGTTGTTAAACTTAAAAAAAAAAACACAATGTTTGTCCAGCAACAACCCAAACTACCTTAACGAACGTCACACATCAACTCAAATGATAGACCCAAAGTTTCGAACCCCCCACCCCCCCCAAAAAAACACCATCTGCATGCTAGTCTTTCGGTGATTGGCACTAAGCACGTTTTTGTCCTTTAAGAAAACACAAGTGCCAAGTGCGTCATAAACATATCCACAAAAAAAAAAATCACTCGCTGTTACATGGCGATACACGTTTATTATGAAGAGACACATACACGTAACGACTATTCAAACCTAACACATTAAAGGTTAGAAGTCCAAGTATGATAACAGGAACGATGTTCATTTCTCCATTTTTTATTGATGACAGTTATGACTACAGAAACGAACGCATACTTGTTATTTTGTTAACATGCTTTTGTTAACATGCCTTTGTGAACATGCCTTTGTTAACATGCTTTTGTTAACAGTTTGTTAACATGCTTTTGTGAACATGCTTTTGTTAACATGCCTTTGTTAACATGCCTTTGTTAACATACTTTTGTTAACATACTTTTGTTAACATACTTTTGTTAACAGTTTGTTAACATGCTTTTGTGAACATACTTTTGTGAACATACTTTTGTGAACATACTTTTGTTAACATACTTTTGTGAACATGCTTTTGTTAACATGCTTTTGTGAACAGTTTGTTAACATGCTTTTGTTAACATGCTTTTGTTAACATGCTTTTGTTAACATGCTTTTGTTAACATGCTTTTGTTAACATGCTTTTGTGAAAATACTTTTGTGAACATACTTTTGTGAAAATACTTTTGTTAAAATACTTCTGTTAACATACTTTTGTCAATTATACAAGTGTTTTGCCTTGAATATTGCTGTCCTTAAAAGCCACAACAATATATATTAAATCTGAATATGTATGGACATATTTTAATTCATCGTGCTCAAAAGGTGGCTTCATGGTTTAGTTCGAATCTGCAGACCGGCAGAAATTTTCATCCTACACTGATGATTGCGTAACCATAAAATACTAATATCTGTAAATATAAACGAATAATTATATATATATATATATATATACATATATATATATACATATATATATACATATATATATATATATATATATATATATATATATATATATATATATATATATATATATATATATATATATATATATATATAACCTTGGAAGTCTCTTTAAAACTATTAAAAATTGTCCTTCGTTGGAACATTATTTTGTCAGTAAATCAATTAATCTCCCGTATTGCTGAATAGTTTTACTTATATCAACAAACAATAGTACCAATGTTCTTAAAGGGATCATCAGTTGTTAACCATGAAACACTATTTCGGGGATTTGAAAACAAGACAATATATTAAATCATGGCTCCCCAGTAGTGCTGATCAAACACCACCTCCTTTAAAACACATAAACAAAATTATTTTTAATACTGGCTCTAGTTTTTTTTTTCATCCAGATAAATTTAGGTTAACCAATTCATGTCATTTAAAAAAAATTCTTTCCTGTGTTCTCCGTCCCTTTCTCCACAAATTTATGTGCCTATTTACAAACTACTGTTTTTATATATGTTTGGTTGAATCCATTCTAATATTTAGCACCCCTTCTTTGCTAATAATATTATTTTTATATATTTACATTCTATTTTTCCTCGTACCATCTCTATAATTATTAGTTAGTAAAATATGTAAAATATATATAAAACTATGTATAAAATAAAAAAATATAAATATTTACCTTTTTTTACACATCATCTCATATGTATTGTTCACACACACACACACACACACACACACACACACACACACACATATCTATAATATAAAGCTGAATGTGTGTGTGTGTGTGTGTGTGTGTGCGTGTGTGTCTGGTCACGAATAGGCTCCTATATGGTTGACTGTTTTAAAAAACTGATGAGATATAATGATAAAAGATGTATCGAGACACAGGAATGGGTATGTTTGATCTGGCAGAATGGTGGTCCATTAAAATTGTGGGGTCTGCGTTCGCGCCTGGTCCACAAAGTATGGAAATATAAAATTTAAAATTAAAAAAAAAAAAAACGTTTACAAGTGTTTTTGATATAGATGTACATAATAATACTTTGATAAGTATGTTTTAACTTAAATAGGGATGGTATAATAAAATTGTGTGGTCTGCGTTCGCGCCTGGCCTCCATAGAATGGAAATAGGAACAAACTTTAATAAAGACTTTTCATATCTATCTGCGTAAGTATACTTTGATAATTAGGTTTCAGTTTGAAGAAATATGGTATAATAAAATCATCCTCAGAATATTGTAGTAAGTGTTTCAAGTGTGGGCAGGTATGGTATAATAAATTATGGGGTTTATCTATTTTATTTTTACTTTCATCATATTTTGCTTTGGTTTTGATACCCCCAAATTCAACCCAAATTTACAACCCTTCCATTTTCAAAACCTATCATGCTTTCATAAATCAGAGTCCATTTTCTGTGGGCTGTTTTAGAACCCAGTCAACGGCGGGTACTTTTGCTAGTATATATATATATATATATATATATATATATATATATATATATATATATATATATATATATATATATATATATACATTACTCATATGGTTCTGGATATTTTCTATTAATCTACTTTAGTTAATCTGATATGATCTAAAAGCATCAGGATACCGATAAATGCTTTATTTAACTTTTTAAATATTTTTTCACCACCTTGTTTGGACTTTTACTAAATTTTAGGAGTTTTCTAAATTAAGAATTTTTTACTACCTTTAAATTTCCTGAAATTATATGTCCTATGTCATTGTTATGAAATGGAGACGTTTTACATTCACATTAGGAATATTTATTATTATTATTATTATTATTATTATTATTATTAGTAGTAGTAGTAGTAGTATTGTTATTATTATTGTTGTTATTATTATTATTGTTTTTGTTGTCATTATTATTATTGTTATTGTTATTATTATTATTGTTATTATCATTATTATTGTTGTTATTATTATTGTTATTATTATTAGCATTATTGTTATTATTATTATTATTATTATTATTGTTATTATCATTATTATTGTTGTTGTTATTATTATTGTTATTATTATTATTATTATATGTAGAAGAAGACGAAGAAGAATGAAAAACAAAGAAAGTAAGTAAGAAAAGAGAAAGAAAGAACCTAATGACACTTAAAAAATAGTGCAACCATATACTATTATTATCTATTATTTTATTTATTTATTATTTTATTTATTTATTATTTTATTTATTTATTATTTTATTTATTTATTATTTTATTTATTCGTTATTTTATTTATTTATTTATTATTTAATTAATTAATTTATTTATTTTCTCTGCTGTTGCTTTATAATTAAAAACCTAATTTCGTATGGTTTGTCACTAGCTTAACTATTGAATGCTGTTCCTTTATTTGAAGTTAATTTGGTAATGATTGTATGACTATTGGATTAAGTAATATTTTAGATAAATTTATTATTGTCGAATCGTTTATTTTCATACAAAACTACACAGACATTTCAGGGTTCATTTTTTATATTTTTCATACCCTCAACCGGTGGCTTATATAATTCCGTATCGATTATATCCATAATATATTCACACCATTGAGAAAATTCGTCTTTCTTGTTCATCCCATCAAACAGTTGAACCTACCTCCATCTAACTCTTCTATGTTTTTTTTTGTTTAATTAGTGCAAGAATGAAAATAAATCTAATATTAAATAATTGCAAGATATTGAGCCAGGCTAAGATGGAGTCGAATAAGTTTAATCTAAATATAAAGTTAAAAATAAATAAGTTTAATCTAAATATAAAGTTAAAAATAAAAAAGGTTGATCTAAATATAAAGTTAAAAATAAATAAGTTTAATCTAAATATAAAGTTAAAAATACATAAGTTTAATCTAAATATAAAGTTAAAAATACATAAGTTTAATCTAAATATAAAGTTAAAAATACATAAGTTTAATCTAAATATAAAGTTAAAAATAAATAAGTTTAATCTAAATATAAAGTTAAAAATAAATAAGTTTAATCTAAATATAAAGTTAAAAATAAATAAGTTTAATCTAAATATAAAGTTAAAAATAAATAAGGTTGATCTAAATATAAAGTTAAAAATACATAAGTTTAATCTAAATATAAAGTTAAAAATAAATAAGTTTAATCTAAATATAAAGTTAAAAATACATAAGTTTAATCTAAATATAAAGTTAAAAATAAATAAGTTTAATCTAAATATAAAGTTAAAAATAAATAAGTTTAATCTAAATATAAAGTTAAAAATAAATTAGTTTAATCTAAATATAAAGTTAAAAATAAATAAGGTTGATCTAAATATAAAGTTAAAAATAAATAAGTTTAATCTAAATATAAAGTTAAAAATAAATAAGGTTGATCTAAATATAAAGTTAAAAATAAATAAGTTTAATCTAAATATAAAGTTAAAAATAAATAAGTTTAATCTAAATATAAAGTTAAAAATAAATAAGGTTGATCTAAATATAAAGTTAAAAATAAATAAGTTTAATCTAAATATAAAGTTAAAAATAAATAAGTTTAATCTAAATATAAAGTTAAAAATAAATAAGTTTAATCTAAATATAAAGTTAAAAATAAATAAGTTTAATCTGAATATAAAGTTAAAAATAAAAAAGGTTGATCTAAATATAAAGTTAAAAATACATAAGTTTAATCTAAATATAAAGTTAAAAATAAATAAGTTTGATCTAAATATAAAGTTAAAAATAAATAAGTTTAATCTAAATATAAAGTTAAAAATAAATAAGTTTAATCTAAATATAAAGTTAAAAATAAATAAGTTTAATCTAAATATAAAGTTAAAAATAAATAAGTTTAATCTAAATATAAAGTTAAAAATAAATAAGTTTAATCTAAATATAAAGTTAAAAATAAATAAGTTTAATCTAAATATAAAGTTAAAAATAAATAAGGTTGATCTAAATATAAAGTTAAAAATAAATAAGGTTGATCTAAATATAAAGTTAAAAATAAATAAGTTTAATCTAAATATAAAGTTAAAAATAAATAAGTTTAATCTAAATATAAAGTTAAAAATAAATAAGTTTAATCTAAATATAAAGTTAAAAATAAAAAAGGTTGATCTAAATATAAAGTTAAAAATACATAAGTTTAATCTAAATATAAAGTTAAAAATAAATAAGTTTGATCTAAATATAAAGTTAAAAATAAATAAGTTTCATCTAAATATAAAGTTAAAAATAAATAAGTTTAATCTAAATATAAAGTTAAAAATAAATAAGTTTAATCTAAATATAAAGTTAAAAATAAATAAGTTTAATCTAAATATAAAGTTAAAAATAAATAAGTTTAATCTAAATATAAAGTTAAAAATAAATAAGTTTAATCTAAATATAAAGTTAGAAATAAATAAGTTTAATCTAAATATAAAGTTAAAAATAAATAAGTTTAATCTAAATATAAAGTTAAAAATAAATAAGTTTAATCTAAATATAAAGTTAAAAATAAATAAGTTTAATCTAAATATAAAGTTAAAAATAAATAAGTTTAATCTAAATATAAAGTTAAAAATACATAAGTTTAATCTAAATATAAAGTTAAAAATAAATAAGTTTAATCTAAATATAAAGTTAAAAATAAATAAGTTTGATCTAAATATAAAGTTAAAAATACATAAGTTTAATCTAAATATAAAGTTAAAAATAAATAAGTTTAATCTAAATATAAAGTTAAAAATAAATAAGTTTAATCTAAATATAAAGTTAAAAATAAATAAGTTTAATCTAAATATAAAGTTAAAAATAAATAAGTTTAATCTAAATATAAAGTTAAAAATAAATAAGGTTGATCTAAATATAAAGTTAAAAATACATAAGTTTAATCTAAATATAAAGTTAAAAATACATAAGTTTAATCTAAATATAAAGTTAAAAATAAATAAGGTTGATCTAAATATAAAGTTAAAAATAAATAAGTTTAATATAAATATAAAGTTAAAAATAAATAAGTTTGATCTAAATATAAAGTTAAAAATACATAAGTTTAATCTAAATATAAAGTTAAAAATAAATAAGTTTAATCTAAATATAAAGTTAAAAATAAATAAGTTTAATCTAAATATAAAGTTAAAAATAAATAAGTTTAATCTAAATATAAAGTTAAAAATAAATAAGTTTAATCTAAATATAAAGTTAAAAATAAATAAGTTTAATCTAAATATAAAGTTAAAAATAAATAAGTTTAATCTAAATATAAAGTTAAAAATAAATAAGGTTGATCTAAATATAAAGTTAAAAATACATAAGTTTAATCTAAATATAAAGTTAAAAATACATAAGTTTAATCTAAATATAAAGTTAAAAATAAATAAGTTTAATCTAAATATAAAGTTAAAAATACATAAGTTTAATCTACATATAAAGTTAAAAATAAATAAGTTTAATCTAAATATAAAGTTAAAAATAAATAAGTTTAATCTAAATATAAAGTTAAAAATAAATAAGTTTAATCTAAATATAAAGTTAAAAATAAATAAGTTTAATCTAAATATAAAGTTAAAAATAAATAAGTTTAATCTAAATATAAAGTTAAAAATAAATAAGTTTAATCTAAATATAAAGTTAAAAATAAATAAGTTTAATCTAAATATAAAGTTAAAAATACATAAGTTTAATCTAAATATAAAGTTAAAAATAAATAAGGTTGATCTAAATATAAAGTTAAAAATACATAAGTTTAATCTAAATATAAAGTTAAAAATAAATAAGTTTAATCTAAATATAAAGTTAAAAATAAATAAGTTTAATCTAAATATAAAGTTAAAAATAAATAAGTTTAATCTAAATATAAAGTTAAAAATACATAAGTTTAATCTAAATATAAAGTTAAAAATAAATAAGTTTAATCTAAATATAAAGTTAAAAATAAGTTTGATCTAAATATAAAGTTAAAAATACATAAGTTTAATCTAAATATAAAGTTAAAAATAAATAAGTTTAATCTAAATATAAAGTTAAAAATAAATAAGTTTAATCTTAATATAAAGTTAAAAATAAATAAGTTTAATCTAAATATAAAGTTAAAAATAAATAAGTTTAATCTAAATATAAAGTTAAAAATAAATAAGTTTAATCTAAATATAAAGTTAAAAATAAATAAGTTTAATCTAAATATAAAGTTAAAAATAAATAAGTTTAATCTTAATATAAAGTTAAAAATAAATAAGTTTAATCTAAATATAAAGTTAAAAATAAATAAGTTTAATCTAAATATAAAGTTAAAAATACATAAGTTTAATCTAAATATAAAGTTAAAAATAAATAAGTTTAATCTAAATATAAAGTTAAAAATAAATAAGTTTGATCTAAATATAAAGTTAAAAATACATAAGTTTAATCTAAATATAAAGTTAAAAATAAATAAGTTTAATCTAAATATAAAGTTAAAAATAAATAAGTTTAATCTAAATATAAAGTTAAAAATAAATAAGTTTAATCTAAATATAAAGTTAAAAATAAATAAGTTTAATCTAAATATAAAGTTAAAAATAAATAAGGTTGATCTAAATATAAAGTTAAAAATACATAAGTTTAATCTAAATATAAAGTTAAAAATACATAAGTTTAATCTAAATATAAAGTTAAAAATAAATAAGGTTGATCTAAATATAAAGTTAAAAATAAATAAGTTTAATATAAATATAAAGTTAAAAATACATAAGTTTGATCTAAATATAAAGTTAAAAATACATAAGTTTAATCTAAATATAAAGTTAAAAATAAATAAGTTTAATCTAAATATAAAGTTAAAAATAAATAAGTTTAATCTAAATATAAAGTTAAAAATAAATAAGGTTGATCTAAATATAAAGTTAAAAATAAATAAGTTTAATCTAAATATAAAGTTTAAAATAAATAAGTTTAATCTAAATATAAAGTTAAGAATACATAAGTTTAATCTAAATATAAAGTTAAAAATAAATAAGTTTAATCTAAATATAAAGTTAAAAATAAATAAGTTTAATCTAAATATAAAGTTAAAAATAAATAAGTTTAATCTAAATATAAAGTTAAAAATAAATAAGGTTGATCTAAATATAAAGTTAAAAATACATAAGTTTAATCTAAATATAAAGTTAAAAATAAATAAGGTTGATCTAAATATAAAGTTAAAAATACATAAGTTTAATCTAAATATAAAGTTAAAAATAAATAAGGTTGATCTAAATATAAAGTTAAAAATAAATAAGTTTAATCTAAATATAAAGTTTAAAATAAATAAGTTTAATCTAAATATAAAGTTAAGAATACATAAGTTTAATCTAAATATAAAGTTAAAAATAAATAAGTTTAATCTAAATATAAAGTTAAAAATAAATAAGTTTAATCTAAATATAAAGTTAAAAATAAATAAGTTTAATCTAAATATAAAGTTAAAAATAAATAAGGTTGATCTAAATATAAAGTTAAAAATACATAAGTTTAATCTAAATATAAAGTTAAAAATACATAAGTTTAATCTAAATATAAAGTTAAAAATAAATAAGTTTGATCTAAATATAAAGTTAAAAATACATAAGTTTAATCTAAATATAAAGTTAAAAATAAATAAGTTTAATCTAAATATAAAGTTAAAAATAAATAAGGTTGATCTAAATATAAAGTTAAAAATAAATAAGTTTAATATAAATATAAAGTTAAAAATAAATAAGTTTGATCTAAATATAAAGTTAAAAATACATAAGTTTAATCTAAATATAAAGTTAAAAATAAATAAGTTTAATCTAAATATAAAGTTAAAAATACATAAGTTTAATCTAAATATAAAGTTAAAAATAAATAAGTTTAATCTAAATATAAAGTTAAAAATAAATAAGTTTAATCTAAATATAAAGTTAAAAATAAATAAGTTTAATCTAAATATAAAGTTAAAAATAAATAAGTTTAATCTAAATATAAAGTTAAAAATAAATAAGTTTAATCTAAATATAAAGTTAAAAATAAATAAGTTTAATCTAAATATAAAGTTAAAAATAAATAAGTTTAATCTAAATATAAAGTTAAAAATAAATAAGTTTAATCTAAATATAAAGTTAAAAATACATAAGTTTAATCTAAATATAAAGTTAAAAATAAATAAGTTTAATCTAAATATAAAGTTAAAAATAAATAAGGTTGATCTAAATATAAAGTTAAAAATAAATAAGTTTAATCTAAATATAAAGTTAAAAATAAATAAGTTTGATCTAAATATAAAGTTAAAAATAAATAAGTTTAATCTAAATATAAAGTTAAAAATACATAAGTTTAATCTAAATATAAAGTTAAAAATAAATAAGTTTGATCTAAATATAAAGTTAAAAATACATAAGTTTAATCTAAATATAAAGTTAAAAATAAATGAGAAATTAAACTAAGATTGACATAAAGAAGTTAACGTTGGGCATAAGTTTAAAATTATACGAGAGTGATTAATAAATACTCAAGTTAAAGTATTAAACTATGAATGCCTAAAATTTAAATTGATAAAAATTTAATGAACAGAATTATCTCCCTTACAACGTTAAAATGTTAAGAATGTTATTAAAGAGAAAAATAAAAGCAATTAAAATAAAATACTTATATAATGATAAAAATTTAAAAAAATAAAGTTAAAATTTTAATTACTAACATAACATGTATGAGATGAAGATAACATTTAATTAATAATTCTTTAAATTAACATTTTAATTACAATTCCCCCTTAAGAAATAAAATGCTGAGCAAAATCAATTATGAGATCGTAGATGTAAACAAAACTGATACAAAACTATCGTAGATTGAAAAGAATATAGTTCGGACATATAAATATAAACTAAAATTTGAGGGGGTAGTTTAATATTTAGAAAATGAATCAATTAAATAATTTGGAGAAGAAAAATAATTGCTTTGATAAAAACACAGAGGATTAATGTAATATTAAGATAGGAAATTGGTTTAAATATAATTTAGAAAGTAGAAATACGACAATGAGGCGATTTATAAATTCTATGGCTAACGAAAAATAATTAAACAAAAACATAGAAAAGTGGGGTGGATGTAGGTTCAACTGCTTGCTCTCTTAAATAGACATTAGAAATATGTTCATATATGTATAGTTTATTTCGCCGTCTGAAGAGCGGCTGTATTGGAATATTTTTGAATGATATAATGTTTGAAATTGTCCAAATAATCACGAAACAATTGTAACAAATATGAAAATACACAATATGATACTCTCATTTTTTATTTTTATTGTCTTAATTTTACGTAAGCGGTACTGAGATCTGGGAAAATCTTTTTAATCGGTTTTCGACCAGAAATTTGTCTGTCAAGGGGTCAAGGTTCAAGGATTTAACCTTTGAATACTCTACCAAACTCCTCCGCCAATTTTGGGTCTAAACACTTGAAATTTTAGATTGGACATGGATCAGACTTTTTAACTTGATTTGAGCCCAAAACAATAAATGTTAAGTGAGTCAAAGTAAAAAAAAAAAAATATTTCACCTCCGCGGTCTCTACCAAATTACTCAGCTAATTTTTTTATCTAAACATTTGAAATTTTGCATAAAGTTTTAAATCGTTTTTTGGCCGAAAAAAGTCCAAAAGATTTTACCTTTGTGGTCTCTAGCAAACTATTCAGCCAATTTTGGGTGTAAACATTTAAGATTTATACGTAACGGGTATTCAGACATGCGGTAAGCTTTTTAATCAGTTTTTGGGCGAAAATTTGGCTGCCAAGAGGTCACAGTTGAAAGAGTTGACCCTTGGAGACTCTACCAAACTCCTCCACTAATTCTGGGGTTAAACACTTGAAATTTTAGATGTAGCTTACCTGGACATGAGTCAAAATTTTTAATATATATAAATACATATGCACATAAAGTTATGAACAGTACGGGCTGAACTGCTAGTTAATATATGCATTAACTTTTTAATATATATATATTAGATTACAATATATATTAGATTATAATATATATTAAGTTATTAATATACTAGATTATATATATATATATATATATATATATATATATATATAAGTGAAAATGTGTGTGTGTGCCTGTCTGTCTGTCTGTCTGTCTGTCTGTGTACACTTCCCTACCAAATAACTCTGTCAATTTTCGGTCTACAGACTCGAGATTTGATATAAGAGGTATTGAGATTTGGTTTGGGAAACATCTTTTGAGTCGGTTTTCGGCAAGGAATTTGGCAGTTTATGGCACAAAGTTCAACAATTTGATCTTTAAGGACTCTACTAAACTCTCCAACCAATTTTGGTTCTAAACACTTGAAATTTTATATATAGGTTACTTGGATATGGATCTAACTTTATAATTTGATTGGAGCGTAAAACAATAAAAGCGAAGGGGTCAAAATTAGGGTCAAAGTTTTTAAAAATTTGACCTCTGCGGTCTCTACCAAATTACTCAGCCAGTTTTTGGTCTAAACATTTGAAATTTTACATAAAGCATAGGGCAAACTTTTTAATCATTTTTCTGCTAAACATTTGAGCTGCCAAGGGGTCAAAGTTCAAAAGATTTTATCTTTGCGGCTCCTAGCAAACTATTGAGCCAATTTTGGGTCTAAACATTTGAAATCTTACATAAAGGGTATTCAGACATACAGCAATCTTTTTAATCAGTTTTTGGGCGCAAATTTGGCTGTCAAGAGGTCAAAGTTGAAAGACTTGACCTTTGTGAACTCTACCAAACTCCTCCGCCTAATTTTGGGTCTAAACACTTGAAATTTTAGATGTAGATTACTTGGACATGGATCAAACATTTTAATTTAAATACATGTTAAGAGGTGAAATTTGGGGTCGAAGTTAAAACAATTTGACGTTTGCGGTCTCTACCAACTTTTCTCTATTGTACAAAAGGAAGCCTATTATATAGAAAGGCATTACCGTACATATTCACATTTTTAATATATACATATGCAAATAAAGTTATGAACAGTACATAAGGCTCGAGCAAAGCCGGGCGGAACTGCTAGTATATATATATATATATATATATATATATATATATATATATATATATATATACCGGCGGCAAAAAGAAAGTCCGCACTGGTATTTTTTTCAAAAACTGCAGATTTAAGCTTAATTTAATATAACGGTTTAGACAAACTACACCTCATTTGATTGACCTTTTATTATTTTATAATTTTACCGGTTTATATTTGACTTTTAATTGAAATATTCTAGTGTTCACGTCAATTTAAAAAAAAAAATAACTTCAAATTGAGGAGGCAAAAAGAAAGTCCACACAATGGAAAATTGTTACTTAAATGTAACTTTAGGACATTAATGCAACAAAAAATACAACAGGAACACAATGAACTAGTTAATTTTTAGTAGCATAGCCCTTCTGTAATTTAACAGTCTGCAATCTGTTGGGAATTCCTTGAATTAGACTGCAGCAATACTCTGGGAAAAAGGCATCCCATTTCTCTCTAACTTTTGTCCAAAGTTCTTCCAAATTTGAAATTTTATCCTTGTGTAGCTGTTGCTTGATGTAATGCCATACGTTTTCGATAAGATTGAGGTCTGGAGATTGTGGAGACCAATCTACACACGGAATACTATGCTCTTCCAGGAACCTATTCACATTGACAGCTGTGTGAATAGGAGCATTATCCTGCATGAAGATGGGATTATCATCCAAATTCCAACCAAAGTAGGGTAGAAAATGCCCAGTCAACATATTAATGTAGTTGGTCGAATTAATTCGACCTTGCAAGCGAACTATAGGCCCTGGAGCATTAGTACTAATAATGCCCCTCACCCAAACTGAAACTCCACCACCTTGCAGCGTTGAAACGGAGCACCTAGGATTAAATTCTTTGTCTTTCATCCGACCGCCGTACTGCCTACCATCACTGCCTAGCCTATTGAACTTGCTTTCGTCGCTAAAAGGCACTTTTGACCAATATGAAGAGTCATGATCTTCATTGCATCTGACGAAGTCCAGATGGCGCTTTCTGTTCTTTACAGAAATGATTGGCTTGCGTCTTGCAACATATTCCCGCAAATGAAATTCCTTTAATCTGTTCTTGACAGTAGAAAGAGAGCACTTTTTAACAAGATTACACTGTTGTTGGATTTGGGGAGCGGTTTAAAATCTGTTTCTTAGGCTGTGGATCTTGATAGCATTGTGTTCCCTGTTAGAAGTAACTCTAGTACGACCAGATTTAGGGGCATCATGAACACCGCCGGTGTTTTGGTGCTTTTGCACAGTCTTGCGTGCCGTTTTCTTATCACATTTCGAACTGTGGTCGATTTCTGGCTTGGATAAGCCAGAAAGTGGAGATTAATGAGCTCCTGACGATCACTAAAAGAAAGTCGTGGCATATGGACTAAATGCTACGTTGTATAACCTGGAACAACAACAATTACGATTAGAGATCCTTTGTTGCCTGTTGGTGGATATTTTAAACTGATTTAGGGACGCTAATTTAAGCTGGTTTTAAGCTTTCTTTTTGCCTCCTCAGTTTGAAGTTATTTTTTAAATTGATGTAAACACTAGAATATTTCAATTAAAAGTCAAATATGAACAGGTAAAAATTATAGAGGGATAAAAGGCGAATCAAATGAGGTATAGGTTGTTTAAACAGTTACATTAAATTTAGATTAAGTTTGCAGTTTTTGAAAAAATTACAAGTGTAGACTTTTTTTTTGCCAGCACTATATATATATATATATATATATATATATATATATATATATATATATATATATATATATATATATATATATATTCATAATCCAATATAATGCAAAATCAAAATAAAAAGTATAAACCAAATATTATTTGTATATGCACTAAGATTTCAGCTTTATTTCACAATATGAATAAAGAAATATATAGAAGTTAATATTTTTAAAAATACATGGTATATCTATTGCATTGAAAGTTTGTTTGATTTTTTGTTTCTTCAAACTAGACATAGGATTAGAGACACAACATATTCTAAATTCCATAAAAAGAATATCAAAATCTCAACAGCGAATATATTCGGTTAAACATACAATAGAATTACAAAACATCTGCTTAAAGGGACGAATAAGACTAAAAAATGTATACCAGCGGCTACCTGATTGCACCAGAAGATAATCATACTCTTCGGCACATCCAGGTACACTTTGATGCTGACTTTCAAGCAAACTTCGAAGATGTGAGGTGGGATGATGAAAGACCATAACAGTGTCCAGAAAATTTGTTTTCATCACACCAGGCACTTCCCTGTTATCCGGATTTGCACTTTGAGGGTGTTGGCAATGGTTCTGTTGTTATAACTTGGATCGGCAGAAAGCATAAGTTATACAGCGGCGCATCTCCGATCTCGCTCGTTGAACATTGTCATTTTTAGACATGATAGAAGGCTCCTATCGCTCTTGGGATTTGTACACAACTAGCCAACTAGTAGATGATCTGGAAAAAAAACAACAATAAAAAAACAAAAACAAAAAACGGTTTTCATCAAACGGAAATGGAATCATGTCGTCTTTTCTAGGGCAACAATTTTATCGTTCCATCCTGTTCATATACGGCACAATGCACGTTGACACGTAAGATCAACGGAGTTAAGCAACGTTGAGCCTGGTCAGTGTTTGAGAATTCCAGGTGCTCTGCGCTTATCTTGGCATTGTTTCCAGTCGTTTAGCACTTCTCCTTGTCACTAGACTCAAGCAATGCCGATGCAGGAGAACTGTAGTTTGGGATTGCACAACCCTTGCTGCATAATTACATGCGAAGCTACTTTTACAGAGGTTATCCATTGTCTCTTGAGAATGAACGGAGGCATTACTGTGTTCGTATGTTTTGTTATTAAATAATGTTTTGTATGCAAAGAGTCTTTTTTTTTCTAAGTCATTTCTTTCTCTCCGATGTGAACCCTTCCTCTGGTTTCTATAGTTCTTACAGTCTAGGTATGTCACGCTTGTTTGCATCCAAATTCTGCTCAAGGCGCATTCAGATATAAGTTACGGTTACACGTGTTTTTTGTTCACGTGTTTGTAATCCGCTATACGTGTACTTCTGGTAGCTTTTCCGTGAACGCTGAAGGCCAAAACATTTTATGTCTTTTCGAATATCAATGCCAATAAATGCGAGATTAATACATTTAAGTATGGCTACTTGCATAATTGATTAATGTAGGACATAAAAATCAGA
>NC_136489.1:118449190-118456690 GCF_053919585.1 Euprymna scolopes | reverse complement strand
ACTGTTTCTTCTTTAAATTGGATTGTTTTTGTACTTATTACAGCGTTTAACCTATTCAACATGGCGGCACGCATGTAACAGAAGAAACTCCAATGTGTGCATCGCTATAAAAGTGTAGAAATAGAAGATAAAATATCTCTGTTTTACAATAGTGATGCTAAGAAAGTCATGATGCGCTTCTGCAGCCTCCGTTACCAGTTATTACAACACAAGCAAAATTCCAAAGAGTTTATTTTCTATTTTACATACCAACTGCCTCAGTATACCATTTAAAATTATGACATTTATTGAGGGTTATTTTAATCTGCGTCTAAATAAAGTGTTATGAGACAAGGCCAAACAAAAATAGCGGAAGAAAAACATAACCAAAACTGTTTTTCTTTGTTTTCTTCCTGAGTTTGTAAGAATTCTCCTCGAGAATATTTGGCTTGGTTGCAACTTTAGATTGCGCAGTTGCACTCATGAAAGGTTTCTCAAAATACAGGTTGTTCAGTTAGTACACTAACAGGGTGCGTAGTTTTACGGTTTCATTTGTGACTCAGACTTAACAATCTCCTATGTGCAATAATCCAGAGGTTATATTAACAGATGTAGAGATTTATATGAAAATATCTGGAGAATTATATGAAAAAAATCTTGAAAATTATATGAAACAAAATCTGGAAATTTATATAAAAGGATCTAGAAATTTATATGAAAAGATCTAGAAATTTATGGTAAAAGATCTAGAAATTTATGGTAAAAGATCTAGAAATTTATGGTAAAATATCTAGAAATTTATGGTAAAAGATCTAGAAATTTACATGAAAAGATCTATAAATGTATATGAAAAGATCTAGAAATGCATGTGAAAAGATCTAGAAATTTATATGAAAAGATCTGGAAATTTATATGAAAAAATCTAGAAATTTATATGAAAAGATCTGAAGAATTATATGAAAACATCTGGCGATTTATATATGAAAAGATCTATAACTGTATATGAAAAGATTTGGAGAATCAAATGAAAACATCTGGCGATTCATATAAGAAGATCTAGAAATCTATATGAAAAGATCTGGAAATTTATATGAAAACATCTGGCGATTTATATAAAAAGATATAGAAATCTATATGAAAAGATCTGGAGAATTATATGAAAACATCTGGCGATTTATAGGAAAATATATTTAAGCGGGGCTGGTACAGTCTCTGAGTATGTTAGTTTCCACCTTTACCTAACTTTTACCGCTTTTTAGCTAATACAAAGAAACATTTTTGTGAAATTCCATGGAAAAATACGCTACTTAGTATTTAAGTAACAGCGATAATGTAGTTACATAGTTTTTATTGACACCCCCCCCCCAACAAAAAAACAAAAACAAAAAAAACAAGAACATAACTATTTACTGAGAAACATCATTCATTTACAAAAATTGCCAAATACCCTTTAATACCCACTTTTTTGAAGACAAAGAAGAAAAGATGACCTATTTAAATCTATTCATGTATAGCTTTTCATGTTATTGCTTTTTTAATTTGTTTAAGTTTATAAAACACCTATTCAGTTAAAATCCTCTAGACTTACATCAGATTCGAACTCGAGTATTGACATTATAAAATCTACCGCCTTGGTAATGCATACTCTGCCTATTCCCTTATTTGCCAACTAATCACGTGTTTCTATTGTAATGTGGTGACCCTTTATCTGTGATAATAGCGTAGTATCTGTGCTGGCTATGGCAGGTAGGGCTAAGGGTCAAAACATTATTATTATTATTATTATTATTATTATTATTATTATTATTATTAATTGATTGATTCAAGTGACAGCGGATCGCTGGATCGATTATTATGATTAGAAAATAATTAAATTGGGAAAAAGTGATTGACAGCTAAAATGATAATATCACTACAAAGGAATGTGAAAACAGAAAATAGACGCAAACATGATTTTTGGTTTGCATGAACAAATAACTAGATTGAGGTTACATCAGCTGTTGGTCTGAGACACGTAATAAGATGTAGATTTGGGAAGATTCTAGTCAGTCATTAACTGAACGTCCGAGACAACGGACTACTCAAGGGGGGGGTCTCTTCATGACGCAGGGAGCGGCGTTTCCTCAGGCAGCCAAAATGTGAAGACGTTGTAATCTCTGAAGATGTCGACCGGAATAATAAAATAAATGTTCGTAAATAATTCAGGTATGTGTTGTGTTATTTACATCTGTTAAAAAGAACTTTTGTCTACAACTGTTTCGATACGTCAGCGCCAATCGTTTCCTGTTAGAACTGTTGCATAAATGTTAAATTATACACACTAGACGACCAACTAAATAATACGACGCATATACATACACGCATTTACACGTACATGAGTATACAGATAAAATATAAACCCCACTATTCAACATGTACGTCGTATTGGAACATATTCATATATACACGCACAACATAACCCTATTTGCGTAAGAACAATCTACCAAAACATATTGACCTTTTAATAAGTTAGCAATATAGTCAATGTTTGCTATGGATAAGGATTTTAATTCTATAACATATGAAATTATCTTATAAGATTTTAAAATTTGGACCTAAGTAACATTTAAGCTAATATATGAAAGTTTGATTATGACTAGCGAATTGTCATTGGTTATCTTTGTACAATGTTATTGGCATTATAATAATCTACGTCGTTACAGTTTATTAAAAATATGTAGTTCCAACCCGACAACAGGTCAAATGGAAACAATTTTTCAATTTCGACCGAAAATCGACAATCAAGGGAGATAACTCATAACTTATTTACTTTTCTTTTTCCTTTAACCATGAGAGGAGTGTTGTATCTGTTCTGATGCTGCACTTTATATACAGCATTATCACGTTGACACATCGGTTCGCACCAGATCACCGAAGTTAAGCAACGATGAGCTTGGCCAGTATCAGATGGGTGACCATTTGGGAATACTAGGCGCTGTATGGTCTCTCTGCTTGACATTGCTTCCAGTCATTCTGAACTTATATATACTTGCAACTAAAATTGAAAACAGTGCCGACTAAGGAGAGGCGTGGTTGGAGATTGCGCAACTGTTACCACAAAAAAATTCATGCGCAGACACTCTTCAGTGGTCTGTCAAGATTTAATGGAGCCGTTACAATGCTGCACTTTATATTTTCTGTCCTCGGCTAGTGAAAGTGAGTTCCTTCTCGAACAGTGATTCCCAACCTTTTTTTTGGGTCCGCACCCCTCAAGATATTTCCCCCAAACGTTGCATCCCCCACAAATTTCTGAATTCACGTTTTAATAGATAGTTGCATTAAATCTATTCACCCATGTATTGAATGACCACTTAATAACTGCGTATAAAATTATTAAGGAGTTATATATATATATATATATATATATATATATATATATATATATATATATATATATATATATATATATATATATATTAAATGCAAGCAAAACCTTAGTACATTGCAAGAGGAAATAAAAGCACAAAAGAGTAACAATAGCCTATTTTCCATCTAAACTTTTCTCCCCCCCCCCGTAATATCATCTGACACCCCCCTCAGAGGGTGCGAGCATCCCAGGTTGGGAACCCCTGTTCTAGAGTTAAGCAATTAAAAAAATTGTTCTGATTTGCAGTGCTCGCATTTGGAGAGCTGGATTTTCCCATAGTAAAAACCAATCTCGTGTCTAACTCTGGCTTGGTTAATGCGGGGGGGGCAAGTAAGTAGGAACATAGTTTTTTTTTATTGAAGAATATAAAAGGAATTGTTCTCGTTACAAGTAAAATTTTATAAGCGTAAAAAAAAAAAATCTGCAAACAAATAAAATTAAAAACTACACTGCGTATCAAATTATAAATGAGTTTACATTTTTTTTTTTAACATTTAAGGAACGAGTGAATAAAAATCCATGAAACTTTGAGAAAGTTCTTACAATACTATTCAGCTACTCCAGTCAGAAAATAAAAGTATTTAAAGCAGTATTAGCGAAATTATGGAAGAAAATAGGAATATCCGTTGATTTCAGTGTGTCAAGTTATTAACGAGGTTGAAAAAAAAACACAATATACCCATAACTTGTTTATTGAAATAATTTTCAAACATAAAATGAACCCGGAAAAATGCTTAGAACACAATAACTACATAGCAATTTCTACGTTCACATAATTAGTAGAGGATATGCGATCCTTTTTTATGAATGGCTTGTAAAAGACGTTGGTCCACAGTATTAGTTTGTGATTTCCTCAACAGTTATTCCTCGCGGTACCTCTTGGAGACCATCCCACAACTTTGCTCTTAAATTGGCGTCCACTTGCATAGAGGTGTCGCTTCATGATACCCCAAAGGGTCTCAATTGGTTTCAAATCGGGTGAATTCGTAGGCAACTTCATCTTTCGTAGCCCAGAGAACCCCAGTTGTTACAAATGCTCTTTGCTTTTGTTTGCTGCATGCGAGGGAGTATTATCCTGCATAAAAATAATGGTTCTTCTGAACGTCAACCTTTGCTTCTTCAACCATGGTTGAAAGTGCTCCTTCAAAAAAGCTATGTAAGCATTTGACGTCATTTTTACGCCTTCTGGGACTCTCCATGGGCCAACTAAAGTACCTCCGATTATCCCACCACCACCTTGAACGCTGATGACGATGTCGTCCATCTAGGACCCATCCCTTGCTCCAGCCATCTGGGCCATCAAGTGACACGCACTTCGTCCGCGAAGAAAACTTTGGAAAACTCCGTTTTCAAGTTGTCCTCTGCCCATTTCAGTCGATTTTGTATGTGATGTTGCTTTAATGGAGGTTTTGTTAAAAGCTTAAAAGACTTTGCCACTTCTTTCAGAAGGCGACATCGAGTACTTTGAGACATTCTTCAATCCGGCTTGGTCAAAGACTTCGGGACTTGTCTGCCCAGGGTTCTTAACAACTTCACGTTTAATTTGTAGAGAACGGCGTGAAACAACTCTAGATTTAACTTTATCAGCTCTCTTACGTATCTTTGTAGGATCTTTGACAAAGTTCTTCACAGTTTGATGGTGCCTTCCTATCATTTTCGATATTTCGAGGGTATTTTTACCTTTTGCTAGCTGTTATATGTAATAGTACTCTTTTCAGAACTACTCAAGCCACCTTTGCAACCCATTTTATTGACGAAATAAACTGCCTTGTTAATAATTTGACATACCTCAAATACCGTAGATTCAGCAATTACGATGGCAAGTTGTTTACATTGCGCGGAACAGTACGAAAATTTCACAGTACGCACAGCTCAGCATTGCCAACATTTCCGAAGCTTTTGGTACGAAACTACCGGTAAGTTTCTGAAACTGTTAAAAAAATGTTATCTCGTTAATAATTTGACACGCATTGTAAAATAACTTCACTTCACCCCGAGTAACGCTGAGTAGATACACTGTAGGTTTTGTGAATACTTTCAAGAAATTAGATAGGCCTACAAAACTTAATACACTTGGTTTTTTATTTGTTCAGGTACTCCCTTATACTAGGATTATTAAAGTTGATCAGATTTTTTCTTCAAGTTCACCAGGATCAGGAAAGGACCTTAACACGCTTCGACACTTATGCAGAACACGAACCGCGCTGGAACAACGGTATTATGTAGAAATCCATTCTTTACTGTTCTGTATCTTCATCGTTAATAAACTAACGCACCGCAAAAATTGGACCCAACTTGAAAAATTAAATGTAGGATATAACGGACCAACTTACCAGAGTATAGCTGCCTGGGGGGGGGGGGTGACGATGCTTTTCTAATTTCCAAAACGAACGATTCCTTTCTAGCTATGCTAATAGATGGCGGTTCTTTTATTTATTTTATTTATGGCGGCTTCAAATAACCAAAAGTTTTAGGCCAATCAGAAAAAAGGTTAATTATTATTTTTTTTTATTCTTTAAAGTTTATTATCATTTATATATTGATACATTTTTATTTTTAGTTTATATTTAATAAAAAATATCAGAAATACGACACCACAACACCTAGTCAAACAATATGAAAGATGAAAGCACCCCAAGATATTACAAGACGTAACTGATATAAGCTATCTAAACGAATAAATGCAACAAAACTGGATTTCTCGGCACTTCTGCATGCAGTGACATGAGGCGAATGTGCGTATTTTAATTTTAAGAACCGCCGACAGATGTCGCTTGTCAGCCAAAGAACAGAAGTCGATAACTCTTGTTTTTCTATAAGAGTTTGCAAACTAAAATTATATTTTGATACATTTTTAGACAATCTTTCTGTGAAAAAAAAAAGATAATTCTCAAAACAATCTATAAATGTTTCATGCTTTTATCATATTTATTTCATTAATCATTCCTTGAAAAGAAATTATCAAAATACATTAAAATTATATTTTGATACATTTTTTTTTATAAAATAAATGTTTCGGGTTATCATATTTTTGTGTTATTTATTTCGTTATATATCTTTGCGTTATCGTAAACACTTGTTTATATTTACAGGTTCACATAATGGCCGCTAGATGTTATTTCTCTTTCGAAGAACAAGGGTCGATAACTCGTCTCCGTTGCTAATATGTCACTGCCATGCAGAAGTGCCGATTTTTTCTCTCTCTAACGGTAAAATCAAAACACCATATTTTAAATTTATTTGCGGAATCTTCTATGGGATTTATATTATTTTATTTCACAATTTTATCAATACAAGAACGTCAGATAGTTTGGTTCGACCCGAGTGTATTAGTATAGAAGCAAGAATAAGTTCAGTTTTGTTTTAGTCTTGGTCTTGTCTTAGATGTCGGCTTTATTCCGACCTTTCGTCAGCCAAGGAAATACTACGTGTACATTGGCGTCTTGACAGGAACTATTTATAGCTACGTGGCAAATAGAGTTAGCAGAAATGAGAAAAGGTGGGCATACGTAGAAGTGTTCGAATCGGCCGATGTATTTATATGTGCGGTTTAATACATCTGTTTTAGATGGCCGAATCAGATACTAAAAAGGCACGCAAGATATTGCGTGTAAATACAAAAGAAAGACATTTCTATCATGTAACTTTACGGAATAGACGTACGAGGTGGCTTCAATAAGTTTCCAGATATTTTTTTTTTTTTGAACAGGCATTTAAAATTGTTGTAGACTCTTGGAAATTCAGTATATAATTACTAGGGCTATGTCAACAGAATATTTTTTTCATTGTTTTGACTCTCGAGTATATATCCGACACAGTAAGACACAGTTAATCAATCGAGAACCACATCACTCTATATAAAAGCATATAAGATATCAACGGATACACACCCGAGAGTAAAACAATGAAAAGAATATGATGTTGTCATAGCCCTAGTTATTACTATATAGCTTATGAGATAACTGACCAATTTTTATGATTTCATGTTTAAATGATTAACTGCAACAGGAATCGGAATGCACCCTACTAAAGCCTGATTGTCACAACTGGTGAATTTCAAAAATGCAATGTAATTTGGAAGAGACCGCAGGGGTTAATTTTTTTTAACTTTGACC
>NC_136489.1:118386690-118444190 GCF_053919585.1 Euprymna scolopes | reverse complement strand
TAATACGGATAAAAGTTAATTAATACGGATAAAAGTTAATCAATACGGATAAAAGTTAATTAATACGGATAAAAGTTAATCAATACGGATAAAAGTTAATCAATACGGATAAAAGTTAATCAATACAGATAAAAGTTAATTAATACGGATAAAAGTTAATTAATACGGATAAAAGTTAATCAATACAGATAAAAGTTAATCAATACAGATAAAAGTTAATCAATACAGATAAAAGTTAATCAATACAGATAAAAGTAAATCAATAAGGATAAAAGTTAATCAATACGGATAAAATGTAATCAATACAGATAAAAGTTAATCAATACAGATAAAAGTTAATCAATACAGATAAAAGTTAATCAATACAGATAAAAGTTAATCAATATGGATAAAAGTTAATCAATACAGATAAAAGTTAATAAATACAGATAAAAGTTAATCAATACAGATAAAAGTTAATCAATACAGATAAAAGTTAATCAATATGGATAAAAGTTAATCAATATGGATAAAAGTTAATCAATATGGATAAAAGTTAATCAATATGGATAAAAGTTAATCAATACAGATAAAAGTTAACCAATACAGATAAAAGTTAATCAATATGGATAAAAGTTAATCAATACAGATAAAAGTTAATCAATACAGATAAAAGTTAATCAATACAGATAAAAGTTAATCAATACAGATAAAAGTTAATCAATATGGATAAAAGTTAATCAATACAGATAAAAGTTAATCAATACAGATAAAAGTTAATTAATACGGATAAAAGTTAATCAATATGGATAAAAGTTAATTAATACGGATAAAAGTTAATCAATACAGATAAAAGTTAATTAATACGGGTAAAAGTTAATCAATATGGATAAAAGTGAATTAATACGGATAAAAGTTAATCAATATGGATAAAAGTTAATCAATACAGATAAAAGTTAACAATATGGATAAAAGTTAATTAATACGGATAAAAGTTAATCAATACAGATAAAAGTTAATCAATACAGATAAAAGTTAATTAATACAGATAAAAGTTAATCAATATGGATAAAAGTTAATCAATATGGATAAAAGTTAATCAATACAGATAAAAGTTAATCAATACAGATAAAAGTTAATCAATATGGATAAAAGTTAATTAATACGGATAAAAGTTAATTAATACGGATAAAAGTTAATCAATACAGATAAAAGTAAATTAATACGGATAAAAGTTAATCAATACAGATAAAAGTTAATCAATATGGATAAAAGTTAATTAATACGGATAAAAGTTAATCAATACGGATAAAAGTTAATCAATACGGATAAAAGTTAATCAATACGGATAAAAGTTAATCAATACGGATAAAAGTTAATTAATACGGATAAAAGTTAATTAATACGGAAAAAAGTTAATCAATACAGATAAAAGTTAATCAATACAGATAAAAGTTAATAAATACAGATAAAAGTTAATAAATACAGATAAAAGTTAATCAATACAGATAAAAGTTAATCAATACAGATAAAAGTAAATCAATAAGGATAAAATTTAATCAATACGGATAAAATGTAATCAATACAGATAAAAGTTAATCAATACAGATAAAAGTTAATTAATACAGATAAAAGTTAATCAATACAGATAAAAGTTAATCAATATGGATAAAAGTTAATCAATACAGATAAAAGTTAATCAATACAGATAAAAGTTAATAAATACAGATAAAAGTTAATCAATACAGATAAAAGTTAATCAATACAGATAAAAGTTAATCAATATGGATAAAAGTTAATCAATACAGATAAAAGTTAATCAATACAGATAAAAGTTAATCAATACAGATAAAAGTTAATCAATATGGATAAAAGTTAATCAATACAGATAAAAGTTAATCAATACAGATAAAAGTTAATCAATACAGATAAAAGTTAATCAATACAGATAAAAGTTAATCAATATGGATAAAAGTTAATCAATACAGATAAAAGTTAATCAATACAGATAAAAGTTAATTAATACAGATAAAAGTTAATCAATATGGATAAAAGTTAATCAATACAGATAAAAGTTAATAAATACAGATAAAAGTTAATCAATACAGATAAAAGTTAATCAATACAGATAAAAGTTAATCAATATGGATAAAAGTTAATCAATACAGATAAAAGTTAATCAATACAGATAAAAGTTAATCAATACAGATAAAAGTTAATCAATACAGATAAAAGTTAATCAATATGGATAAAAGTTAATCAATACAGATAAAAGTTAATCAATACAGATAAAAGTTAATTAATACGGATAAAAGTTAATCAATATGGATAAAAGTTAATTAATACGGATAAAAGTTAATCAATACAGATAAAAGTTAATTAATACGGATAAAAGTTAATCAATATGGATAAAAGTTAATTAATACGGATAAAAGTTAATCAATATGGATAAAAGTTAATCAATACAGATAAAAGTTAACAATATGGATAAAAGTTAATTAATACGGATAAAAGTTAATCAATACAGATAAAAGTTAATCAATACAGATAAAAGTTAATTAATACGGATAAAAGTTAATCAATACAGATAAAAGTTAATCAATACAGATAAAAGTTAATCAATACAGATAAAAGTTAATCAATACAGATAAAAGTTAATCAATACAGATAAAAGTTAATTAATACGGATAAAAGTTAATCAATACGGATAAAAGTTAATCAATACGGATAAAAGTTAATCAATACAGATAAAAGTTAATAAATACAGATAAAAGTTAATCAATACAGATAAAAGTTAATCAATACGGATAAAAGTTCATCAATACGGATAAAAGTTAATTTGACCTGAAAATGTTATTATCGATTATGCCGATACCCCCCCCCCCGCAAACGATAGCTAAGAAAACCGCCCCTCCCTCTGAAAGAAAGTGATAATGCCTGGGAAGACAAAATTGTCTCCATATATATTTATGTATACGTATATATTTTTGTTTACTCTATCTATTATATCTATAAAAGTGAACGTGTCTGTGTGTGTGTATGTGTACATTTCCCTGCGCAATAACTCTGTCAATTTTCAGTCTACAGGCTCGAAATTTGATATACCGGATACTGAGATTTGAGGAAATCTCTGTGATTTGTTTTTGGCCAGAAATTTAGTTGTTAAGGGGTCAAAGTTCAACGATTTGACCCTTGAGAACTCTACCAAACTCCTCCGACAATTTTGCGTCTAAACACTTGAAATTTTAGATATAGGTTCCTTGGACATGGATCTAACTTAATAACTTGATTTGAGCCCAAAACAGTAAATGTTAAGGGGTCATAATAGGGTCAAAGTTAAAAAAAATTGACCGCTTTTTTATTTATTTATTTATTTATTTTTTGCCTAACATACACCTACAAACACCCGGGCAACGCCGGGCTGACATGCTAGTAATAATGAAATTGACAGTTAACGAACAATCATAAAATTCTGGTAATCTGTTTGTTTTATTTGTACTGTTCGGACTGCAGTTCTCATCTTGAATAGTGTTTTCACAAGGTATCGACGGATGTAATCTCCGACCTTCTTCAAATGTATCTTGTAGAACTCGAAAATATGTACAGAATTTCGAACGAAACTCTTTATTTAATTGACGGGGATAGCATATTCTCGTTACACAAGAACGGACGAAGTACTAAGTAAAATTTAGTTGTAAGCGACACTCCTCTGGAGGTTGAAGGTTCAATTCACACAGCGAGCTATACTTATAAGTACCTGAATTTCAAATAATTCGATCTTTTATCTCAATATATAGATATCCTGCGGCGAAATTTAAAAAAATCCAAAATTTAACGTTACTTTTAAAGAAACTACGGTAGGCTTTACGAGACAAAATGAATTCATTAAGTTCTAACGTTTGTTTTCACGATTAAGTGAAGAATAAAGATTCATAAACCACACACACACACACACACACTCACACACACACACACATACACACACACACTATATATATATATATATATATATATATATATATATATATAAGTTATAAAAATATATATGGCATGTAAGCTACTCAGAATAATTCGCGTTTCATTCTAGTGAGAATTCGTCAAGCTTATATATATAAATATATATATATATGTGTGTGTGTGTGTGTGTGTGTGTCTGTGTTGCCTACATGCCCCTCGAAGTTAAGCAACGATGAGGTTGGTCAGTACCAAATGAGTGACCATTTTGGAAATGCTAGGCGCCGTATGTGTTTGAGACAACATCTGTATCTAGTATAACGCTTGATCGTCTGGACCCTGCAATGCCATCAGTACCAAGTTGTTCTGGATGATAGAGTATGGTAGATGCAAGTCCCCACACTTTTAACTAAGTCAAGTGCAAGTCGCAGCATCATCAGTGGCAGACTTGGACGTAATTTTGGGGAAAAGTGGAGGTAACAACTGTTTGTAAAAACAGAAGAATTGTTTTTTTTCTTTAAAGCTGTATGGTCTTCTGTAGATAAAAATAGAATATGTAACAACAAATTGCCGAAAGAAATTATCGTATTTTTTAGCAAAATGCGCAGTTATTTATCGATTTTTTCTTTTTTAATATCGATGCTTCAAAGCATTTCCTATATAATAGTATACTGGCAATATTAGGCTCACTAAAAGAAAATTATTAATTTATTTTTCAAAGATTTAAAAGTAGTGTTTTCCGTAAAAATAATGAAAAGATATAATTTTTTTCTACTCTGAAAGACAATGATAATTATTAACATATTCATCGGATTTCACATTTCAAAACAAAGGATGAAAAATCATACGCATTCAAAATTCGAATGTTCAACCTTAAAATCTGATACGTGCACAGTTGTTTTTGTTTGGTTGCTTTATTCACAATACTCACCCTTTCTACAATAGAATATGTTTTGTTCAGTTCCGGCTGATTAATTTAAGCAGTTTTTTGGGAGATTTCTAAAAAGAAACTCCAACAAAAAAATACTTACTCTCTCCTTCTGTTTTGGCTGTACCTAATGTGGAAGCATATCTAAGCGTAAGTGTTAAAATTCTCGGGACTTTCTGTAGAGTTGATTATGTTAGGAGAAACAAAGGTATATTTTCCATTACATCGAGAATTGGAATAAATGACTGCTGAAGCAGATTCGCATATTGAGTTTTCGTAAAAAAGCTATAGTTTCCGATTAAATAGAACCACTCCATGTTATATATATATATCACAATAGGAAAATGCGAGCATGAAAAGTAATATGGTTAAGCTTAAACATAGAAAAGTAAACTGCAAAAGAAAATGACAAGATATTCTAGCAAAAAATATAATAAATTTATAACTTAAAATATTGCAGCATTAAGAATTGATTATATAATGTTATAAATTGAATTAAAAAACCCCTTCTTAATGCTGTAATATTTTGAGTTATAAATCTATTATATGTTTAACTAGAATATCTTGTTTTTTTTTTCTTTTCCAGTTTTAACAATTAGTCCTTTACTTTTCCATATAACTTTTCATACTCGCATTTTTCTATTGTAATCCATAATGTTCCAGGATTCCAGTAAATTTACTTGTTCTTTGTTTAATTTCAGCCTTATTTTTGTTACCCCCATAAACATAACACACACACATGTAATAACAATGTATGACACTCGTCTGCTTTCAATAAAATCCCCTCCCCAATTATCTTCCTTTCATTCTTTCATTCTCCCTGTTTCACTTGTTACATCTCTTTTCGTGAGAACCGTAGATTGGTAGCAACAGTAGTTGGTGAAGAGATGTGGTTGTTATGGAAACCAGTCATAAAAAAACGTCGCTCACCTCCTTACGTTTTTTTTTTTTACGATTTTGAACACCAGTAAACACACCATGACTTTTGTTTTACTGAACGAAAATTGAAAAAGAAAATTTCACAATATAGCTGAGAAAGTGATCTATAAACTGTAATAATTGTTTGAAATTTGGTCGATAAATGAGTGAGCGGTGAAGCTTTAAAGCAGTTCTAGATGAGTAAAACTGCCACTTCAGCAGATATTCACAAACACTACCGTGTTTGAATTATATATATACTAGCATGGGTACCCGGCGTTCCGTTTTGAACACACCAACTATACTAAGGATATCAATCATTTTCATCGTGGGTAACGTCGATACTTCTCACACACAACAATTTCAAAAATAAAAGAACAGATAAAAACATGTAAATGTAATCGCCCCCAAAAAAGAAGTACGTGATAACTTCTCCACCAGGTGAGATTCTAACAATTGTAAAATCATTTATTTATGGGCATCCGGAATGGCTACCCTTAAAAATATGCGAAGGGAAAGCGGTATTATATCGGAGCGCACTTACACATTTCCTTTACCCTATCTCCTCCTTCTTTGCCGTCGATGGACGTTCCACAGTCGACCGAAGTAAAAAATTCCTAAGGAAATATCCCTATCTCGAGAAAGTTTTTCCACCGGCAATGAACAGCCGTAAAATGAAATAAAATAGAATAAATATATTAAGTTTTCTTGAAAAAAATAGTAAATATATATATATATATATATATATATATATATATATATAAATATATATGTACATATATATATAAATATATATGTACATATATATATAAATATATATATACATACATATATATAAATATATATATACATATATATACATATATATACATATATATATACATATATATACATATACATATATATATACATATATATACATATTTATATATACATATATATACATATATATACATATATATACATATCTATATATACATATTTATATATACATATTTATATATACATACATATTTATATATATACATATATATACATATATATATATATATATATATGCATATTTATATATACATATATATACATATTTATATATACATATATATACATATTTATATATACATATATATATACATATTTATATATATACATATTTATATATATACATATATATACATGTTTATACATATTTATATATATACATATTTATATATATACATATATATACATGTTTATATATATACGTATTTATATATACATATTTATATATATATACATATATATACATATATATTTACATATTTATATATATACATATTTATATATACATATTTATATATATGCATATTCATATATATACATATATATACATATTTATATATATATACATACATATTTATATATATATATATCTATATATATCACTCTCTCTCTCTATATATATATATATATACATATATATATATATATATATATATATATATATATATATATATATATATACACATTTTTTGTGCCCCCCACTCCAAAAAAAAAAATTTGACTGAACAAAAAGTCTCGAAAAAAAAAAAAGCTTGTATTTTCACCTAAGAATTTATTGTGAAAAAAAAAATAAAACTTTCATCTTTTCCTGAAGGAAAAAAAAACAACTTTTTGTTTATAAATATTTTACAAAAAAAGAAAAAACACACAAACAAAACAAAACAAAATATAAGTTTTTTTTACTTTTGATTATTTACATTTGGATTTTTCCGGTTTGTTTGTTTTCAAAGCGTCTGTTACAACGCTCGGCTTAAACCGATGATTGCCGGTCTCACCCGGTCCGTGCTTGACGGGAATTCCAGAGAATACGGGTCAAATTATGCAAGAGTATGGAATATTTACAAATAAAGCAAAACATCTTTCTATGTACACGAAATTATTGTTCCACGCTAGAAACGTTTTGCGATTATCAAATTTATTTATTTGGGAAGAGTTTGGTTTTTTATCTTTCGAACTTCGGAACGTATAAAAAAATCATCAGGGGAAATAACTCTACTCGTTTCATAAAAAAAAAATCGATATCGGAAGTAATAATTCAAAATAAATTTAATTAAATATATTATTAATATCATTGTTATTTAGAATTGATGAGATAACAATATTAAATAGAACACTTAAAACAACTCTCTCGCTAGAAACTTAAACTAACATACAGCTATTTAGTACAATCGATTTTCCTTAATATAATAAACAAATGAGGTGAACTCTTAATCGTATATTTTTTTAAGAATCATACTATATATAGAAATAAATGAAATACTAAACTAACGGACATTTTGTATATATTAATCAAATTGTGAAGAAACAAACAAACAGGTAGGAATACGAATATATATATATATTTTTATAATTTATTTTATATTTTTAGCCACATACATGCAATCTTCAGTGCAAGAGATTATATATACATATGTCTTCACATACACGCACACACGCATATACATATGTGGGCGTGTGTGTATGATTGAAACTCTCTGGTATAGCCCGAGTAAAACATACGTGTACACACACACACACGCACACGTGTGCACACGCGAAAAAAAAAACTCAACAAGCGCACAACAAAACACAAACAAAACAAAATAAACTAATAAATAAAAGCACGAAGACATAGGTAGACCTCACAATCGAGTAGCATCAATAGACGCTTGTTTTTGTTCAGAAATACAGTCACGCAGGGCAGAAAATACGTATCCACCAAAAAATAAGAGGAAACTGCGCAGAAGAAATGTCTAATTTCTAAACGTTTACATGAGACAAAGAGGAAGGACGACGTATTTGAAAGATAAATTATATCCTGCCAAAACGGGAAGCTAACGAACATTTACATTTGTTGACATCAAACGGATACTAGGTTAGTCGGTCAGGTTTGAATGGCCTCCCAAGCCCCCTTCTAAACCCCTCTCCCCCCGCCATACCACAGTAAAATCATGTGGATTTCTCCTAGGTAAGGTACGAAGATCAAGTTAGTGACTCCCTGGAAACTTTACCGTAACAAAAATCTTCAGGTGCAAACTCTGGCCTTCTTCACACACACACACACACACACACGCGCGTGCGCGCGCGCACACACACACACACACACACACACACACACACACACACACACACTGATCTATCTGAATGAATAAATGAATGCATTTAAAAGTTTTTTTTCATTTATCACACCTACATTATAATCAACCGCTTAATATTATATAATCATAATTGTAGTCGGTATTGTTTCTGTTCGTCTAGCACCTTTTGCCACTGGACTCAAACAGTGCCGATTTAGTAGAGGATTGCGCAACCTTTGTCTCATAATTACACGCACAGCTACCTTACAGGGGGTATCCATTATCTTTCGCGTCTGAAGGGAGACATGGAATTACAATCAAAATGTACCAGTGTATTTAAGCCCCTCCATCTTTGGGTAGAGCACTGTCGTAAATAATCACACCCGCTACTTAATTGGCTGAAAAATGCGAGGCTCGCTGTTTGTTTATAAATAAGCGGTTTGAGCACTATAGAAGTGATGGACAAATGTTTGTTTAAAATAGACATTTGGCGAGGTTATTTGCGGGCATCGCCCCCGCATTCTATGGGTAGAACTGCCGAATGTCAACGTGATGGTTCTAGCTTCAACCCTCGGCTTGGGAGAGGTGCTAGTCTAGCGGCACTGATGAGTTGTGATACAACGAAACAGTACTGTACGTCGATGACTATATATATATATATATATATAATAAATCCATGTATGTAGATCATCCATATTAACTTTACCTTTAACTCCCCCATATATATATATATATATATATATATATATATATATATATATATATATATATATATATATATATATATGCCCCTGCGTGTTCTCGAAAGTGCCGGGGGGTCTAGAATAAACACATTGTTGAACATATCCGGGCATTTTCGGAGCACATTCGGGCGCTCACCTATTCATGAGTCATAAATTGGTGCGCACTTGTATGACAATAAACCATGCGGTGAAGCGTATTCGGATGGCTGTTTTCGCATTGTACACAAGGTCCGTTCCAAACCACATGTCAGTATTTTGGAGGCCGTAACTGTACTAATGTGCAGACCATCGCTCTAGGGGCAAAAGGAGCTATCGCATAAATTAGACCTGTTTAAAGAGCACTAATTAACAAAGAAAAAAAGAAGAAAAATTGCCTACATTGCGTCATTATTTCTTGTTTCTGCAGTTGTTTGCAGGCAAGTTAATATTTTTTTTTATTTCGTTCTAGGTTCTGAAATATGGACGATATATCACGGATTATTCATTCATTTAATTCGCCCCGTGTAGTTTTATAGTTTTTTTTTTTTTTTTTTTTGGTTTCACCCCTCCCCTCGCCTCCATTTTCAATTATGTGTAAATTCTTTTATTTTAATCGCTACGGACGTAATCTCTTGAAAAGTGTCGGACAAAAGGTACATCGAGTTTTTTTTTTTCTATTCTTTTAGTTGAATAGTCTTTTGACTATTTTTCTCCTTTCTAGTTTTTTTTTTTTTAGTTTTTCCCCATTGATCTTCCTCATAATTCTAATAATGACTTCACTTATCCTTTTTAAGACTTTAATAAATACACTAAAAATGCACTAAAAATTTACCATAACCGAAACCGAGACAATTCCGTAAATAGCCAGACAGACGACAGACAATTAACATTACCAACTAATAAAAACAACAACACAATCTATAAGAACCTAAATAAGACAGGCATTCAAATAACAAAACTAAACTCTTTAACAATTAGGGATCTAACACGTAAAATTATGACTAATGCCATCACTAACACCAAAGCCGGAATATATTCCATACCCTGCCTTGATTGTGGAAGAATATACGTAGGAGAAACTCAACGTAATCTAAATAAAAGAATATATGAACACAAAAGAGATGTAAAAAACAACAATACACTCAACGCCATATTTTGTCACATCATGGAGAACGACCACCATTTTTAATTTTAACAAAGCAACTTTCCTTAAACATATACATAACAGATCCACACGACGTTTAATTGAGTCGGCTATAATCTCCCATTCCAGCAATATAATTAAACAAAGAAAAGGTTCTTTCCACATTGCTCCCTATCTGTCGAAAATAATTATTAAAGAGAACAATTTAGACACAGGTTAAACTCGAAATATATATATATATATATATATATATATATATATATATATATATATATATATATATATATATATATATATATATATATATATAAAAAAAAAATCCATTCGTAATTTCACTTCATTTTATTATTTTTATTTTACTTATTTACTGTATTTTATTTTATCACTGTCTATTTTTAGACCCCATTTTATCACCTCCTATTCTTATTTTTAGACGCTATCTACAGTTACTACGTTATTTTATCCCAATTCAATTATCTCTAATTTTTAAAAACTCGCTTCATAATCTCGTTTCATTTACTTTACTTAATCTATCATGGTTATATTTCCAGACGCAATCTTTTAAATCTCTACGATATTTTAACGTTTAGACGTAATCCACTACGCTAGTTTATTCTAATTTATTTTATCTCATAAAATGTATATATGTATATAGACACCTAATTTACATGAGGAAAAAACACTGCTCTCCGTCATCATTATATATAGCCCCAAATCTTCCGACTCTCTCGTCAATGACCATCCCTCTTGAAAAAGCCCGCATCAATCGGGCGAAACGTTGAGTATTCAGGTCCTTTCACCTCCATTTTATTTCATATCGTCGGATTTAAGCCAGCTCAACAATCATACACACACACACACACACACACACACACACATATATATATATATATATATATATATATATATATATATATACATAATATAATATAAATATATATATATCCATAATATATATATACATATAATATAATATATATAAATATATATATACATAATTAGTCCTTGCGCGAAAGAGCAGGACACAAAATGTTGAAATAATAATAATAATAATAATAATAATAATAATAATAATAATAATAATAGAATAACAATAACAAAGACTTTTGCTGGCGAGGACTACTATCGAGCGTAACCAGTTATACAGTCCTTTTGAAATTTTCATCTCTATTTTTCTCGTTATCTACTGAATATTTTTAATGAAGCCTATATGAAATATGTTCCTTATTAAATTGTAAAGATTTTCTATTCTGAAAGAAGTTTTAAAAAATTTAATCTAAAAATGTTATTTTAAAGTTTTTGTTAAAAAAAATTCAGATTTTCTCATTATTCAGACATGTATGACAAAGAGAGAGTTGCCAAAAAGAGTTGTGGTGTGAGGAGAAATACAAAATGAAACAGAAAGAATATTCATACCTGTAATAATACAAAGAGGTGGTTGCAAAATTGAGATGTGGTGTGAGGAGAAGTACAAACTGAAATAGAGAGTAGGAGAGTTTTTATAAATACATGCAAAACCACATTCATTTTTTTCTTAATCCAAATTAATAATTTAAATAAAATATAATCTTAAAAAGATACGATACAAGTTAGAAAAGCATTTCATCCAAGGCATGAAAATTGTTAAACAAAATGTTTTTACTATAGGCTTTAAAAATAAAGGTACAAGATTCAATTTGAAATTTATTTATCTTCAAAGTGCACTTTTATATATTTTAAAAAGTAAGGTATTAAATTTTTATACCTTACTTTGTAAAATTTATAAAAGTGCACTTTGAAGATAAATAAACTTCAAATTGAATCTTGTACCTTTATTTTTAAAGCCTATAGTAAAAACACTTTGTTTAACAATTTTCATGCCTTGGATGAAATGCTTTTCTAACTTGTATATATATATATATATATATATATATATATATATATATATATATATATATATATATATATATATATATAAATATCTGCGCCACTTGTCCACGTTTATCCTTGTGAATTAAATAAAGGATTCAGTTCGAAATTTTATTTAGATTCCAAGTTCGGACACAAATATTCCCGAATTTGAATGCGCATCGAAAGAAGGTCGAGATTTTCATCGGCTGAAATGTTGCGGGGGGGGGGGCGTCATCGAAGCTAAGAATAGTAGTCTGAATAATCAAAACAATACAAATTTTTAATCATTATTTGAACAATTCCAAAATATTGTGTGTCTTTTACGATTTCTAGAAAATTGTGAAATAATTGCACATACGATGTTAGAGCGGGCTGTTTTTGGTATAATGGTAAGAGTGTTCGTTAATGGGTCGGGAAACCGGGTTTCAATCCTCAGCCAAGTCATACCAAAGACTAAAAAAATGATACTTAACGCCCCCCCCATTCCTAAATACTCAGCATTATAAAGAGAGGATCAAGGGTAAGCGGAGTAATCCTGGGAATAAAATGGCGCTCCCACACCTGATGAAAAGGGAGCATTAGGGTCGCTTCGGCTGTAGTCATCCACTTTTCTTTTTGATAACAAAAATCTCTGCTAATACTAGTGTACAACCGCTGTAAAAATAACACAAAAAACCGTATGTGTGAAATAACACCTCAATCGGTAAATATAAAGGAAAAAATAACGCCATTTCATAGTTCTAGTTGTTTATCTATCTCTGACCTTTTCAATGACCGGTTTCGCATGATTAAAACTCTAATTAAGGGGAGATAATCATTAACTTTGTTTAACAAGTTGATCTTAGTTTTTATTTGTGCTTTACACAAAAGTTTTACCTGCTTAATTAACCTATATAAGATTTGAAATAGATTCCCAATAAATAGTAAGGTGAAAAAGCTTAATAAATGGATTCTAGAATAAAAGTTTGTTTCTCACATCAGTTATAATTTTATGAACAATCTAATAATTTTTCTAGTAAATTCATCGTGCGACAGTATGCATTGGAATCAGTTTTACCCGCTGTATAAATATTCCGCGTTTCATCCACTCTAGGACTGACTCTTCAAGCTACTTAATTTACTCACATAAAATTAATATACGAAAGTATAGATTTATGCGTAAACTTTAAGTATTTACTTCAAAAGTGCTCAATGCGTAGGTAGAGCTAGTTAGTAAGTTATAAAATTTATATGGCGATTAAGCTACGCATAAGCCTGAAGAATCCTAGAGTGGATGAAACGCGGAATAAATATGCGGGCCTATTATATACCTGTATATATATAAATATGCGGGCCTATTATATACCTGTATATGCGGGCCTATTATATACCTGTATATGCGGGCCTATTATATACCTGTATATGCAGGCCTATTATATACCTGTATATGTATAAATATGCGGGCTTATTATATGCCTATCAAACCGTTCACTTACCTACCTAGAAACCTGACAAATTAACGCGTGTCTGAAGAGATAAATTTAGAGCATAATACTTAGTTATGTCTATTTATAATTTTACTTCCTACGGATTTCTGGGTTCAATTCTTGGTGAAATTATTGACGTCACTATCTACGGATTTCTTAATTGTGATTTATTTACTTAATCAATTCATTGCTCGTGGGTTCTGCCGTTTGGCTTTATTTTGATTCACGTACTTATTTGTTTAATTAATTTAGTAGCTAACTTTGAAATTTTTTGAAACTTTCATGAAAAAGCTTTTAACAGATGGCTAAAACTTGCACTTACAGATCTTACAGTTTTAAAATGTATGTAAATTAATAAGTTTTTACCTTCGGTTTTCTAGTTAGTTTCCCCGAAGAGAAGAGCCTAATTTCTGAAACGCCAGGAAATAAGGAAAACATCTTTTTATAATTATTCTTTGAAAATTTTCTGAACTAATGATGTAGACTTTATTTTTCATCGTTTACAAGGTGCTTTCAATAAGTTTCCATACATCTTTTGTACAGGCATTTAGAATTGTCGTAGGCACTTGAACATTCAGTGTGTTATTGCTATACATATTTTGAGATAGCTGACCAATTTTTATGATTTCAGATTAAAAAAAACAAAAAAAACAGCAATAGCAAGAATTGGAATACACCCTACTAAAGCCTGGTTGTCACAGCTGGTTGATTTCAAAAATGCAATTTGGACGTAAGGACACTTTAGAAGAACGATATGCAATAACATTATGTTTTAAACTTAGAAAAATTACACAAAAACGTATGGAATGCTTCAGACTGCTTTTGGACCACCTTGCTTGGATCGAGCATTAGTTTTTGAGTGGCATAAGAGACTCAAAGAAGAAAGGGAGTCTGTGAGAGATGATGAGAGGTATGGGAGGAGTAAGAAAGTCAAAACACCAGAGTTGATTGGCCAAATAAAGAATTTCATGAATAAGGACCGTCGTGTGTCTATAGAGACAATAAGTGGACCGTTTGATCTCAGTGTGGGAACTGTACGCGAAATTATTCATGAGGAACTGAAGATGCGGGAGATTTGCACGTAGTTTTACACAAAGGTGTTCCATCTTTTCACAGACTATTTGACCAAGATAGGCATTAAGATAATTCCGCACCCTCCTTATAGCCCAGACCTTGCTCCCTGTGACTTTGATTATTCCCTAAACTCAAGGAAAACCTTAGAGGCTGTCGTTATGAGACAATTGAGGAGATGAAAGAGTTATTGACGCGCTCACACAAGAGGACTTCCATGAGTTCTTCCAGAAGTTGTTGGAACGGTACAACACGTGCATTGCAGCCGGAGGAGATTAGTTAGAAGGGGACTAGAATTTCATGTGTGTACTATCAATAAAAGTGCCTATCTGGAAAAAGTCTGGAAACTAGTTGAAGACATCTCGTATAGTTGTCTTATATTAATGCTCTGTCTATAATATCGAGCATCTCTTTATAACGATATGATCTAATATAACCCATCTCTCTCTCATATTATATATATATATATATATATATATATATATATATATATGTATATATATATATACAGTAAATTATAAAATGTATATGGCGATTAAGCTACACTGAATATTCCGCGTTTCATTCACTCTAGGATTCTTCAGGCTTATGCGTAGCTTAATCGCCATATACATTTTATAACTTACTAACTAGCTCTACCTACGCATTGAGCACTTTTGAAGTAAATACTTAAAGTTTACGCATAAATCTATACTTTCGTATATTGATTTTATGTGAGTAAATTAAGTAGTTATATATATATATATATATATATATATATATATATATATATATATATATATATATATATATATATATATCCGATTGAGCGGAATTAAATTACGCAAATTATGATTTACAAAATTTATTGTTCAAAAACAATTATTTCCTTATTTCATGGAGTTTCAAAAAGTAGGGGGGTTGTTCAAAAGGAAATAATAGCAAACTAAAAGTATAGAATTGTGTATAGGTTTTCTTGTTAGCATAAAAATTGAAAACTTTGAAAAAATTTTATGTTAAAAAAATGTGATTTAAATTGTAAAAGGATATTGAAAATGATATCGATGGATACAGACGTAGTCACGTGACAAAATCCGATCAATTAAATTGGTTAATATTAAAATTCAAACAAAAATCCGGTAAAAAAAATATCTGTAAAGTAGATGAATTTATTGACGTCAACATACTAAAGCAGATAGTACACGCTGTAGTTAATCAAACAGTATTGATCTGCTGTCGTATTTATATATGTGCTTGTCACTTTCGTTAGTGTGTACATGATTTTCTGTGGTTATCAAATGCAAACAATCATTTTATTTTGGGGTTATTGTTTATACAGTTAGGAGAGTGTTATGGGAGGGCATTTTCCGTATACAAAGTGTTTTAACATTTCATTTTTCTTATAAAAATGAATAGAATATTAAAATAATCTGTTTTCGGAACAATCTGAAATAATCAAGAAAATCCCATGCAGAAACATATATAAGCATTAGCAGCCGAGTTAGTTGTAAAATTGTTAAGTTGCTGAGTTACTGTTAAGAACTCCGGTAACGTTTCTAGGATAAAAATCCAACCGAAAGAAACTTTTTTCAATGCCAAACACCGCAGCATTTGAAGAAACTGGAATTTCAGTAAATAGAAAGATTTCTGTATATTTTCTCATTGACAAAAGAAGTATATTTTAATATTCTTTTTATTAGATTTATCCATACATAAATTATTTGATTTGAACTTAGTAATTCTTATCTCCCTTCTACCATTAACGCTGTAGATCTTTTAATTGATTTCAAAGCTAGTAGCAGTAGTACCAAGATAGTGTATTTAGTTGTAAATATTATTTGTATTTGTTTTGTATCAAATAAATATTCCGTTATTTTAATACTGAGTTTTATTATTGCTCCCTTTTAATTTGTTACTTGTTCATATCTCTGAACAGACGCGTAACAAGAATACATTATATTGCGATAGGATTACGTTCATATACTAATGGATCAGAGGGGATTGCAAATTGCATTGTTATGATGAGTGAACTTATGCATTCATAACCTGAAAGTTTAATCTTTCTTTTGCAGATATTTACACTGTAAGACTAAAAAAAAAAGATGCGCCATTGAATTTCTCCATGCAGACAAAAATTGAACCGATCAACATTCACCAGGGCCTGTTGAACATTTACAAAGCCGATGCAGTTGGTTAAGAGATGGGTTCGTCGAGTTTAAAATGGCGACGGTAATACGAGTGACAAAGCGCACTCCGAGTTGTTCAAAAACAATTATTTCCTTATTTCATGGAGTTTCAAAAAGTAGGGGGGTTTTTGTTCAAAGGAAATAAAAGCAAACTAAAAGTATAGAATTGTGTATAGGTTTTCTTGTTAGCAAAGAACCCGGTAAAAGCGCATTAAGAATGATGGTGCCTATGTAGAAAAATAAATTCTGGAACACAAAAAGTCGCTCGTTTTAATGGGACTACTCCCATCTTCGTAACCCTTTAAATTTTTTTTTGAGTTACAAATATGAGACAATACTTTTGAAACGATCCTCGTACAATATATGCTCCCGTTAATTCAACACTTTATAATTTAATATCCCATTTGATGAATGTAAAATATCCCACCGTAGTGAGAGCTCGATGAACTATATATATATATATATATATATATATATATATATATATATATATATATATATGGTTGCTTGCTTGTTTTTGTTTTACGGCATATCAACCTGTTTCAGGTTATTTAATGCCGAATCCAAAGATTTTGAAGAAAACCTTTTTAATAGAATATATTTGTTGTTTTCAAGTCGGCTTCTATTTAACCCATAGTTGGGACCCTAACAGGTACTACCACTTCGGATCAGAGTGAACCTGGGAGCAATGGCAATTAAAGGGTGGCTCCACACTCCCCAAAGCCCGCAGTCTAGGGCCTTACCACTGGATATAGTTTAAGGTCATATACAGGACGTACAGGACGTATATATATATATATATATATATATATATATATATATGAAATATGAAATGATCTTCGTGTACATGTTATTCATTAATAATTGAATCATGTATGGAATTTAAAATAAAGAATATGTCAATGTAAGCAATTTCAAATTATACTGACATTTATGAAAGAATTCCACGACGTCAACAATTTCAGATTCCATTTAGAAATCACATACTCATATAGAGAAGTAATGTTGCTATTATTATTATTATTATTATTATTATTATTATTATTATTATTATTATTATTATTATTATTATTGTTGTTGTTATTATTATTATTATTATTATTATTATTATTATTATTATTATTGGCTCACAAGGAGCTTTCACACAGGTTATCAAAGAGCCCATTGAATACAGCCTGTGGTGTTCCCTGGAAGCTGAGTGACAACAAGTCTCCCCAGATTTTCCAGGACTCTCCACCTCTTTCGATATCATTTGTAAATAAATTAGCATTATCGCAACAGCTGCTTGCCATTGATTTCTCATTGGCAGTGGCCATTGGTCTTTACTGGAATTTGAGTGGCAATAAGCCTCCCCAAAGTCCCAATTCTCTTCGCACTTATAGAGTGGAGGTCTGGTCAGTGCTCACTCCTCAGTCTTTCCTTCTTCCTTGACTACTTGACTATTTGGTTTGGTAATGGGGGATGGAGATGGGATTAGAGAACTTATAGGTATGCAGCTTCAATGTTCTTGGTTCCATGTAGCGCTTCATGTTTTGTCTCTGTGGCAGTTTGTCTGGTCTACGCTTTTGGTTCGTCTGTGTTAGTCTCCACATCCAAGGGGTTTCCTTAATATTCCAGCTGTTTTCATTATTGTTGTTAGTTGTATTTTTCCAGTCATTCTTCTAACTTGAATTTCTCCCATTCTTTTTTCAAAGTTTTCAGGATTGTTCCTAGTGCCCCGATTATTACAAGTATTATTTTGATTTTCTTCATCTTCCATATCCCTTTCAGCTCTCTGGCTAGCTCTATGTATTTGCTCCGTTTCTCCTTTTCTTTGATATTTACCCTGTTTTCAAAAAGTCTACGATTTGAGAGGATTTTTCTTTCTTGGTAATTATTACAACATCCGGTCTTCTAGCTTGAATGGGTTTATCAGTTTGTATGTCCATGTCCGATAGGATCTTGTGATTCTCGTTTTCAAGTACTGCTGCCGGCTTATGTTTGTACCACTTGCCTGTGCGTTCGAGATGTAGTTGTTTGCATAATTCCCAGTGTACTGCCCTTCCCACTTGGTCGTGTCTGTCTTGTAGTACTTTTGGGCCTGTTTGCTGCATTCACTTACTATATGGTTTATCGTTTCATCTCTTTATCCACAGAGTCTGCATTTACTGTTTTCTTGTGTTTATGGCTAAATTCTTTCACCTTCTTTTTACCCCCTTTAGTATATTTCCATCTATTTAAAGCAGGCCATGTGTTCCTCTCTTTCCTTTCTGGCATCCTTTCTGTTCCTCGGGAAGAAGTCCACGATTATTTAGGGAGTGGTAGATTTGTTCCCTCCACATAGCGAATAAGCACATGATAGGCCTATAGTTGCTGGAATGGTTCGTTTCTCTGTGTCCTTCTGTATCCGAGTGATTTTACTTTTTGTCAATTTTTGTTTCCTGTATACATTACATGTTTTGGGCTAGTCTTGCGTGTATTGATGTGAATTTTTGGAACCAGTAAGCATGTATCCCATCGTGACCTGGTGCTCTCCAGTTTGCCATTTTCCTATGGGTTATCTTTAGGGTTTCCTTGTTGATTTCATTCACTGTTCCGTCTTCGATTTGTTGTAGTTCTTTTTTGATGTCTTTCAGTCATTCGGCATTTCTGTTGCGTTCCTGTCGTTCTTCTCATATCTTACTCAAATAGAGTTTTGTTTCTGTTGGGTTTGGTCGTTGTTTTTGTTTTTCCTCCGTTCACGTTTTGATAGAATTGGCTTTCATTGTTTTCAAATGTCCTGTTTTTCTTGTATTGTCCAGATTTGTATCTATATCGTCTCAGTCTCCCTTTTTTTGCTGCTACTTTTTGGTTTAGATCTTCGTGTTTCTTGTTTAGCCTCTACCTGCTGGTCACAGTTCCGATTTTCAATTTTCTCCACGTCGCCTTTTTCCTGTTTATCGTTTTGGCTTCTTTTTTATGTTTGTTGGTTTCGGTTTCTAGCCTCTCTGTTCCCATCCAGGTTTTGTCGATGCATTATTCCCTGGGCGTTTTTTTTTTAACTTCATACTTATCATCTTGGCGCCTGCGTAAATTAAATTATTTAGGTCAATGATTGTGCCTGTTGTGATGTGTGGGAGGAGCTTGTTAACTTTTTTTTCTGTTTCCGTTTTTAATTTCTTCTGCTCTTAGTTCTTTAATGATGGGACTTTGTTTTTTCCTCGTTCATAAACTGTCTTATTTTTTCTATTTCTTCTGCTTCATCCTCTGTTATCTCTATTTCATTGTTCTCGATTTCCTCGTTTGTAGCGTCTTGTATTTGTAGGTCAACCGCTTGTGCTGTTTCTCCTTGTGAATTCCAGTGGGGGATGCTGCATACTCATTTTCATCGTTTTTTTTTCCGCTATATTTCCGTTAATTCCAGTTTTGAGAGCCAACCTCTCTTGAGTATCAGTCTTGTTTGATCCGCAATCCTTTGTTCTGTTATATGGTAGTCACTGTCCAGGTCCCATATCTCTTTCATTCGTTTCCTATAACCCCCATATCTATATTTGGGATGGCTTCTATAATAGCATTGCATTACGAGTCTATTCTCCTTTATTGTCCATTTCTTCTTTCGGGTTCATTTTTGTTGGTTATCGTGGCTGTATCATTATTATTAGCCCACAAGGAGCTTTAACACAGATCCTCGGAGACCTTTCCTTGAAAAGAACCCGTGGTGTTTCTTGAAAGCTGAGTGACAACAAATCTCCCCAGGTTTCCAGTACTCTCCAACATTTGCAAATAAATTTGCATTATCGCAACAACTGCTTATTATTATTATTACTACTACTACTATTATTATTATTATTATTATTATTATTATTATTATTATTACTAGCAGTTTATAACTTTATGTGCATATGTATATATATATTAAAAAGTTTGACTCATGTCCAGGTAACCTGCATCTAAATTTTCAAGTGTTTAGACACTCACTTGGCGGAAAAGTTTTGCTGAATCTGCAAAGATCAACTCTTTCAACTTTGATCTCTTGGCAGCCAAATTTTCGCCTATAAACTGATTAAAAAGCTTACTGCATGTCTAAATACCCTTTATGTTAAATTTCAAATGTTTAGACCTAAAATTGGCAGACTAGTTTGCCAGAGACTGCAAAGGTCAAATCTTTTGTATTTTGACACTTTGGCAGCCCGATTTTCGGCAAAATATGTCAAATGTTTAGACCAAAGATTTGCTGAGAGGTCAATTTTTTAAACTTTAACCCCAATTTTAACTCCTTATTTATTATTTGGGGCTCAAATTGAACCAAACGTTTGATCCCTGTCCAAAGAACCTATATCTAAAATTTCAAGTGTTTAGACCTAAAATTGACGAAAGAGTTTGGTAGAGTTTTCAAAAATCAAATCGTTGAACTTTTAACCCCTTGACAGCCAAATTTCTGGTCGTAACCGATTAAAATTTTTTCCCAAATCTCAATACCCCTTATGTCAAATCTGTAGACTGAAAATTGACGAATTAGTTTGGTAGGGAAATGCACACACACACACACACACACACACACACACACACACACACACACACACACACACACACACACATTAGCATTTGGAGGTGTACGTTGAGCAAAAAAAAAAAAAATAAAATAAAATAAAATAAAGCGGTCAATTTTTTTAAACTTTGACCCCTATTATGACCCCTTAACATTTATTGTTTTGGGCTCAAATTAAGTTATTAAGTTAGATCCCTGTCCAAGGAACCTATATCTAAAATTTCAAATGTTTAGACCCCAAATTGTCGGAGGAGTTTGGTAGAGTTCTCAAAGGTCAAATCGTTGAACTTTGACCTCTTAACAGCCAAATTTCTGATCACAAAATATTTTCCAAATCTCACTACCCTGTATATAAAATTTCGAGTCTGTAGACTAAAAATTGACAGAGTTATTGCGTAGGGAAATGCACACAGACAGACAAACACACAAACAAACACACATACACACAGACACGTTCACTTTTATAGATATATTAGCATGGGTGCATTTTGTTGCAATTAAAAACATTATCTTTCATCTAGCAATTAATGATATAGATATAAAATTTTCAATGATTTTCTTTTAAAAGTGCAACAGAATGTACATTACATAAAATAAATCCAAGATAATTTTTGGATTCAATTAAAATTAAATTTTTATACCTTACTTTGTGAAATTTATAAAAGTGCACTTTGAAGATAAATAAATTTCAAATTGAATCTTGCACCTCTATTTTTAAAGCCTATAGTAAAAACATTTTGTTTAATAATTTTCATGCCTTGGATGAAATGCTTTTCTAACTTTATATATATATATATATATATATATATATATATATATATATATATATATATATATATATATATATATATATATATATGAACAAGTTTATTTTACTTGCAAATATTAACTATTTAATATTTATAATATATTTTAAGTTTACCATTTTGATTACCTTGGTAAACTTATTGTAATTTTTATTATATATATATATATATATATATATATCATTCATACACTACCGTGTTTGAATATATGGTTAAGTGGTAGCTTTAGTAATTTAGAACTGCTTGAAAGCTTCACGATTTACTCGTTTTTCGACCAAATTTCAAACAGTTATTACAGTTTGAAGAATCCTTCTCAGCAATATTGTGAAAAAAGAATTTTAATTTTTGTCTACTGAAACAAAAGTTATGATGAACTTACTGGTGTTCAAAATCGTAAAAGTATGTAAGGAGTTAAGCAACGCTTTTTATGACTGGTTTTCATAGGAACCACGTCGTTTCACCGACTACTGTTGCTACTAATTCATTGCTGTCTCGAAAAGAGAAGTAACAAGTGAAACAGAGAGAATGAAAGGCTGAAAGGGAGATAATTGAGGGGATTTTATTGAAAGCAGAGGAGTACCGTACATTGTTATTACATATATGTTTATGGGGACAAAAATAAGACTGAAATTAAACAAAGAACAAGCGAATTTATTGGAAGCCTGGAAAAATTATGGATTACAATAGAAAAATGCGAGCATGAAAAATAATATGGTTAAGCTTAAACATGAAAAAGTAAAGGACTAGATGTTAAAACTGGAAAAAAAGAACAAGATATTCTAGTTAAAAAATATAATAAATTCATAACTTAAAATATTGCAGAATTAAGAAATTTTTTTCAAATTCAATTTATAACATTATATAATCAATTCTTAATGCTGCAATATTTTAATATTATATATATATAATATTAAAATATTTTAATATTATATATATATATATATATATATATATAATATTAAAATATTGCAGTGCTTAAAACAGTGAATTCCTATATTATCTGACACACGCGTCGACTAACGCTCACACTGTATTGAACATTCAAACCTTTAACAACAGACATTATCACCGCCATGCGACGTCTTAAAACCGTTACAGTTTGAATTTTCTATTCCATATATAAACAGTGCTTCAAAAGTGAATTTTATATATATAAACAGTGCTTCAAAAGTGAATTTATATATATATATATATATATATATATATATATATATAAAATTCACTTTTGAAGCACTGTTTATATATGGAATACAAAATTCAAACTGTAACGGTTTTAAGACGTCGCATGGCGGTGATAATGTCTGTTGTTAAAGGTTTGAATATTCAATACAGTGTGAGCGTTGGTCGACGCGTGTGTCAGATAATATAGGAATTTACTGTTTTAAGCACTGTTGATATATGGAATACAAAATTCAAACTGTAAAATTTTAAAGACCAAAACGAGTGCAGACCTTTTTTCAAATAAATAAATAAATATATTTATTTATTTAAACAATTTCAATATTTGGAATTACAACAAATTCTTTATAAGGAAAATCCAGTTTTTTTCTCTTTTTTTTTACTATCATGCGACGTAAAGAAAAAAAGAGACCCCCCTGGATTTTCCTGATGAAGAATTTGCTATAATTCGAAATATTGAAATTGTTTAAATAAATAAATATATTTATTTATTTGAAAAAAATTGCTGCACTAGATTTGGTCTTAAAACTGTACAGTTTCATTTTGTATATTCTATAGTCTATGTTGTGATCCTGAAAGGGTCACTAAGGAAAACACGGATGAGCTAGAAAAGGTAATATATATTGAAGTAAAATACGGCATATACAAAGAGTAACCGTCGTATTAAGTTCTGCCAAGATGGCGGACTACGAAAGAGTAAAAACTGTCAGAGGAGTTTATTAGAGACCGTCTCTTACACAGACAGACAGACAAGGCCACTTTATATATATATATATATATATATATATATATATATATATATATATATATATATATATATATATATATATGTATAAATCAACCCCACCTTGTACAAAACTGCCCAGTTGAGGGTGAAGGAATTAATTTTCTACCCAAGTTTTCGATATTTGTCGTCCGAGATGTAGAGCTTTAAAATAATACTGATCTCGTGAAAATCCGTCTCCTCTGTCAAAAGTTTTAGGCATACATACATACATACATACATACATACATACATACATACATACATACATACATACATACATGCATGCATTTAAACAAACAGGTGAGATTTATATTATAAATAGTAGTAACTTCAAAAGTTTAAATTATATAATTTGAATGCCATCAGCTTGAATCGAAACCAAAATACATAGCCTGACTTATAAAATCAACAGTAAGTTCTTTGATATGACAGGGGCGCGTTCGAAATGACTGTTTCTGTTTAGAGCACAATTGAAGCATGCTACTTGACCTTTTCAAACTTAAATTCAAACCATTATCTGCGCACAAACAGTAAGGCCAGGCATATAAAATTAACAGTAGGCTCTTTGATATGACAGGGTCGCGTTCGAAATACATGTTTCTGTTTAGAACATAATTGAAGCATGATAATTGACTTTTGTATTTTAAACTTTAATTCAATAGGCACGGCCAAAACGCAAGGAAGGAGTAAGTATGTTTTGACGGAGTCTTTCTTTTAAAAATCTACCACAAAACAAGTAATTATCTAATCAATAATTTCCACCGATTATTAAGTGAAAGAATGAACTTTATAACGGTGTACTTTCTTTTCATTGATACCTTTATATAATTTTTTATTATTACAACCCCTTCTTTATATGTGGTTACAAATATGCTTAAAATAATCAGCTGAAATTGAGCAAAATATATTGTATTGTAGGGAGAGTGAGGATTGTAGATAAAACAAACAAAAAATATACATTTGTGTGCACGTATCAGATTTTAAGGTTGAAAATCCGAATTTTTAATGTATTTAATTTACATCTTTTGTGCTTTGAAGTGTGAAATTCGTTGAATCTTAATAATTATTATTATCTTTCAAATTAGCAAAAGAATAGACATATTTTCATTATTTTTAAGAAAAACACTACTTTTAAATCTTTGAAAAATAAATTCATATATTTTTAGTGAGACGGATATTGCTAATATATCATTAAATAGGAAATTCTTTGAAGAATTGATACTAAAAAAGAAATATTCGATAAATAATTGCGCATTTTGCTAAAAATACGATAATTTCTCATGGAAATTTCTCGTTACGTGATATTACTTCAGCTATGGTAGACCTTATGGTATTATTTCAGCTATATTAGACTTTATGGTAGACCTTATGGTCTATCAGCTGAAGTGATATATATAAGTAGAAATCTATAGAGTGAGATAAAAGGTAGAATTATTTGAAATTCAGGTACTTATGTTATATGTTTGCATATATTTATAGCAAATTATAACTCTAATTTAGGCAAAAAAATATTAATTGATTAAAAAAACTTAAAAAGAAAAAAATTAAATATGTTATTTATCGAGACAAAACTGGCGGTGAATTGTGTTTTTCTGGAAAATTTAACATTTAAAATTCTGTTAAAAACAGTAGGAAAAGTGTTATGTTATGTTTTTCATATGGCAAAATTCTGGCTTTTATCTTTCTGGAAAAAAAGTTGTTAAAGAATAATGGATTTTAATAGATTTTTATTCGTTAAAAAAACAACAACTTGTCTTCCAGTTTTGGGCCGTGCCTATAATTCAAGCCATTATATATAAAAATAATTCTACAAAATCATTAGTATGTTCCCTACAGTGCAATGTAGATTATAATGCATTGTGGACTAAGTCACTGTGAGAAGGCATGCACTAACTACTTAAACAGGCAATCATTCGATTTAATTGAAAAAAAAATGGGCGATTTCACCGATTTCGATGACAGTAAAAATAGGGGAGTATGAAACATTCGTTGACTTTCATTTAATCCCGAACAACGTCGAGTCTTCCTGCTAGTTTTCCTTTATATCCTTTATAAAAGAAAACGAGACACAAATTTGCGAGTTATGCAACTATTTTAGCTAGAAAAAAAAACAGAACTTTTGGTTCCAGATAAAATAAAAAAATCCAACGACAACTGTTGACACGTTTACATGTCAAAGACGTCAGGTTTGCTATATAGCGTGGAAATTTGAACCAAAACCCACAAAAGAGACGACCACTTTCTCATCGACTATTGGCACGAATTCCTGGGTTACGACATTTCCTCTCCGGACAATTTCCTCTTTCAAAAATAGTTTTATATCAGTGCACGGTTGACTGTCAACTCATCCTTGTGCGAGGCACTTCCGGTGTCTTTACGCCAACTTAGACGACAAACTGGACGATAATGCCCGTGCACGTGACAACTCAAGTAGCCTTTATGTCCAGCAAGTCATAGACAGTTACATTGGCCTATGGAATATGCTGTACCGTGTTCAAATCGTTCTAGATATAGTGTGGTAGTTTGCTTACCAATACTGCCAGAAAACTATTGAATCTGTCGTTTACGCAACCAGCTATGAATAAAATAACAATTTATATTCAGTTAACCATATACCGTGTATTGTGTATCGGCATTAAATAACTCGGTGTCGATCGAGAATTAAAAAAAAAACATCAAAGTTGTAAATTACGGATATGTTTATTACGTATTTTTTAAATGGAAATCGCTCTAGACAAGACGTAAATCCACTTGATGTAAGGAGCTAAAATACTTCAAGATCAAAAAAACTAACCAACGATAAGTGTTAGATGGATGGATTTCGACCCAGAAAACAGCAATACTTCTCCCTTTGTCATAAACGTCGCTCATGGAACGTGAGGTTAACACAAAAAATAATTCTACAATGAATACAAGCTCAAAATCATTCATGTACGTCATTATCATGTGGTTTAATTAATGCTATCAGAAAACAAAAACAAATAAAAAACAATTACAAAAATACATGAAGTTTCTGAAATTTTGAGATGAGGATTGGTTATTCGTATTATTTGGATTCATCGGACTACTGTTCTCATCTTGAGTGTGATTTTTTCATATGCTGAGGAATAACCAATTACTTGGGACCTCTATTCTGTCATGACTGACGGAACAAGAGCATGCTACCTCCGTGAAGTAAATAAAAGGGTTCCGCTTGAAATTCAGTCCCGAGTTCGACAGAAACATTTCCGAGTTCGACAAGAAACATCCGAAGAAGGTCGGAGGTTACATCGACCGAAACGTTGTGAAAATCACACTTAAGATGAGAACATTCGTTCGATGAATCCAAATAATACAAAATACATGTTCAACTTTCTTGCTAAGTAAACTATTTTATTTCAATAAGTTATCAAAAACAGGCCAATTGTGTAATAATTCCGTAATAATATTGAATGCATGTGCCTCTCTACATAGCTCGGTCATTTGTATACGGTTGCTATACGCGCGTCCCCGCTCTGATACACATATAGAAAATCATTTTCTTAAGATTTTTTTTTAGCGATTTTAATAGCAAATAATGGACATTACAAGGCGGATTTGGATCTCGGTGGCTCGAATTGTGTTGTCTCCCTTTATTTATTTAAAATGGCGGGTCAAGACTCAACATTATCTATTACTCAAAACATTCGATTTTCTTCGTTTGAAATAAAACTACGTGAATTTCTGAATATAATTTTTTCTTCCGTAACTGGTAGGTATATCAAGTTGATTTTTCTTTATTTTAGTTTTTTAATTAGAGTGGACTCTAGATTTATACTGAGGGAGATTGTATTTTTGTAACTATAAAAGCACGTGAATTAGATGTTATTTAAATAAAACAAAGACACAAGTAATGTTTTACAAGAAAAAATACGCGGGATAAGTTTTACTTAAAAACGAACCTGCTCTCTCTTCTCCCCCCCTCTCTCTCTCCCTCCTATCGCTCTCTTTTTCTCTTTCTCCTGAATCTGTAAATTAGATACTTCTGCAGATTAATTCATGCTTTACTCATAGAAATATTCAGAACAATGGAATATTTTTTATTTTTCTTAAAAGTGAAATAAATTATTTCCTTTATTTTTTATTATCAGTTATTAAACCTCATCTCGTTTACTTATAAAAAATAAATTTATATGAGTTATTATTATATATTTTAAAAATTATTATCATTTATTATCTATAATATAAATCTCATGTGTCTGTTAAAATGTATGTATGTATGTATGTATGTATGTATGTATGTATGTATGTATGTATGCCTAAAACTTTAGATAGAGGCGATGGATTTTCACGAGATCGGTATCGTTTTGAAGCTCGCCCTTCTGACGACAAATATCGCAAAAAAATAGCTAAAAACATGAATTCCTTCACCCTCAACTGGGCAATTTTCTACAGAGAGGGGGTCGCTTTTTTCGCCGATATTTTCGATAGTCATCTCCTCATTTCGATTGACTAGCCTTAATTTAAACATTAGCCACTTCCGGTTTGGCAATGGCCGCAACAGCAAAGACGTCACGGTTTTTTTTTCACGTTCTTTTCCTCCTTCACAGTACGGGTTCGAGCCTGCCTGCCTACTAATTTTTTTTTGCTCAACACCCCCCCCAAACACTCGGGAAGCGCTGGGCACCAAGACTAGTTAAGAATAAGCCTCTTTTTTCTCTGCTCATAAAAAAATTTGCATACAAAACAATTTGCATACAAAAAAATTGCATAAAAAAAAGTTTGCATACATGATGGATTTATCTTTTCCTCACAGCGAGAAAATGTGACACTAGTATTGGAGAAAAGTATTGAAAGAACCAGTGCCCCAGAGGAGAAGCATTGTTGGCTTCAAAATATGCCACGGGCGATCCCGTCGGAATTTCCCGGTAGGAGCGCCTCAGGCAATTAGCAATAAACTAGCTCCCATTCTCCAAGAGAGAAGTCAAAACCTGAGAGGGTTGACCTACAAGAACTGCGCAGGACTAGCAACATGTCGCAATCAAAAGGTGAAAGCCCATTTCAGAAATCGCATGTTGATTTTTGGTACGTGATTTTTTAAGGCAGAAGGATGCACGTGCATTCACTTTTATAACAGACTAGTTCTACCCGTTGGCCCTTAAAGGGTAAGATGAAAAATGTTCAAAATAAAAAGTGATTTTGAGATTATATTGTGTTTTATTGTCTTGAGAAAACATTTTTTTAACGTGATGAGTGAAAAAAAATCTCAGGAAACCTCCAGAGCACTACTGCAAGCACTAATTTAAATTAAGGAGGCCCTACTAAAAGCACTACGAAAACCAAGTTTCTACCTCCCCCTCCTTTAAGAGATAATATCTTTAAGTAAGGCTTGAAAAAATATAAATCCTCAGAATCCACAGAAACGCTACTAAAAGCAGTAAATATCGCTATAAATATGATTATAGTTATATATCGTATATTTATATTTAAATCAGTTTTTTTTTTAACTCAATGGGGTTAACTTAAATTTATTTGTAAGGAAAATACGTTAAAATAAGTTAAAAGAAAAAGTATTCTTGATCTGGTGCACGCTTTGAATAGCAGCAGTGGCTTTTAATAACGGACTTAATATGGAGCGGCCATGAAATAAGTAAGCAGACAAATTGAAACCGGAAGTCACAAACCGGATGAACAATTTAAACGCCCAGGTAAGCAAGCTGATCCTAGTTTTATAATTATATAGATGTAATGCTTATTGGTTCGCAAGTTGTTGATCTCGAGTGGTAGGCTATTATATGTGGCAAACGCCAGCAAGGAACCGACTCAACTTGATCAGGGTGAATAACTCCACGGGTAAATACTGGTGTTGAGACGATTGATCGGAATCGGAATCGGGAATCGGAAAAATAGGAACATTGGGTGGTATTGGAATTGGTATCGGAGTCGGAACAATTTCTGCCTATTTTCCGAGCGATTCTTTTAATTGCCTTTTTTTTTTTTTTTTATTAAAATAAAAATCTTCCATTGTTGGTAATAATGATAAAATAATAAATATTTATTGATTTTAAAATAGTAAAAATAAAATCGATAGGTTATCTTCCCAAAAGTATTTATTTTTACGTTTAGGAAAATATCCGCACACTTACCGTGTTTTTTTTTTTTTATTTTATTAAAAAAAAAAATTTTTTTTTACGGTAATCAGGGAAAACATTCCTATAGTTAAATATTTAGAGATTTATAAAGAATCAAAATCAGAATCGGTAATTGTATCGGAATCGGGAATTTAGTACAAAGTTAGTCGGGAAAAATATTGAAATTGCCCCATCATTAGTAAATAAAAAATTGAGAACTATTTATTTGAGATTAGACACTTATGGAAAGCATAAAAGCATATCGAATGAGGTATTCGTAATCAGTGTGAAGTGCTTGTTATGATCGTGATATTTTAGGTATTTACTAATGAGGCACCATTTATTGAAACAAAACGTTAATGGGATAGATTGTTAGCTGAATGATGACGAATACTATGAGAGGGTTGAAAATAATGGATGGAATAAATAAATTATTGGATGGCTTTAGAGGACGGTTTATGTAAAGTGTTTATTAACATTTGATTTTTTAAATGACCATCTTGCACCTCACAGGATAGCAGTATTGTATCAACGCATTTAACGGATGAGACAGTTTGGGAAAGAAATTTTGTCCATTTGATATTATGCATACGAAAGAAAAAAAAAAGAATATTTGCAGTTGCGGTAGGAAGGTGAGTTCTTGCCATGAGAGTTTTACAAGGAGAAGTATTGTGACATTTTCAATGACAAAATAAACGTATTTATACATGCATGCGTCCTTTATACGTGTAGGGTGATTATACGAAGCCTCTTTTTTTATAGTCGTTTCTTTTCGTCGAAGGAAGAGGACACAAGCAGACGTTCGTTGAGTTTTCTTTAAGGTTTTATTTGGAGAGAATGGACTCTGAAGAGAGAAAGACCCAGAGAAAGAGAGAGAGAGCGAGAGCGAGCGAGCGAGTGCGAGAGAGAGAGAGAGAGAGAGAGAGAGAGAGAGAGAGAGAGAGAGAGAGAGAGAGAATGTTCCAATAGCTTATTATTTACTTAAAATTTAATTTTCTATCTTAACCGAAATGAGTGACGTACACAGACAGATACATTGAGGCAGCGCTTTCATCATTGGCCGTGTTGTGTTGTATAGCGGGGGAGGATGTATAACTAACATTATAAGTGTTATGAGTGTTAAATGTTCTGATATGTGATTCGTCTAGTGTATTCTCTATCATGTGTTGATATTATTAATAGTTTATTGACAGGATGTAAACAAGAAACGGACATCGGTGTCGGTTGGAACACCAGCAAAAACACATGCCACCAATCTTCCTAAATGAATTATATTTTGATATAATTATTTATTGCTTGCTGAGCTCATTTTCAGAGTTGACACGCTTTGTATTAAACTACATTTTGCAAATTCGCCCCCTTCTGGTTGCCATGGGCGACCAGTCCAAAAAACTCGTTCCGTCCGCTAACGCGTTGCGTATCGACCTAATCACCATAGTAACTAAAACTCTACGTTTTCAAATCTAGCTTTTCCATTACGTTATCACTACGCGTAGCCTAAAGATCCTTGCTGAGTTTTTGTCACGTATCTTTGTTTATATTATGGTTAGCTTAAATTCCATCTATCAAATTAACATCAAGTTAAGATTTTTGTTCATGCTAGTATGGAAGTTTAACATTCCTTTCTATTAAAACATTTTAGCACAAATAGTTTTATCTGTAAATATTAATAACTAGCACATCTTTCGGCGTTGCCCGGCTAATATTTAACATTTGCCCTGTTGACACGAAGAAACTAGCTTAAAGACTTTTGTCTCCCCCAGTTAGAAAAAAAAACATGACGTAATTCATCATATTCTCATATTTCTGTTTTATCTACTTTTTGATTTGCTGACCTCTGCCTCAACTTTACATCTCTCATTTCTTGAAACAATGCTGTTCTACATATCTTGGTTATCATGGCATGCACTCAGTGTGACCATTGTCCAAATTTACACTAGGTGACATAATCACTGTTAGGTAGCCCCTTTAATATGTAACAGTATGGCTTTGAACTTTCCTTTCATGTCGATGGTTCCACTTCCTGTATATTCAGCAATTATGTCTTAATGCATCTTTTCTGGATTCTGGTCACTGGGTCGTAGAACAATCTGCCATAAGCCGTGGTCAAAGTTAGATTTAAGGTAAGGTTTAGGGTTCTAGTTAGGGTCAGTCGTGCTCGTTGCCAGCCTATGGGAGTCCAAAGAATTTAAGTCAGTGTTGGATGCGCGGTGACCGCTGATCTCTGGACCATTACTTCTGGATTTAGCCCTGTGCTAATCATGTTTCAATATGTTAGATTGAACATATTCCTCGTAGACGTGCCGAACACACAAATATTAAAGAACAACAACAAAAAAAAAATAGAAAGCATAAAGAAAGAAAATATTAAAAGTAAGGAAAGACGAAAGAAAAGAAGAAAAAAACATCGAATAAACAGAAAAAAGTGAAGAAGGAATAAAAAAAAAAAAAAAAAAAAACTAAAAGCAGATAAAAAAGAAAAAGTAAAAGAAAAGAAAAAGACAGAAGACACATAAAAAAAAGAAAAAGAAAAATGGCAAGGGTATTATATATGAACAATACAAGTGAATCTATAAGACAGAGAAATCCTGTGTAAGAAAATAGAAATAATAAAACAATATTATTCAATTCAGTTGTTGATTGGGAGGAAAGAAATGCTTTGTTTCGTTCAATCCTGTTCAGACTTAGCTCGTGTCTTTCAATCGTAGGCGTGTCCATTTTCTTCATGAGATTTTCACGGATGACCTGTTCTTGAAGATAAATCGACTCTAGATATTCTTAGTCTTCGTTTCTCATCAAATCTTTGTTGGAGGTCATATATTAGAATCACACAGCACAATCACGTTGACACACCGGTTCTTGCTAGATCACTAAAGTTAAGCAACGTTGAGCCCGGCCAGTACCAGATGGGTGACCATTTGGGAAGTCGAGGCGCTGTATGTACTGTGAGGTAAAATACCAAGTTGGGAAACTAGCGTGGTCTATCTTTCTCTCGAGAAGAAATCGATTTGGAAACTTCCTGGTCTTTATTTCACATCAAATCTTTCTTGAAGTTCATATATTAGATTTACTGCTTTTCCTGGTTCTCGTAAAGTTCTCTCTCTCTCTCTCTCTCTCTCTCTCTCTCTCTCTCTCTCTCTCTCTCTCTCTCTCTCTAAACACTTTCTCACACCTGAGGTTATTCTCTATCTCTGCAAATCTACTATCAGATCATGTATGGAGACATATTTGGATTGGTGGATTTCTGCGCCATTTGAGCGTTCTTGATAAGGTTCAGATATCGATCGCAGAAGAATGGACAGTGGGTATCTTAATTCTGGGTATCCATTCTGAGACACATCAATTCTCTCCCTGTTAAATCGTCCGGCCTGCTCAACGTCCAAATTCCAACTCGACTCTATGTCCAGCAAACCTGAACACGTGACAACTACACGCCCTTTCGGCCAGCTATTTTCAGAGCTTCCGGTGCAACTTGTCCATTTTATAGTTTTGACAAGTTTATCAAAACATAGCTTCACATCTTATCTCTTGTTGACCTTGCCAGTTAGATAGATAGCTAAATCAAGATAGATAGATTGCTAGATCAAGATAGATAGATAGATAGATAGACAGATAGATAGATAGATAGATAGATAGATAGATCGATAGATGCCCATGGGTATATATATATATATATAGATCGACAGACAGATAAACTCCCACAGATGGATGTCAACTATTCCGCAGTGCGTTCCACAGTAGCATTTATTCTGTATTTTGTAAGGCTAGAAATTAGAGTTCCATCGATCTCAACCTGGAGATCTGTACACTTATTATAACCATAACTTTAGACTTAATCTAACCTTAACCCTAATTGGCAAAACTCTTGTTGTAGTTGCTGTTGTTATTATTGCATTAATTGTGGGCTCTTCAACAAAATGTCCCATTTAAACTATAAATAAAAACACAGAAGATTAGACCACTAAATAAATAAAAACACGAAATATTAAAAATAAATAAATAAATAAAATGAAAAACATTAAAAAAAGATAGAGAATCTTTAAAAATGAAATCTATATAAAAAAATTAAATGAAAATAAAGTCCCTGAAAAATGTCAGCTGTTTTATTTCTTTCTTTTTTTTTTTTTTTTTTTTTTTACTTTAATAGCAAATAAGTTGAAGAATCCCTTTATGATCGTATGAGCAAATTCAGTCGATCCTATTGGTAGATATGCAAAAGAGAATGTAGGTCTCATTAAGCGAAGACGACCTCACCGGTTGGCTTCACCCAAAGCAAAAGTACATTTGACTTTAGAAGAGAGAAACATCATAGATAATACATTCTAAAGAAATGATCACACACACACACACACACACACACACACACACACACACACACACACACACACACACACACACACACACACACACACACATACATACATATATATATATGACTACATTTAATCATATGAATTAATATACGAAAATATAATTTTATGCGTAAATTTTCAGTATTTACTTCAACAGTGCTCAATACATAGGTAGAGCTAGATAGCAAGTTATGAAAATATATATGGCAATTAAACTACACAGAGTATGTCGCGTTGCATTATCTATCTATCTATCTATCTATCTATCTATCTATATATATATATATATATATATATATATATATAAAAGTGAACGTGTGTGTGTGTGTTTACATTTCTCTACGTAATAACTCTGTCAATTTTCAGTCTACAGACTCGAAATTTGATATACATGGTACTGAGATTTGGGAAAATCGATATGATCGGTTTTCGGTCAGAAATTTGTCTTTTAAGGGGTCAAAGTTCAACGTATTGACATTTGAAAACTCTACAAAACTCCTCCGACAATTTTGGGTCTACATACTTGAAATTTTAGATATAGGTTCCTTGGGTATGGATCTAACGTAATAACTTGATTTAAGGCCAAAACAATAAATGTTAAGGGGTCATAATAGGGGCCAATGTTAAAAAAATTGACCGCTTTTCTTTTTTTGCTCAACATACACCTCCAAACATCCGGGCAACGCTGGGCTGAAATGCTTGTGTGTGTGTGTGTGTGTGTGTGTGTGTGTGTGTGTGTGTGTGTGTGTGTGTGTGTGTGTGTGTGTCCGACGTTACTCAGGAAGAATGATAATCAACGAATGCTTCTGTTTCATTCTCCCATATTTTATTGTCATCAAAATCAGTGAAACTGCCTGTTTTTCAGTCTTCCCCGCAGTGACTTAATCCACAATACATTGTAATCTACATTGCACTGTAGAAAATCTGCTGTTATTTTATGAAATTAATTTTATATAATGGCTTGAATTAACGTTTAAAATGCGAATATCATATATGATGGGTCACTTGTGCTGCAAACAGAAACATTCATTTCAAACGTGCTTCTGTCATATCATAGAACCCACTGTTGATTTTAGATGCCTGACTTTCTACTTGTGTGGTGATAATGGCCTTAATTAAAGTCCAAAATGCAAAGTAAAGTGTAATGGATTAATTGTGTTCTAAATAGATATATTCATTTCGGACGCGCCTCTGTCATATCAAAAAGCCTATTCTTGATTTTATATGTCGCGACTTTCTGCTTGTGGGGCAATGAAACTTCTCAAATGCACTTATGATCTTAGGCTGTATAAGGCGTTAACTTTAGTCAAAATCGCCTGTTCCTTCTTTCATTGCTTTTTTTTTCGATTGTCGATACAATCGAATGCATTCCAATACAAAACCTATGTAAAAACACTGCCAGCCACATAAAGTACATTTGTGTGGAATTCTTAAAAATTGCCCCAGTCGTTTAGGAGTCCATAGAGAACCCTCCCTTTCTCTCACTCTTTCTCTCTCTCTTTCTCTCTCTCTCTCTCTCTCTAGAATTTCGCACACACATACACATAGTTATATAGAAGAGGAGTTAGCTCTTCTAGAGCTAAAGTAAAAGTAAAGGTAAACGAAATTAATCAATTAATACACGATCATTTGAATATATTCAAAGAATTCAAAGCACTAATAACTTGTGTACGATCGTTTCAGGGATTATATCAAGTTTACATATATAATCTTTTCATCAGCACAAAGAGATTAGAGAAGAGTTCACACCAAATCAATAATCAAATAACAGTATTATGACGTTTTAGATTCCTCATCGAGCATAGATATAGCACTCTCCCTTGACACTAGCGCGCAAGTACATGTATTTGGTGACTTTAATATCCACCACAGTAATTGGCTTGGCTTCTCTACTTATACAGACGCAGCTGGTACCTTAACACATAATTTCTCTATATCTCATTCCCTATCTCAACCCAGCAAGATCAACATGCCTCACTTCTAGATCTATTTCTGACCACAGTTCTAGACGATTATGTAACGAATGCTTATAGCCTACTCGAAAATGCTGACCACGCTGTGATAATGGTAGAAATCGCCCTAAATTCTAGACCCAAAACTGAAGAGCCACTGACTGGGAAGCCATCAGAGATGCCCCATGGGGAAATATCTTTTCTCTTCTTGCAGAACAGTGCGCAAATGAGACCATTGAATTGTTCAAAGCGGCAATTGAAGCCCATGTTCCCACACGGAAGTTCTATAGCAAACCTCTCTCTCTCCAATAATTTACTTCTACTTGCGCAGTATCTCTTTCGGTTTTCTCTACATTAAAAACGAACTTTGCATCTGACTTTACCCTCGTACGAAGACAGTTTTTGACAACTGTTGTGATTTTCATTCACAGTGCCTTTCATGTAGAATTATTCGGTTTTCTGTCTATATAAGAGTTGCACAACACTTCAATTACATTTATTTTTTAATTTAAAATAGACTTAATTAATTTAGATTTTTTTAAAAATAAGTTCTGTTTTAATTTTGTATATGTTTTCACTGTTATTGTTTTTTATTCTTTTAAATTCATAGTCGTGTCCTCTGCGAATGAAAGTGGATCCTTCTAGACTAAGGCAATTTTAATTTTTTTACCCAATGCAGTGACTCGGCTTTTCGCCCATGAAAAACTGATCTCGTCTAAGTTTAACCTCGTGGAGAGGCAAGTAAATAGTGATTTAATTACATAAAAAAGAGGTTGTAAATTTTTACTTAAAAGTTATTTATTATTTATATTGGAATTCATTATTGAGATGAATATTATTTATTAATTTATTTATTGCGGACTGTTATCCTCATCTTTCTTAGTTGTTGTTTTACGACGTTTCGGCCAACTATTCCTCTGGCCTTCGTCAGATGGTAACCGCGATGGGATAGGAACTCCGAATCTCCTGACTGCATTCTCAGCAATTACTCTCATCCATAGTTGTGAGACGACAACAATTATGGATGACAGTAATTGCTGAGGATGAAGTTGGAAGATTCGGAGTTCCTATCCCATCGAGGTTACCACCTGATGAAGGCCAGAGGAATAGTAGGCCGAAACGTCGTGAAACAACAACTAAGATAAATGAGAATAATAGTCCGCAATAAATGTATTTAGTTAACGGATAACTTTGTGTGCTTTGGAAAAGTGAATGCTCATTACATAATTATAAGCGTCGTCATCTTAATACTATTTTGCATAAATCTATGGTAACATGAAACTCTCGCTCGTTTTAACGGTTGGTTGCATTTAGAATTGAAAATAATGTTCATGAAGCACCGAAACTTCAAAATGGCGAGTTATATCGGGGTCTCATTGATTCAAACAGAGGCAGGCAATATAGCGACAACCCTAATCTTACGCTGCACTAAGTAACATCTATATATCTTCTCCCCCCCCCTCTCTCTCTCTCTCTCTCTCTCTCTCTCTCTCTCTCTCTCTCTCTCTATATATATATATATATATATATATATATATATATATATATATGGGAATGGGAAGTGATATACAAATTACCATTAGCGTATGAAGCGATGCCCTTTGTGTAAACAAATTGAGCTTAGGTACTTTGGACAATGTCAAAACATTGTTAATTCACTGCCCATAGAGCGTTACGGTTAGAAGCTCCGATTGTCGATTGGGCGGTCGAGTTTCGATCATGGCCTGAGGTAGTTGCTTGTCTAGTCACACTAATGAGCTGTGAAATAGCGAAACAGTACTGTGTGTGAATGACTATATATATATATATATATATATATATATATATATACTTCATTTACTCACATAAATTTAATATACGAAAGTATAGATTTATGCATAAATTTTAAGTATTTACTTCAAAAGTACTCAATACGTAGGTAGAGCTAGTTAGTAATTTATAAAATATATATGGCGATCAAGCTACACTGAATATTCTGCGTTTCATCCACTATAGGATTCGTCAGGCTTATGCGTGAATTCTGTGGTTGCTTCTTGTTTTTATATATGTTGAGGATTTCTAGTTAGCTAATCAGCTTTCTAGTATCCATCGCGCCCCTTCCTATCAGCCAATGGGCATGCATTTTATCAAACAAAGGATCTGTTTTAGAACTAGATTAGTGGTTTAAGGTAGATCTTTTCCTTCTTTTTTTTAATATATATATATAAATATACCTATGTGTACACACATACATGCACATACGTATACATATATATATATATATATATATATATATATATGTATACACATATATGTGTGATCGTTTATGTATATTCATGTTTATTTAATTCATTTATTTGTTTGTTTTCTATTGTTATTGTTAGTTTTAAAGCTATTTTGTATCGCTATCCTAGAGTAAGTTTTATTTTGTGAACACAGTTGTTTGCTATTTCTCGTCTACAGTTTAATAGATTTTGAGGTTCTTTAAAGTACAGGATAGCAAATTTTTCATGGAGGCATAATTTACATGGGTTGTCTAAATGTCTGCACGTGGTAGCTTGTCTCATTATTTTCCATTCGACTACCGGCGAATGTCCGCTTTCTTTAAGTTCCCAGTATTTATTCGCTAGTGTTATTTTTATACAGTGTTTTTTTTTTATTTTTGAATGTACTTTTGTGGTCATAGTATCGGGTTTTGAAATCTAAGGAGGTCATGCCTATGTAATATTTCTTGTTATTAGGGTTTTCTTTCGCAAATATTGTTGCTTGATAAACTACACTTTTTGTTAGACATTTATTTTGGACTGGGCAAAGTGTGCGGTGTCTACAATTGCATTTATCTTGTTCCTTATTAGTATATATATATATATATATATATATATATATATATATATATATATATATATATATATATGGGCATGTATGTGTGTACACATAGGTATATATATATATATATATATATATATATATATATATATATATACTAATAAGGAACAAGATAAATGTATATATATATATGTATGGGCATGTATGTGTGTACACATAGGTATATATATATATATATATATATATATATATATATATATAAAGGAAGGAAAAGATCTACTTTAAACCACTAACCTAGTTCTAAAACAGATCCTTTGTTCGATAAAATGCATGCCCATTGGCTGATAGGAAGGGGCGCGGTGGATACTAGAAAGCTGATTGGCTAACTAGAAATCCTCAACATATATAAAAACAAGAAGCAACCACAGAATTCGCGCATAAGCCTGACGAATCCTATAGTGGATGAAACGCAGAATATTCAGTGTAGCTTAATCACCATATATATTTTATAAATTACTATATATATATATATATATATATAAATGAAAATTTAGAATTAAATTCCGTAAATTATAAATAATTCCATATATGCGCTGATTAGCAAAATTTATGACCATTTATAAATTTTATTTTGCTAAAAACATTTTCTCCGATAAGATGAGCCATTTGTTGAACACCATGGATTAAGGAAAAAAACTTCTGTATTCCTTAGTGAAAAATTAATTTCATTTGTACTATTGCTCTATCTTGCATATTGAGATTTTTTTATTTGATTGATATTGTCTTATAAATAATGATACTAATATTTGTATAGACTTTGATTTTACAGTACAGTAATACTCGGGATCCGGTATAAAAAAAATTGGTAACAAAATACACTACAGTATATAATACACATGTAATTATAAATAACACCGAGTGGTGGGGCAAATACTGTAACCACGGAACAGAAAAAACACCGTATTTCACATCGAAACCTGCAAAAACTTTATCCTAGGGCTCTACTGTATTATATAATAGAATCTGAAAGTATTTCAAAATTTCAGTTACGTTACATAAATATTTTTTATTTTTAAGTAACCATTGTTTTAAAAGCACAAACATATGCATTAGTTGATGTTGTGATAGAATCTACTTAATTAGCATATGTGTGGTGTTAATCATATAAATATGGTTGGTACCGCAAAGACGGGATAAACCCAACGAGAAACCCAACGAGAGACACAGAGAGACAACGAGGTCGAGAGTCGACGACTACCCAGCCGACACCTTCTCCAGGGATGTTCTTCCCAATGAACTTTATGTAAATATTGTATAATAATATTGTATATACTTTCTTGCTCTCAATATATATGTTCTATTCTTACTTTTGTGTTGTAGTTATTTATTTCCGTGTGTTCAGTCGAGTTTCAATAGTTGAAAACGTTTTTTGCTTAAAACAATTTTTTACCAATAAATAAGTAATTATTTTTTTTACCAATAAATAAGTAATTATCTTTTTACCAATAAATAAGTAATTATTTTTTCACCAATAAATAAGTAATTATTTTTTTTTACCAATAAATAAGTAATTATTTTTTAGTAATAAATAAGTAATTATATTTTTACCAATAAATAAGTAATTATTTTTTTTTACCAATAATTAAGTAATTATTTTTTTACCAATAAATAAGTAATTATTTTTTTTACCAATAAATAAGTAATTATTTTTTACCAATAAATAAGTAATTATTTTTTACCAATAAATAAGTAATTATTTTTTACTAATAATAAGCAATTATATTTTTACCAATAAATAAGTAATTATTTTTTTTACCAATAAATAAGTAATTATTTTTTACCAATAAGTAAGTAATTATTTTTTTACCAATAAATAAGTAATTATTTTTTACCAATAAATAAGTAATTATTTTTTTACCAATAAATAAGTAATTATTTTTTTACCAATAAATAAGTAATTATTTTTTTACCAATAAATAAGTAATTATTTTTTTACCAATAAATAAGTAATTATTTTGTTAAAAATAAATATGTAATTATTTTTTTACCAATAAATAAGTAATTATTTTTTACCAATAAATAAGTAATTATTTTTTACCAATAAATAAGTAATTGTTTTTTTACCAATAAATAAGTAATTATTTTTTTACCAATAAATAAGAAATTATTTTTTTACCAATAAATAAGTAATTATTTTTTACCAATAAATAAGTAATTATTTTTTTTACCAATAAATAAGTAATTATTTTTTACCAATAAATAAGTAATTATTTTTTACCAATAAATAAGTAATTATTTTTTTACCAATAAATAAGTAATTACTCTCTCATGCAAATACTAAGAAGTGTATTTTCTCATAACATTCCATAATATCTTCCTACTAGCCATGCTAGGTCGATGCTAGGTAAAGATGGAAGTAAGCATGCGCAGGTACTATACCAACTCTGCACACGGAATGGGCATAAACGCTGTTTTATGTTTTAAAAGCACAAAAGTACGTGCTTTTTAGATTACTTGGATAATTCAGACTACTGTTCTCATCTTGAGTGTTGTTTCGGCTGATGTAACCCCCGCCCTTCTTCATATGTACCTGGTCGAATTCTGAAATCTTTCTGCTGGAGGTAGCATGCTCTCGTTAAGTGATCCATGACCGGGTAGAAGTCTTAAGTAATTCCCACTTACGTGAAAAACGGAAATTACACAGACCGAAAATTGGCGTGAACAACACTCAACATGAGAGCAATAGTCCTAGTAATCCAAATAATTCAAAATTATCAACCCTCATCTAAAAAATTTAGAAACATAATGCAAACTTCTCGTGGTACATTTGCATATACATAAAATAATATGCCACTTTTTTTCATAGCGGTGGAACTATAAAAATAAGTTGTAATACCTTCAGTTTTTTACCCTGTAAAACTACTCAGATCACGGTGATGTCATCAAGCCGAGTACCTTTCCAAAATAGAACTCAATTAATATTAAAAATTATATATATATATATATATATATATATATATATATATATATATATATATATATATATATATATATATTATTTTTAAAATGTAATTATCCACTAACACGTGTTTCGTCGTCTACGACTCATCAGAGTGACTGAATATAGCGAGATTCGAAATCGGGGCGCCACGGTAATGAGCCTAAGCCCCTTACCTCTGACCCATCTCGCCAACTGTCTGGATATATCGCGATTTACTTAAATGTTGTTTGTTTTGGTTTTAGCGATATGTTTTGAATGAATTCAATTATTTACGAAAGCGCATTTTTACCTAAATGCGAGCTGGGAATAATTTTCCATTTTACCAATTTGGTATCCCCACATGGGGAGCGGTATATATATTATTTTTAAAATAGCAGAACCTGTGGAAATTCCACAGCGGACTCTTTCGCGGCCAGAGCAGAATGCGAGAGAAAAAAAAAATCCGTATAACCATTAAAAAATGTTTTTGTGTTATTGTTTTTGTTTTAGATATTATCAAATTTTCCTGCTTTCCAATTGACTACAATATGGTTGTCTTCAAGTCCAATGTGAACAAATTCTTGATGAGCCATCCCCTTAAGTAATCCACTTTACCCAATTCCCACTACTAACGATTGCTATGACATTTTCCCATTGACTACTGTACACTCATTAACCCTTATCCTCGAATGGCCCCCGAACCTGGATAAGTGGTGACTCTTTTGTAAAAAAAAAAATGTAAATTTAGAAAAGCACACTTGAAATGTGTTAACATTATCTAAAGAAGCGAAATCACACGATATCAGGTCAAATTCGGTTGTCATCTTGTTTTGATTTTACATATTCACATAATGTTGACACATTTAAAATGTGATTTCCTAAAGTATACATGCGTAATATTAAATGAATTCTAAATCCAAATTTGACAACAACAACAACAACAACAACAACAAATGCACACATAACATAAAACCATTTTTAATGTCTATACAGATGTTTTTCTGGTATTCTACTCTGGCCGCGACCTTTAACATTTACCTAGCAGATTTATTATATCTCTAATAAATATTTTCCCGTCGTTTATTCTTAAGTTCTGGCAATGATCTAGGTTCGCAGAGTTTATTTATTTCTATTACGGAAACAGTTTCGTCTATCTATGCTTAAAGGGGGGATGGCTACATCTGCTGTTTCGCTTGATGTTGGTACAGAATTTGCTCGGCTTCTTGCACTTTCTCGCGTAAAACAGGTGCTGAGTCGAGAAGATACAAAATGTCAGACGTGTCCAATGCTAGCAGCATTCCGGTAATTTTTTTCGCGTTGTTCTCGGTGGTAATTTGCATGACCTGTTCGTGCAAGAGATGTCTCAAGTCGGTTGGCAATGTAGATGAAAACGGTTTCGCGCACGAAGACGATGACCTTCCATTACCGGGTGATTGTTGTCGATTCGAAACCGGAGAAGTAGATTCGGTCAATTGCTTACCAAGATAACCGGGTCTTCGCGTCCGATAGGCGTCGCTTTCGACATTGATTTTGTTCGGCTTCAAATTGACATTCTCATTATTAGACGCGAGGTTATTCTTCCGATATTTACTTACGAGCTTAGCGTCAGACTGACCGTCTACGGTAGTTGGTGGGTTCCTTTCTCTTGCTAGAGCTTGTTGACGTTCAACAGTCGTCTGGGCATAGCTGACGTAGAGCTTTTTCCTGTTGAATATACAGCCGTCCATTTCATGGATTGCTCTCTTGGCTGCCGACGCGTCCTTAAAGCAGACAAAACCAAAACCCTTAGAAATATTATTATCGTCTTTCATAATCTTTGCATTCAGAATTTCGCCCAAGTGACCAAATAACTTCTTCAGGCCTTCATCGTCCAGGGAAATACCGAAATTCTTAACGAAAACGTTACTGGAATGCATCCGATCCTTCCGCGGCACAAACTTGGTGACCAGAATCTTTTGACCATTAATCTCAGTTCCGTTGAATTTTTTGATAGCATCTAGGGCCGACTGCTCGTTCTCGTAATGTACAAAGCCGTAACCTTTAGACCCGTTCTCGTCCGTGGCGACCTTGCAGGACAAAATCTTCCCCAAAACTACAAAAATGTGATACAATTCCTTGCTGCTAATGTTATGGTTGAGGTTCTTCACAAAAATATTACTTTTACCCGTCTTTCGCAGATAAGGGTCATGCTGCGCCCACATCAGTCGCATTGGTCGGCTGTGAAGCGGGTCAAAGTTGAAGAGGGTCATAGCTTTGTCAGCATCGGCTACTTCCTGGAAGTTAACATAGCCGTAGCCGAGAGACTTCTTTGTTTCTTTATGTCGACATATTCTCACTGATTGGATCCGACCGGCCGGACTAAACTTCGCGTAAAGATCTGATTCGGTTACGTCTTGATCAAGATCTCCGACGTATAATGATTGTTCGGGAGTTACCATAATTTTGAACGAATTTTTTGTTTGCCTTATAAATATTATAGTTTTATTTTTGTTTGGTTTTAAGAAATTTGGGCTGTAAATGTAAAACTTACGTGTATATGAATATATATATTTATCTACGTCTATCTATCTATTAAAACTCTGTGGATCTTGCTTGTTTGTTACCATGCAATCTGAAATGTATACATTAATGAACACACAAAGGGTGAATGAAACTTGACAAAGCAGTGTGAAGTCATAAACAATGAATGGTAGTTACCAAAAGTTATTTATCTTTCATGACGTCACAGAGATCGTAGTTACCAAAAGCTATTCATCCGACCTTTGCGAAAAGGCAACTTTGTTCCGTATAAGGCGAGCATGCGTTCGTAGTTATCTCCCTCTCACGGCGAAATATTGACACAAGGGTCGGAAAGTGCGATATGAAGAGTCAGTGGCGTAGAAGAAGAGCATTCTGGCCTGCAATAATTCATGGAAAGCTTTGTCGGCATTATATTGTAGGGGCGCCTCATGCGATTAGCAAAACACTAGCAGGTGAGAAGGTAAAGCCTGGAAGGGTAGACCTCCTAGAACTGCACAAGACCAAAGCCATATTTCAGTCAACAGGGAACAAGCCATTTAAATAATGGCTCAGACTTTGGTTTTAATGGGTGGGGGTTAAAAATGAGTTATCAGCAACCAGTTTGGGCCATGTTTAAGCTAAGCGGACTTGTTTCTGTTTGGCTGGGATATGCTTCAGTTCAATTCCATAAAGTCAATCCGCCCAGGCTTTCTTTTCTATCTTTGAGAAGGGGTTAGTCTACGGATAATCACATAAGGTGCTCCTACTGATTGATGCGAGCAATGTGCAAAAATGGGCACGGTTTATATAGACTATATATCTTTAAGTGATTTATGATAATATTTTATCATTCTTTTCAGTTAAAATTTGATATTACTTAAAATATAATAGATTTTACGCATGAAAATAAAAGTTATAATGAAAACTGTCCTGACGCTAGCCTTAACAAACAAACAAACAAACAAACAAACAAACAAAAAACATGCTTTCTGATCGCCTGCATTCTTCAAATTTTCTGTCCGGTTTGTAACCCGTTTACGGAAATTATCTCTCGAATCACACCCGTTCTTTGACATGCATGCAGATTATGGCAACACTTCGAAAAGCATTAATGATCAAGATCCTCTGTTTCTCTCTCTTCTGACCTGGACTAGGTAGTGCAAAATTAGACCCATGTGTACAACATCCAAGACTTTTAAAAAGTTGGATAAGCTGCAAAGTTAGACATGATGTGAGATTGTAGTGAAAAATCTATCTCCGGTCAAATAGACGCCATTCTGAATGGGTGCAAAATTTGCCATTATCGGATCCGTCGATATTTCCCCGGTATAGATGCTTCAAGCAAATCTTTAGTAATATATTCCCACACGGGCAACACCGGATGAATACGGCTAGTAATTATACAGTGTGGTCGTCCGCGTGCTTTGGTCATTTGGCCTTGAAGTTTGTAATTAAAGTCAAACGCATCAACTAACTTTCCCCTATTGACTAATTAATGCATCAAATATTCGTGAAATAATTGTATCACGCGATATTTCAGTAAAAATACTTCCTCTGGGATTTAATAAATGAATGGATTTTATTTACAGTTTCAACTAGAGGGCGTTGTGTTTTAGCAGAAGTTTATTTGTTTCTGCATTTGTCTGTCGCGGTTGAAATAATTATGATATAACAGCTGGACCTGTGAAAATTCCACAGTGAACTCATTCATATGTAATATATTTGATGTGGCCATTCTGTGGATGTTGATCGTAAATGAAGACGCTCTGATATCATTGTAGCTCTTTTGTTAAAACTGCAAAAATATTTATCTAAGCTAGCGGGGACGCCTGCCGTAGCCCGGTCGTAAAATATGCTTTAATATGACATATTAATTCATGCAGATTTCGTATATATTATTACAGAGTCAATGTCTATCGATTCTTATATATTTTAAAGTTGTAATTTCAAAAATAAAAAATATCCACATGACTTCGGTGATTCAGCTTGAATCGAAACCAAAACCAAAATTTATGAAGAAAAAATATATGCACGCACGCACGCACGCGCGCACACACACACACACACACACACACACATATATATATATACATATATATATATATGCACCCATCACACACGCACACACACACATATATATGTGTATGTGTGTGTGTGATGTGTATATATGTATATATATATGTATATATGCGTGCGTGTGTATGCATATACATATACATAGATGCTCTTTGTGTAAACAAATCGAGCGGAGGCATTTGGACGATGTCAAAACATTATTAATTCATTACCCACACAGCAGCAGCGGTATAGCGCAATGGTGAGAAGCCTTAACTGTCATTTGGGCGGTCGGGTTTCGAGCCTGGCTTGCCGCACTGATGAACAGTACTGTATGTGGATGACTATATATATATATATATATATATATATATATATATATATATATATATATATATATATATATATATATATATATATATAAGGAGAGAGATGTTTTTGCTTTTGTTTTTGCGATACGTTTGGAAAAAATTCAATTATTTACGAAAGTGCATTTTTACCTAAATGCGAGTTGGGAATAATTTTCACCTTTAACCAATTTTTGGAGCGGCATATATATTGTTTTTAAAATATAATCATCTACAGCACACCAAAGTGATATATATATATATATATATATATATATATATATATATATATATATATATATATATATCACTCTGATGTGCTGTAGATAATTATATTTTAAAAACATACATACATACATATATATATATATATATATATATATATATATATATATATATATATATATATGTATATATATAACTTCAGTTCCTTCAGCTATAATCGAAGCTGAAACCATAACTTATGAAGAATTCTTGGTAAAATTATTTATAAAAATAGATGACTTCACTGCCATCAGCTATAATGAAGCCGAAAGCAAGACTTATGAAGAATTTTTGGTAAAATTATTTATTATAAGAAATGAAAGGTCATAACAATTAAACAACAGTCACTCGGAAGAAAAAAAGATGTAAGCGTGACACACAAAATAACACACACGCTAACGCATTATAGATATAATATATAAATAATCATGAAATAATTTCATGAAATTTCCCATGAAGTGTATACGTGTCTGACAGAACGGATTGGGAGACCAGAGTTCAATCCTCGGTCAAGTCATACCAAATACTTAAAAAAAATAGCGCTTGATGACTCAGTAATATAAGATAAAGGATCAAGGGCAAGTGGAGTAACCCTGAGAAAAGAAGTGATGCTCTTCCTTACATGAAGCCAATGGAAAACGAGCCTTTGACTACTTTAGTTATTTGCATCTTGTTTAGCAATTGTTTTCGTTAATATTTAATTAAAAAAAAAAAAAACTTTTTTTTTTAACTCCCAGACTAGACATATTGTCACTGACGCGTAAGGGACGACTGTAATATGTCATATTTATGCATGGCAACATGGATGAGAAATTGGAGAGCAAAATGTTTTTTCACATTACATTTAATTTTTATATTTTGACACGTGTGGGGGCGTATATAGCAGGGAAAGAAGGCAAGAGGTTCAATGAAAGAAGTTGTAGCAATCGAATCACGAAGTTTTTTCAGCGAACACTAAAAATCAAATGACTCCAATTGCTTACACGCTTTCTTTCTCCGCTTTGTTGGAATTCGCTTTTCTCGTCACTTTCTAAAACAAAAGAGATTTCAGAGGAACCTGTTATCTCAATATATTTTCAACCAGTGAAAATAGTTTCAAAGTTCAAAAATAACAACTCTATGTGAAAGTAATGATCCAGTGCGAAGTTAGAAGCTCCTAGAAAACGAACATTCAAAAGCTATAAACCCAAAATGACACCAGCCGATCGCTCCTGAAACACATCAGAACGTGCGCCAAATAACCTCACTCCACCGTGCCTTTGCTGAAAAGAACTTTCTTTTGATTTGATTTCGTCTAAGGTCACTAGCGGCAATATCAGTTAGGTTCATAAAATAGTTGAAACAAGCCTTCATCAACTCTCACACATCTGTACACACCAGTAATAATAACAAGGTAACCCTACGCACACACTTAAACAATACCACGCTGCCAAATACTCACATACTTATATTATTTACACACACGTATTCACACTATGAACATATTGGCCTTCAAAATTCTATGGCTTGTGTCTATTAACGCAACTTTTTTCACTAAACGCATGTTTACATAAATTAATGAAAACTTTTATATTTTTATCTCTTGTAAAAAATATTTTTGTTATAAAATTTCGGTTTTCTCCTAATTTTCATTTACAAAACTCTCTTTATGTTTTAGGCGGCACTTGCTTTTTAAAAATGTTCAAGCATTTCAAAATGATGTGATTATTGCTATGATTCATATTGATTCCGGTGTGAACGGCGGAAAAACGATGACTCAACAAATTTATATATAAAAAAAAGAAGATATATAAATTCCCGGGATTCGTAGTAAAAAATGCCACTAAAATATAGGAATGGGATAAGCTCATTCTCAAGACATAAGTAAAAAAAAAAAGAAAAGAAATGACGAAAGACGAACACTTGCGAAAACAATAAAGATGACATCATTAAACAATACAAATTTTATTAATTAAAAATTAGTTATAGATGTAATTAAAAAAAATAAAAGAGAAGATAATCACGTATTTGGGCAAATCAAAGTAATTGAGTAAAAACATCATATTGACACAAAAAGTCCATGAAAAGTTATTTGTCAGCAATAGATATATATATATATATATATATATATATATATATATATATATATATATATATATATATATATAGAGAGAGAGAGAGAGAGAGAGAGAGAGAGAGAGGAAATGCAGGAAATAATGAATGAACTCATAAGTTCTGTTCTTTCTTTTTTGCATATATATATATATATATATATATATATATATATATATATATATATATATATATATATATGATTAGTTTTTTTTGGAAAAAGAATTCCAGCAGAGTGCTCAATTAAAAGGAAAATCCAAATTGTAAGAGCGTATTTATATTTTGTGTACAGAAAGTTGTTAGTTGAGACAGATCATTGGTACCGTCGGTTTCAAGCTCGATAATAAGGCCCGTTTAAGGTATCCTTATCAAGCAAGAGACGAATATTGGCTGAAGAGAGCTTGATAAGGATACCTTAAACGGGCCTTATTATCGGGCTTGAAACCGGCGGTACCAATGATCTGTCTCAACTAACAACTTTCTGCACACAATATATATATATATATATATATATTGTGTGCAGAAAGTTGTTAGTTGAGACAGGTTCGCTTTTTTTTCAATTTCTTCCATTTTGCCATCCAATGTCGTAGCTAATTTGCGTTGATCAATCTCGTTCCTTCGTTAATGTTTTTCTCGTCTTTCATAATGTCGGGACATATAAATTCGCTGTTTATTCCTCGTATTTATTGTCGCTAGTCAAAGATATATTTTTCGTCCATTTCGTTTAAAAACAGTGGACGAATTCGCCATTTCTTTTCCCGACTCTTTCATTTGTGATATTTATCGCCCGCTATCGCCGGGGAGGCAGGCATTTGCCGTACGGCGTCCTTGCCTGTCGCCGTCAAATTATGCACTTTTCTAGCATTCCTAACCCTTTTATTTCTTCTTCTTCGTCATGGCCCATAACATTTCTTCGACGAGCGTGCTGCATAATGAATCTTTCTCTCTCTTTACACTTTGTTTTCACGCGCGCGTGCTGAGAAAAATCTCATTTTTTTCTCTTTTATACGGCTGTCCGCCTTTTCTTTGCCTCTTTATAGGATCTATCCTTTTCATTCTCTCTATTTCTCTTTTCACGCAGACGATAAGCAATAAATAAATAAATAAATAAATAAGCAAATCTCTCTTCGTACACAAATCTTTGCTGACGACAATTTCAAGAAAAGAAAATGAATAAAACTAATTGACAAATTTGGCTCAGTTTAAAAAATAAATTTTAAAATTAAAATGTGAAATAAAATATGTAATCTAATTACATTATATACTACTAGGTAATCTAATTGCATTATATACTACTAACTATATTGTCTGGCGAAATACGGTATTCATTATTGTCATTTTAGTTTGAATTAAAAAAAAGCAGTAATAATGATGTGTAATTCACGAAGAGATGAAAAAGAAAAGGCAGAAAATGTAAGTGAAATAACTGATAGCGTTTATTAAGTTAAAATAGGAATTATAACGTATTCATCTTTTTACGTTTTTATTTAAAATTGTCTTCTCTGCTGGAGTATTTATTTTTGGGACGAACGTAAAGTGAATTATACATTTGTAGTATAAAGAACATGATTCGAGGATAAAAATGGAAGCCATCGCTAATCAGAATCAAATATCGATTTGTCAAATCTATTGCAATTTAGGTCTTACATAGAAAATGACTTTATATATAATTTTATATTGTATCGGGCGCAATCGCGTTGACACACAGGTTCTTGTCAGAACACCGAAGTTAAGCAACGTTGAACCTGGCTAGTACCAGATGGGTGACCAGTTCTAGGCACTGTATGTGCTTTCCGCTTATTTCAGTATTATGTCCAGTCGACCTGAATCTCCACTTGCCACTGATATTCAACAATGTCGACTCAGGAGAGTTGGGGTTGGAGATTACACAACTCTTGCCACAAAAATTTCACGCATAGGTACCCTTACAGTGGGTATTCATAGTCTGTCAAGACTGAAGGAAGTCATTATATAATTATATATTTCCTAATCCCTTCTTCTGTTACACCCTTCGCTCCCCCATCTCTCTCTCTCTCTCTCTCTCTCTCTCTCTCTCTATCTATCTATCTATCTATCTATCTATCTATCTCTATCTCTCTCTCTCTCTCTCTCTCGAAAATTACGTATATGCTTATACGTTTGTATGTACAGGATTCTTTCCTAAACTAATAGACAGATCATTAGAGCTGCTAGAGGATAGGAGTTGTAATGTGGGCTATTTTGATTTTAATATCATTTTTATGTAAAAGAAGGAAATAGCTATTGGACATCAATTAATAAATATTCCCAAAATTTCAGTTTTCTTGGTAAATTTTTAGAGTATTTAAAAGGCATATATATATATATATATGTGCAATCTTCTATTTCAAAATTTTAATATTTCAGATTTGCATGAAATTGGATCTTTAATCATCAGACCGCAGATTTGAATTTCAAATTCTTTCACAAACTGATGCTTTTAATATTATACATTTTCTAGTATCAAAATCATAGAATAGATTTTGATCAAATGAAATGTGAACTCAGAACATTAGGTTTAGAGTAACATAAACATCTTTATCTTAATCTTCGATTCTACACATCGTTGAACGGACATTCTTATAATATATATATATATATATATATATATATATATATATATATATATTGAGAGAGAGAGAGAGTGTGTGTGTTTGTGTGAGAGAGAGATTAATCAATTATATTAAAAAAATTCAATATTGTTAAAGTAATCAATACGAAAAAGAGCTTTATAAAAAAACTTATATATCTGAATTTAAGTATTTTTCATTCTTTATATATATATATATATATATATATATATATATATATATATATATATATATATATGGGGGTGTTTCTGCGTATATACATATACATATATATATATATATATATATATATATATATATATATATATATATATATATATGGGGGTGTTTCTGCGTATATACATATATATATATATATATATATGTATGTATATATATATATATATATATATATATATATATATGGGGGTGTTTCTGCGTATATACATATATATATATATATATATATATATGGAGGTGTTGCAATATATATATATATGGAGGTGTTGCAAAAAAGAAACTCGATTTCGTATTAATAAATAGTTAAAAATCAATTATAATAATAATACAAACTAGCAGGACCCGTAGAAATTCCACGGTAGTTAAAATCTTTTAAAACACATCAGTAAGAAATTCCTTATTGTTATATTACAAAAATGAACGTATGGAAGCAAGTAGAACAAAGAACTTTAGTTTAAACTTTTATTGAAGGTCAATGCTATCGTAACTGATGCTGTTGATATTGTCAGGAAGTGCCGGTGATGATTGAGGCGGTGACAGGGACATCGATCAGCTGCTTGGAGTGAGAATAGTGGTCAGTCAGCAGGTTCTAGGGAGTCAGACTGTGAATTAAAAAAAAAACTGTGACATTGTTGACATCGATTTTGTGAAAGTTCTGATGACCCTAAGTTGTTTAATATTTCAGGACATTTTGGATTACACGTGTGAGTAATGAATAGGTCACAGAAAACTGCCATTGCATCTTGATGAAGCTGTTGTAGATTCCTAGGACTTCCTGTAAATGTAGATGGTAGAATAACTGGTACACCAGAATAACCATCTTCATTCCTTGCTAAATGATCCATTAAGCCAGAATATTGAGCAGCTCTTGGTTTACTTTGATAGCTTTTAATGAAGTTAAATAAGCAACCGTCAACTTTTACATATGCAATAGACTTTTCTATTTATTTTGAATTTTAATCAATGAAGATTTGGAAATTCACAAATATTTTTTAAGTCGAATTATTGATATAGATTTCAATTAAATAAAATATACTGTAAATCTTTTAATAAGGAATAAATATTTATTTAAACCATAATTATTGAAACAAAGTATTTTACTGCATAAAAAAACGGTTATGGGGAGAAGGGTTAACTATTTTGAACCTTCACCTAAATAACGATTTAATGAAAAAAATGTTTAAAATGTTCTTGTATCTGTTTTATAATTTTTGTTAAATAAGAAAAATCAATAACTTTGATAGCACTATTGTAAGAATCATGCTGAAAGCCATTCTTAATATGGGGAGGGTGGTTAACTATTCTGAAACTACACTTAACAATGTAAAAAAATAAGGGAAATATATGTATGAACAATAAATATTTCTTCAGTTAAATAAAATATACTGTAAATCTTTTAATAAGTAATAAATATTTATTTAAACCATAATTATTGAAACAAAGTATTTTACTGCATAAAAAAAACGGTTATGGGGAGAAGGGTTAACTATTTTGAACCTTCACCTAAATAGCTATTTAATGAAAAAAAATTTAATGGTCTTATATCTTTTTTAAATAATTTGTTTTAAAATAAGGAAAAAAAATCTTTGATACCGCTATTGTAAGAATCATGCTGAAAGCCATTCTTAATATGGGGAGGGGGGTTAACTATTCTGAAACTTCACCTAACAATGTAATAAAAATAATGGAAAAATTCTTTAGTTAAATAAAATATACTGAAAATCTTTAAATAGGAAATAAATATTTCTTTAAATAAATTAAATCGTAAGTAATGAAACAAAGTGTTTTATTTCATATTAAAAAAAATTGTTGTGTCCATTTTTTCATAGTATTTAAATATGCATGCCCTGTCGGTGGGCATTAGAAGATGATAAAATAAAACGAACAAAACATAAGTAATAACTATGTAAACAACGTGAAGTTGTATAAATGTTACAAAATTACTCGATTCGGCATTAAATAACACAAAAAAGGATTGATATGCCGTAAAACAAAAACAAAACAACAAGACGTAAAATATGTTTTGACTCTGTGTTACTCAGTCTATTTGCGAATGGTCATTTTGGTGATTTATTTAAAAGTCATTCTTGACTTTTGTAACATTTATTTCTAAACATATTTTTTGTTATGTAAGGCTCACTCAAAAGTAAATAATAAAAAAAAGATAAAGTGGCACAGTAAAAAAAAAAAAAAACGAACTCGTAGCGTTAAATGTAAAAAATATATTTATTACTGATTAAAATAGAATAAGCGTTCCATATTACACTACAATAATAAACAGAAGATATCGTTAAAAATGTAAGTAAAATACTATACTATTTAAACTGTGGAACGATACCTTCTATGCATAATTGTCTTTAAAATAATCCGGAACCATAAATAGACAGTTCATATATATTTTTGTTGTTGTTGTTGTTGTTGTTCGGGAAGTTTTGGAAAATAAAAGGGGTTAATGGTTTTTTTTAACTAATAAAGAGTGAACAATAAAGGGAGATAATTCACATTAATTAATGTTTGCGATGATGATGACGCGTTTCATTAATTAATGTTTGTGATGATGATGACGTGACACCGTACGGACAAGCATATTAATATATAGATGATAGTTACTTAATGACAGGGGACAGACAGAGACACAAGGTCCGTTTTAGATATGGAGAAAATACAGTTCTCCTCAGGTGGCCCACTGGATTGAGAAAAACTTTTTTATAGGTGGGGGTATAATTTTTACATTAGGTCCACTCCACAATTTTCTGTAGAATGTAGACGTTTATAGCTTTCGACTATGTGGATAAAAAACATTCTAATTTTGTGGAGACAAGTACTTATAGAAATCACTAGCTGCCAGGTTTGTACGCATGCGCGATAAACAATTCTACTTCTCTACTACCGACACTGCAACTTCCATTTTTTTTTCTTAAAATGGTAAAATTAGCGAGAATTATTTCTCCCCTCCCCAAAAGGAAAGCTGTTGTCTACTCCGACAGCTGTTCTAAACTTGATGATGGCAGGAGTGTCTATTCCGAAAGCCGTTCTTAAGATGGGGAGTTTGGGATGTCTGTTGTTTATATGACAATACTCAAAGAAGTGAAGTGAAAAAAGTCATAATTGTTTTTTATGTTATTATAAGACGACATAAAACTGGAATTTAATTTAATAATATTGGTAGAAGAATTGAAAAGAAGAAGAAGACTTGAACAACAAATGGAAACAGCAAGGACTGCTACCACTGATTTCGATCACTCAAGAAAATCAACACACTTTCTTCCGATCTCGCCTCTGATGAGCACCACACTTACCGGCACATCTGCACTACGCAGACACATTTCACGGTATGTTAGACCTTTCCCTCAAATTTAACACACGCGCCCGTAAACATCATTTTGAGACTCTATTATACACATTTTTCTAGGCATAATATTAAAGCGAACACTACCAGGTTTATAAGAAATAAATTGATATTACGGTTCTAGATTTTTTAGATGAGGATTTATTGATTATTCGTATTTATTTGGATTCTTCAAACTACTGTTATCACCTGTAATGTTATTTTCACAATGGTTCGGTCGTTTTCGGATGTAACCTCCGACCTTCAAGTGTATTTTGTTGAACACGGTAATCTGTACAGATTTTCGAACGGAACCCTTTATTTCATCCATGGGAATATCACGCCCTCTTTCTATCGGCCATACCTGGGTAGACGTCCTAAGTAATTCGCAATTATATTTTTAGTGTTGCCCGTACTGAGGATTGAACCTTCAAACCTCCCAGAAGAGTATAAACTTTACAACTGAATTTTACCAAGTATTTTATCAACTACGCTACGGGTTGTTTTTATGTTTTCTTTGTAAATGCTTGTACTAGAACATGTTTTAATGATGTGTAATGTCCAGACATCGGCTAACTTCCCCAAGGTTATAACCAATGAACTTCGGAAAGGGTTCGGGGACATATAGGAAGGACGGACATACAAGAAAGGTTGGGTTTCAAAAAGTGGTTCTAAGTTGATTAATATACCGTATATTTCGGCGTATAAGACGACCCTTAAAATTAAAAAAAAAATCATCATTAAAAAACAATACTTCATAAGTTACCGGGTGTTGCAATTTCTAGCCTAGGCTAAACAAACATGACTTCGTAATTTAGCCGTAGTCTTATACAACCGATATATGATAAATTTATTAAAATTGGCTCCAATTTTGTACCTCGTCTTATCTGACGATCGCCTTATACGCCGAAATATGCGGTATTTAGTTTAACTATCATTTATCTCTGTGGAACACAATACTACGACACTACTTCCGTGCAAGCTACAACATAGTCGTCTTCAAATCCAATCTCAACACATACTTGTCATAAATCTTTCCCCATAAGGAATGTTACTCTGTTTATTCCATTCATCATTTTCGATCCACTATTTTTTTTATTATTCAACTGACAAATCCACCTATCTTGTTATCCGTATCCTCGAGTGTCGTTGGCCTTGATATGCAGTGATTCAATTGTGAAAATATACCACATGGTGGGATAGAAGTGATCAGAATGAAAACAATCTAACCGCTCTCGAGCGGAAAATGTTAACATGCTGACGTAGATGAGTACTTCAGCTATTAATAAAATAAAGATAGATTGCAAAACACGCAAA
>NC_136489.1:118364190-118384190 GCF_053919585.1 Euprymna scolopes | reverse complement strand
AAACGATCTTACTGGTAAATAACGCTGAACAGAAAGATGCATGCAAAAATATAAAATCGTCTTTTTTTTTTTTTCAAATATTCTTTTCCTTTCAGTCTTTCTCTGAGAGACTCTCAATCTTCTAGGACCTTCTGGTTCCAGTGTTTTTTCATTTATTTTTTATTTCTTATTTTTTTCACAAAATGAAAAGACCCTTCTTCGAAGTGTAGTTAAAATAATTTCACTTTCAGTATAACCGTTTTGCTATGTAATTAAAATTCTGAAACAAATCCTTTCTGTAAGTCGGGCCTTTTTGACCTTTAATTGACAGGAACTGAAGCAAAATATGTTAAAATTGCTCGGGTATGACTCTTCAGTCATGTCATTATTAATTAAAAAAAAAAAGAAAACTTGTAAAACTGATCATGAAAGATAAAGGAGGTTTTTTTTTTCCTTCTCCTCTATTTCTAATTAAAACATCTTTTTTCCCAGAATACTGGAGACCCGAGAACCTTCTTGTTCTTTTCTTTTAGCCATCCTGGTAGTGGAACAATAAAATTGTCACCCTAGAAAAGACGACATGATTCCATTTCCGTTTGATATAAACCAGTTTTCTTTTTATTTGCTGCAGACCATCTACTAGTTGGCCAGTTGTGTACAAATCCTAAGAGCGATAGGAATCTTCTATGATGTCTGAAAATTACACAATGTTCAACGAGCAAGATCGGAAATGTGCCGCTTTACAACTATGACTTTCTACCGATCAAAGTTATGACAACAGGACCATTGCCAGCACTCTCAAAATGTATCGTCGGATTGCCACGAATAACAGTGACGTGTCCAGTGTTATGAAAACAAAGTTTCCGGCCACGGTTATGATCTTCGGTGTGGTTTCAAGTGAGGCGCACATCATGTCACATCTTCGAAGTCGGCTTGAAAGTCAGCACCAAAGTATACCTAGATGTGTTGAAAAGTGTGGTGGTCCCCTGGTGCAATCAGGTGGCCGTTGACAGACCCTACGTGCAACAGCAAGAACGGCGTCGGCCCACAAGTCCAAAAAGACACAGGCTTGGCTTCAGAAGGAGTGCTACGACTTTGTATCCTTCTCTCACTGGCCCCCTCTTCCCCCGATCTGCATCAGGGCTACCGAGAGAGTAAGCCGGTGAACATGACGTCATTACCAGATCAACATGTAGGTAAAGGTGGCTAAAGTTTCCGGTGTTCAACCACGTGGCCATAAAGAATATTTTTTGTTGCCTTATATTGTGTCTGTTGTAATTATATGTTTTTATTCTCCTAAAGAGAAAAAACAATTCTCCGTTGGGATAATTATTAAAATTATTATAATTAAACATTGGGATGATTTTAATCTAACAAAATATAACGGTATAACTTGTTTTCGAACTTTTATTTCTATCGAAGGAGGTCAATTATTTCACTTTATTTTTTTAAACTGCAAAACAAACAATTTTTATATGAGAACATTTTTCGGTCCGTTCTTTTACTAATAAATAAAACTTTTCATCAAGTATTTCCAAATATTTTAAAGTTAGAAGCATTTTTCACGAGAGTTTTTTGTTGTTTTATTTTTGTTGTTGTTGTTTTGTTTTGTTTTATTTTATTTTGTTTTGTTTTTTTAACAAAAACGATCGATGAATTCAACATTTAAGCACCGGGCGTAATTTATTTCTTTGAAATATATTTAAAACTTAAAAGTTTTTGTTTGTTTATTTTATAACATTTTATCCGTAAATAATTCACATAACTGAAATGGGAAATGAAATAGGAAATTCTCTATTCTCTCCCGAGACATACGAACACAAATTCATCTTAAAAATTCATTAACTAATAAGTTTTAATTAAAGTTTTGATATGAACTAAAAATAAAATGTACATTAAATTTTAGTTAACATATTTTCTTGTGTTTTATCTTATGAATAAATGTTGTACGCATCGTGCTGAAATAACATTATTTAGAAAGCCATTCTTAAGATGAGGGGGCTTTCTAACTATTATGCATTTTCACCTAACTATTTACTGAAAAAAAGATACCATATAAATTTAATTTAACTTGAAAATCCTATCTAAACACGGTGCGTACACTGCACAAGCACCATTATTATTATTATTATTATTATTATTATTATTATTATTATTATTATTATTATTAAAAAACTACAAATCCCCGATGTTTTAGGTGACCTTCAGACCTCTGCTATTGTAGGTAACACCAACATCCTTAGGAAAACCCTTGATCCCTGAAGCTCCTGGTTTGGCGCCGGGATCGAGGGAAATCCTCTCGAAATGAATCCCATCCATTTCTAGAAAGATGTTGATAAACGAAATCAGAATTATTATTATTATTATTATTATTATTATTATTATTATTATTAGTAGTAGTAGTAGTAGTAGTAGTACAACAACAACAACAATAATAAAAAAGGTACTTCACGGAGAACGTGGACTCTGCGTAAACGGGTTTTAATTTAATGGCTGCTCCCTAAAAAGCGCACGCGCAAAAGGTTTTCATTGGTTTATTTAATCACGAAAACTTTTTTGAAGGTACTATTTTTTTTTTATTACATTTTCACCCCAAACAAGGCGCATTGCCACTTTGGTGTAGAGGGCTACTATCAGGGGCAGCAACTACTGGGGCACTATGTTGGGATTTGGGAAGCAAGATGCCGGTTCACGTTGCACTTGAACTTCTGCGTGTCAGTACAGTTGGGAAGCAGGAACTTGGAATGGAATTCCAGAGTCTAGCGGTTCTGGAGAAGAAACTACTGGAGTAGAAAGATCTTTTACATCTGGGGATCTCTACTGTGTGGGGGTGGGATTTAGCTGCCTGTCGGGTTTGTCGAGGGTGTCTACATCGTGGGGGCATAAGTGTCTGCAGTTCGTCAGAGCATTCACTATTAAAATACTTGTAGAACAGGCAGAGGGATGCAACGTTTCGTCGATGGGACAGAGGCTGAAGCTTAGATGCCAGTTCAGGGCCTGTCAGATTGGCGACTCTTTTTTTAACCTTGTCTAGGAGCGAGAGACTAGTAGCAGATGCACCGGCCCAAATGTGACAACAATACTCCATACATGGGCGAATGGTGACCTTATAGAGGTACAGGATACTTTCAGGTGTCAGCAGTTTTCTAGCACGGTAGAGAGAGCCTACCTTTTTCGCAGAGGCCCTGGCAATGCTTTCAATATAATTGTTCCAACTCATGTTTCCTGTGAACGTTAGGCCAAGCAGTTTGAAAGATGTACTCTCAGACAGGGAGTCACTGGCCATTGCTATTGGTGGCAGAGAGGATTTCTTGCAATTATTGAAGGAAACCAGTTTAGTCTTGGCAGCATTGAATGTGACCATCCATTTATGTCCCCATTTCACTACAGATTGGAGGTCATCCTCTAGTGTTTTTGCCATTTCTTTAGATATGTGTTCGTTTGTTTTCCTGTCATGCCTGTTATAGAGTGTAGTGTCATCAGCATATATACCCACCTCAGAGGCAGTTTTGTCGGGGAGGTCATTAATAAATATTAGGAACAATAGAGGTCCAAGGATAGACCCCTGAGGCACTCCCGCATTTATATCACACTGTTTAGACGTACGACCGTCGAGGACAACCTGGATTTTTCTCTTATCTAAGAAGGATTTAATTATGTTAAGTATTCTACCAGTGATACCGTATGATTTAATTTTCCTGAGGAGACCCTCATGCCATACCCTGTCAAAAGCCTTAGATATATCTAGAGCTACCGCTCTGCCCTCCCCCGCTTTTGTTGAGGCAAAAAAGGCCAAAAGTATTATTTGAATATGTATGAAAAAATAAATATAAAAAAAAATAAAAATATTAGTGTGGAAAATATAATTTAATAAAAAAATAAATTAAAACAAAATGAAAATAAAATAAAAACAAACACAAAATAAAAGTATGAATTAAATTTAATTAAAGAAAAAAAATACATGCTCAATTACAAAAAAAGTGTACGAGATATATACGAAGAAAGTGAAAGAAAGCCTCAGGAAGCACCCATTGAATTAAAACCCGTTTATGCACGGTCCACGTTCCCCGTGAAGTTCCCCCCAAAACTGTAGATGACATCGACTGGCGCTACACCAACTAGTTGTGAAGGGTCAGGAAGGATGGAAAGTCCAAGGTGGGAGAGTACTAACCAGACCTCCACTGGAAGTGTGCAGTTCAAATCTGGTACCTAGGGGAGGCATTTTGTAACCCAAACCGCAGGAAACACCAATGGCCGATGCCGATGAGACATCAATGGCAAACGTCTGTTGCGTGCAATCATCTGCACGAGTGGTCAAAAGGTGGAGAACACTGGAAATCTGGGGAGACTTGTTGTCACTCGATCTTCAGCGAATACCACAGGTTACTGCCAGTGAGCTATCACTGATGATGACCTGTGAGACAACCCCTAGTGAGTGAAATAATAATAATGCCCCCTCCCAAATTCATCACCACTCAGACTTAACATCGTAGATGTTTACTATATTTTCTTAGTTATTAACCAATGTTCACATTATAGTATGATTGTCTTTCAGTGAACATCATTTCCGTATTCATGTGGTCTGCACTGATATAAAAATGAAGACTATAGCGAAGTATAGAATTCCTAACTATGTACTGATGAAAATATGCTACACATTTTGATGGAAAACATGGGGGAAAAATGAACATAGAAGAACAGAAAACCAAAACTTTAAATATAATTTCTGTATTTAAAGTAATAGTTATTTAATTATTTCAACACATAATCTTGTGGGGAAAATCCAGCTCCCCTACAAGAGGCACTCTGGATAGGAACAAAAATAAAAATTGTCTCAGTCATGAAAGATTTCTCCTTTACCGGCTGAGGACAGAAAAGGTGAATTGTAGCATCATAACAGATACTATTACACTGTGATCTTGTTCCGAAGGCCAATAATTGTTTATGTTTCTTTAATTGTTTGTTCCCTGAATTCATAATTCAGTTTTATCAGTATTAGATTGTAGATTGCTTTAAAATTACGTAATTTTACATAGATGATATTTATATTTTATATTGAATAAAGTTAAATTTCATTTTTAATCGAATTGACTTCCTTTCTTTTTTAACATGCTTTAATGCTCTTTTTACAAATGTCGTTATATAGTATCGACAGTAACAGTTCGACAAATCTTGCCTACATTGCCTGCAGACAATTTTCAGTTAACAGGCCTTCTATATCTCGGTGGCCGTGCCTGAACCCGCTGGACTACTTCGTTTATATCATACGTCGAGAGCATCACTAACATGACCTCCCACAACACCGAAACCAGCCTGATCGCCGCCATCCCCCGAATATCCACCGAGCTCCCGCCGGCGCTTGTGGAAAAGGCATGCTTCCAGTTCTGGACCCGTATCGAAGCGGGGATTGAGGCTGAAGATAGTTACATTGAATAGGTTTCAGCTGTATTACATAATCAAGTTATCTGAATTGATTTTTTCAATAACATTTGTCGGATAATACTGTAGTGTTGTTTTAAGTTGTATGTTCGTTGCTCACGCATTGGAAGTTCTGAAAAAACTCTACATGTGCAGATCTGCTAGAGGACACAGCCAAAGTATTGTTTATGTAGAGGTTCTTCAAAAGTAATACTACAGGTACATTTACCTGTGTGCAGATATGCACAGCTTGAAATTGAATTTGAATTATTTCATTAAGACAATAGATTACTAATGCCATCTTTATATATATATTGTACATTAAATAGTTAAAACAAAAGAAGAGTTAAGAGTTTTCAGATATGCACTATGATATAAAATAATAATTGCAATTCTTTCATCTTATTTTGAAAAAAAAAAAAAGAAAGACTAAAAGATAAAAGATTAAACTAGAAATGATGATGAGGGCTACTGGCGAGAGTTCTATAAAATAGAATACACCTACTGCTCCTACCACATGAGAGATGTAAAAAAAGAGAAGCCATTGTGAATTACTGTTTCATTTCATTAAGATGATAATTATGTAGGAGGACGGAATATTCAAATATATCAAATATAACCTGGCAACGCCGAGTACTTCATCTTAAAAAAAGATTTTCCCAAATCTCAATACCCCGTATGTCAAATTTCGAGTTTGTAGACCGAAAATTGACAGAGTTATTTTGTAGGGAAATGTACACACCAGACAGACAGACACACACACACACAGACATTTTCACTATATATATATATATATATATATATATATATATATATATATATATATATGTTTTGAGAAAAATAGAAAAACCGAATGAAATTATTAAAAAAAAAAAAAAATCAAATCAACGTTTCGTCCTTATTTCAGAGGACATCTTCAGGATAATTAAAATAAAAATGTAAGAAAAGAAAAAGTCATAGATCGTGCGAAAAAGACAGTTTTTGAATCCTACCCATGTCGGGAAGGATAAACATATGTGTGCGTATGGGAAGGTTGGGTTGTTCGATGTCTATATATACACTTTTAAAAATGCGTTAAAATAAATATGTACATTTTTTTTCTTCTGTAAACTTATTCATTTTGTTGAAATATTTAAGGAAAAACGGTTAGCCAGGATCTGTTTTGATATTTTGTTCTTTGATTATTATTTTCCCTATGCTAGGGGTTAAATGGTAGAAGCCTTTTCTTTGCGTGATAGTATTAGTATTCAATATTAGTGCTGATTCTAAAAGTCTTCTTTTAGCTCTATCTATCACGTATTTAATAATTTTCGCTTGATCTAAATTAAATGAGTGATCGTGTTCTGCACAATGGCAAAAGAGTGCATTTAGGGCGTTACCATTCCTTATATCTCTTCTGTGCTCGTTAAGTCTTAATTTCAATTTTCGCTGTGTTTCACCTATGTACGCTTGTTTACAGTTGTTACACACACACACACACACACACACACACACACACACACACACACACACACACACACACACACACATACATATATATATATATATATATATATATATATATATATATATAATAGAGCCATCTATTTCACAGCTGTTTAGTTTTTAAATCTCCGAAACAGCTACATGGTAGGCAGCTGAGGATCTCCGTTTTTCTCTTTCAAAATAATTTTTTTTATCCTTATATAGTTGAATTCCCTTTTATAATTGTAGACTTTAGAGAAGTCGGCTCATGCAAGTGCTAAGTCCATTTAACAAAATTTGGTTAATATTTTCTTCTTTTTTTCATGTATATAATTGAATTCTAGATACAGCATACAACTTTCTATATATAGGGTGCTCCAATAAAATGTATACATTCTTTAAATCATCTCAACTTGCTACATGAATACGCTATACCACGTTCCCAAGAGATGTTTAGAGATACAGAATGGCACTTCCAGCAGGATGAGGCACTTTCCCACTATCATCATGACGTAATCGGTGAGCGTTGTTAGCTATTCATGAACCACAATAGCCAACAATTTGAACACTTTCGATAATTAGCTGGTTTCTATATTTGTTAACACAGTATTTTGATGTCTGAAACTTTTCTTTGTTATAATAAATGTTGGTTTTATAGTCATTTAAACAGTGTATATATTTTATTGGGACACCTTATATATATACATATATATATATATATATATATATATATATATATATATATATATATTCTTGCTGATTGTATATAAGTCAAATACATATATATTTTTGTTTTTATATCACTACTATATATAAGGTTCAATATAATAATCTATAGAGAATTGTCTATAATAATAAATACGTAATCTGCATGAATTAAAATATCATATTTAAGCGTATCTTATGACCAAACAACGCCGGGCGACCTGCTAGTAAAATAATAAAATGCTGAAATGAATAAAAGTGGCCACAATACAATTATTTGGGGGAGTCATTATTGGAAAGTTGAGAGACGCTCAAGGGTACAAAAATAAGAATTGTCCCAGTCGTGAAGGATTTCTCCTCCACCGAAAGAGAACAAGAAATGGAAGTGCGGCATCCGAAGAACAGATGCTGCACTTTGATCCTGACCAAAAGGCCAAGAGTAGCGGTGAACCCGTGGAAAAAGAAAGGGAAAACAGGCAGCTGTAAACGACGAAAGGAAGAGAAAAAAAGATAAGATCGTAGCTTATGGTGGAAGAACGTGATGACGTTAAATTGGCCATGACAGCCCGTGGGTGGCGAGGATACCAATGAAATTCCGATCTACAAAGCAAACAGTCGCCGAACAGCGGGGCGACAAGTGACCCTATTGAAAAGACGCGTGGCCTTTGTGGAATCGGATTCAGCTGTTTTTATGTCCTCTCAAAAATAATTAAGTTAGGCACCTCTGTTTTTACGACCTGTCAAGTTCCATTAGAGAACACCCGAATGCCAACAGAGAAAGAAAAGACAGCTCCTTTTTTGGGTATAGGCCGCCTGGCGAAGATTTGACGGACAGTGATCCCTTAATTCTGATTGGCCAACGACCTGAAACGGGAAGAGACCCAGTCCACGCCCCCACAATATAAGCAGCGAGCCTTGAGAGATTGACAGTCAGAGTAAGAGAGAGAGCTTTGCTTCCTTGGGTCCGACGAACGAAGATTCCCCCATCGATTGACCCTGTCACGTAGATAATTGAGTTGTCTGTCGGAGAGAGAGAAGAGAAAACCTCGCAGTTAACAAGTGGCCAGTCCCTAACTAAACAGCTAACTGCGATTGTACCCTGATTGAATACAAAGAAGTTTAAACAAAAAGAAACGCTTATTGACTTGGTCCCTTCAATTGTTTTTGCATGACAAGTCTGTTTTAGGAAACCGGCCGTGACATCATCGCTGAGGAAACATCAGAACCGACAACCGGGGTCATTCCACCACTGGACGACGCGCGGGTGACGTAAGTGTCACATAACTGGTGCCGACGACCTGTGATACCTCGTTTCGGTAGGAAACGTGCGAACGAATTTCCACGGGCACATAATTTTTTTTTCTTTCTCTCTCGAGGGCATAAGATCTCCCTGTGAGAGTGGGAATGGAAAGTTGAAAGATTGAAAAAAAAAGAAAAAGAAAACGAACTCAACAAGGAGGGAGAAAAAGAGAGAAAGCCAAAATTGAAAAAAAAAGAAAAAAGGAAAGAAAGTAAACTCGAAACCAACAGCTCGTTGGTCATTCTCATCCACCAGTCGCAGAAGAACACAAGTGCATCAGACCGGGTAAATCCATTTTTTTTGCTGGTTCCCTCTTGTATGCTTTGCTTTCAGCGGCTGTCTGTGTTTTGTGTTGGGCGCTGTTACACCTTGTAGGGGGCGAGGAGTGGTAAGAGTGAAAAAAAATAGATAATAACATAATGTATTCTCAGGGAGGACTCGGGGCGGGTCAGTCGATGGGGGAAGGGTCAGAGCAGACTGTTGAGCTGCAGATGACCATGGAGCGGCCACTGTGGGGAATTAGCGTACCCGCATATGGGGGAGACCCGAGGGGAGTCAAGGAGTGGTTGGCAATAATAGAAAAAAAAAAGATTAGTATATGGGTTGACCGATAGAGAAATGGTGCTGCTTGCCTGTGACGGAGCAGTCGCAGCGGCCTCAGAATACATATGCAAATGCCTGGAAAGTAACCCGGGCATAGCCTGGTCAGATTTTCGCGATCAGGTGAAGAGGAAATTCGCCGGCGAAAAGACCACAGTGCAGGCGGTGCGCGAGCTGTCTCGAATAGAGATGGCCGACGGGGAAGATGTGGATAGACTAGTCGACCGCATGCAAGAATTGGCGGTCCTGGCGTATCCGGTGATCGAACACCGCGATATGCCCACAACCCAAGCAATGCTAGTGGACACGATGGTAGATGCATTGCGGGACGAAGCGACCAAAATAGAGGTGCTAAAGAGTTGCCCGGACACTCTAGAAGAAGCACGCAAAATAGCTAAGAACTATGCGTGGTTGCAGAAAAGAATAATGGGAGAGGAGTCGCGAAATAGGAGCCGGGAACTGGGGAACAGAATGAGATATGGGGCCGGAGGACTCGCCCGGGGCCAGCCTGGATTGGTGTGCTGGAACTGTGGCGGCGAGGGCCACAGGTCGAGAGAGTGCCCCACTGTCTACGAGAAGACACCCCGACAGAATGGGAGAGTAAGAGTGGGCATCGTAAAGACCGAACTGAACGCGTGTCAGAGAGGAGGTAAAATTGACCGTTTCTCCTACAGCCACCAGTCCCACAGGTGTTGGCGGTGTGGAGACCTGCGACATATTAGGAGGGACTGTCCTGACCGAGGGAAAAGCCACCCGAGAGCGAAAGATCCTCTGGAGAGAGGGAATCAGAACCAAACCCCACCCCCTCGGCGAATCTGTAGAGAAAGAGAGGTAGGGCAGACAGGTAGGGTTGGAAAGAAACCACTGTCACAAGTTGCGATGCTCACGGGAGCGGGGCACCAGGAGAGAACCCTGAAACAGGAAAAGAGGAGAGCCCAGGTGTTTCCTCCGCTCACAAAAAAAAGGAGAACTCACCTGTAATGTGACGATAGGAGCCACGCAGGTGAAGGCTCTGGTTGACACCGGAGCGATACTATCCCTAATAGACGCGGACGTCTGTCGGACTGTGGCAGGGAGGAGAAGGTTGTATCCGTCGGATGTGGGGCTCAGTCAGGCCGACGGTAGCTGGATGTCGGTGACAGGGAAGGTATGGCTACCCGTTCGAGTGGCCGGAAAGAAAGAGAATTTCCCCCTGTATGTGGTACCCGGGCTATGCAACGAAATGATTCTGGGAGAGGATTGGCTCCGAGCGAGGGGAGCCACTCTGAGTTTTAATCCAGACGCGCTAACGGTGAGAGGGGTGAAGATACCACTAGGTGACACAAGGTCTGTCCCTCTCCCTATGGGAGCTGACAGCAACAGGAGGCTTTCCCCAAGAACGGTCGGGGCCTGTATGGGCAAGGTGGATAGTACCAAGGAACAGGGAGGAAAATTGTCCCAAGTCAAACGGGTAGCGACGTATAGGGTTAATAAGAAGGGAGTAACTCCTATAGATCCAGTAGTCCGAGAATCAGGGACGGTCCTCAAGGCGACGGCCGATAGGACTAATAGGACCAGGAAGGTCAAGAAGAAAAAAAAGGCAGCGTTTACTGGACAGTTAAGACAGGGTGACCAAGTTTGGATGAGGGAGACGGGTAAAAAGATAAAGAATCCCGGGGGTAGTCAAACGCGAGATGAGGACAGAGTTCCTGACGACTATAGGGACGACACCGAGCGACGGTTTAAGACAAGAGAGACGACCTCCATAGAGCCTAGAAATATAGAGACGGACGGAAGGTTGGAACGGGAAATTTCAGGGTTCCACTCCACCAGCTATAGGAGGTCACGAAGAGTATGCGCGGCTCGTGAAGAAAAGAGAGTGGAATGGCAGTTGACCGCAGAGTCAGCTGAGGAGTCGAACGAAGGGGATGAAGAGTGTCCAATACCCATCTCCTGGCTCCAGCAAATGGGGAGAGGTGAACCGAGGCTGCCGTTGAGGGGAGCAAGGGATTCCCTGTCCCAGGAGTAGTGTGACGTCCTTCCACCAAGGACCAGTGGGGGTCAGTAGGACAGAGACGGGAGGTTGGAGCGACATCTCCAGGTTTAAATGTGGTGCAGCTGTTTTCTCTGTGGATGCATGGAGGGCCCCCATGTGTTCGCACTGTTGGCAGATTGTGTCGCGGACTGACCTTGGAGGTAGCTAGGGACTAAAACGGAAGGCTTCAGGGGGAGGGGCGCCGTAAATAGCAGGAAAGAACTATAAGTAATTGAGAAGTATCTCGCAGTGAGTAAATTGGCCAACGGGGAGAGTAACTTAGCACGAGAAAGTCGCGTATTGAGCGAGGGTGTCTTGGGGGAATTTAAACTGTCGAGTAGAATATCTTAAAGAAACTAACGGTGCTGATATTGTTCTGTTTTGAAAAAAAAAAAGAAATTTAGAAATGCTCAGTCGAGAAGGATTTCTCCTTCACGGGACGGGGATTGAATATTGTTAGTGTAGCATTGAAACAGTTGTTGCACTTGGTCTCTGACCAAAATGGCGCTGCTGGGACAAATTATGGGACTGAAGGGCAGGATTGCCTCGGTCGGGGAGGAACTCTCCTTCACTGGATGAGAATAGTGCATGTTGGGTGTGGCGTTAGGGCAGATGCTGTACCTTGTTCTGAGTGAGAGAATGCTTATGGGACAAGTGAAGTAAAGAAAGAAAAAGAAAAAAAAGGAAAGGGAAGAGGTGGGGGAAGGAAGAGAAAAAGAAAGAAAGATGGATATGTGGATAGGATTTGTTCAATGAGGTGTGAGAAAAGAAAATCTGGAGAGTGTTTTTAATTTGCAGATAGCTGGATAAGGATGTGAGGGGGGAGATGATGAAGATGAGAATACCAACGGCCAGCCACGCGTAGCGGCCAGAGAAAAAAGAAAGGTGTACGTGTATGTGCGCAGTTGGGTGTTGTCATCGGGGAACCTGTACCCCCAGCATAGTGGCCCCGGGAAGGTTGAGAGACGTGTTATTGAAAATACGGGTTGAGCGACTGCATGATTTAAGGTAGCCTGTGGACCTCGTTAGACAGGCACTGCAGTGCTATGTTGCACTGGGGGGGGGGATGCGCACCACTGAAGCACAGGCGGCCGAGCAGCTGAGCGAAAGGAGGGGGCCGGCCGGTGCAGCACCCGGTCCTAACAGGCGTGGTGGAACGAGCGGAGGACGAGTCCGTTCGGGGGCCGCCCAAAATGGCTCTTAAAATTGTAGGAATGTAAACCAAAGACAGAAGAGGAGAGAAAACACATACACTCACACGGCGGTCGAAACGAAGGAAAAAAAAAAAAATAATAATAATTTTGCATGACACTTCCATCTTACACCTGTAGACCAGAGACAAACAGAAGAGAAAACACACACACACGCACACGGCAAGCAAAACAAAAACAAAAAAAAAAAATAAATAATAATTTTGCATGACACTTTCATCCTACACCTGCAGACCAAAGATAAACAAAGGTGAAAACGCGCACACACACAAAAAAAAGAAAATTTTTTTTCCATGACGCTTCCATCTTACACCTGTAAACCTAAGACAAACAGAGACAGAAGAAGAGGGAACGCACCCACCCACACTCACCTAACAAACAAGAGACCTTTTTTTTTCTTTCGTTCCGCTTGTTTTGTTTTGTTTTGTTTTGTTTTTCTTGTTCTGTTTTTTTTTGGGGGGGGGGGTTCTTACAACTAATCCGAACAATTAAAACTCCAGAGACTTTATCACTTTTCTTTTGGCATGCGATTAATATATTCTCGAAAGAGGGGCTGGCTCACGATTTGCGATTTTTTCCCCCTTTTCTTCTCTCTCTCTCATTGAAACGGTCAGTGCAGTTGGCAATCCAGCCATCTGAGAAACAATTCACCTGGCAAAAGGTGTATTTTACGATGTAAAAGACATGTCGATGGGAGGGGAGTGGAATGAGAGACGCTCAAGGGTACAAAAATAAGAATTGTCCCAGTCGTGAAGGATTTCTCCTCCACCGAAAGAGAACACGAAATGGAAGTGCGGCATCCGAAGAACAGATGCTGCACTTTGATCCTGACCAAAAGGCCAAGAGTAGCGGTGAACCCGTGGAAAAAGAAAGAGAAAACAGGCAGCTGTAAACGACGAAAGGAAGAGAAAAAGATAAGATCGTAGCTTATGGTGGAAGAACGTGATGACGTTAAATTGGCCATGACAGCCCGTGGGTGGCGAGGATACCAATGAAATTCCGATCTGCAAAGCAAACAGTCGCCGAACAGCGGGGCGACAAGTGACCCTATTGAAAAGACGCGTGGCCTTTGTGGAATCGGATTCAGCTGTTTTTATGTCCTCTCAAAAATAATTAAGTTAGGCACCTCTGTTTTTACGACCTGTCAAGTTCCATTAGAGAACACCCGAATGCCAACAGAGAAAGAAAAGACAGCTCCTTTTTTGGGTATAGGCCGCCTGGCGAAGATTTGACGGACAGTGATCCCTTAATTCTGATTGGCCAACGACCTGAAACGGGAAGAGACCCAGTCCACGCCCCCACAATATAAGCAGCGAGCCTTGAGAGATTGACAGTCAGAGTAAGAGAGAGAGCTTTGCTTCCTTGGGTCCGACGAACGAAGATTCCCCCATCGATTGACCCTGTCACGTAGATAATTGAGTTGTCTGTCGGAGAGAGAGAAGAGAAAACCTCGCAGTTAACAAGTGGCCAGTCCCTAACTAAACAGCTAACTGCGATTGTACCCTGATTGAATACAAAGAAGTTTAAACAAAAAGAAACGCTTATTGACTTGGTCCCTTCAATTGTTTTTGCATGACAAGTCTGTTTTAGGAAACCGGCCGTGACATCATCGCTGAGGAAACATCAGAACCGACAACCGGGGTCATTCCACCACTGGACGACGCGCGGGTGACGTAAGTGTCACAAAGTGTGCGATTTGTTATTTTATTTATTTAATTAATTTTTTTTTTGGAAAACGAATATTTTTTTCAAAATTAAAACTATTAAATAAAGTCAGTTTTAGAATTATTAAAATCTTATTTTAATTCAATAAATATCAAGATTATTACTGTTTTATATCGTGTCATTGCATTACATTGGCGCATTTATTTTGTTTTTACCTAAGAATGACGCGAAACTTTGACATTTTCAAGTAGGGTCCTCTTTATTTGTGTTCTTCTTCTTCTTCTTCTTCTTCTTCTACTACTACTACTACTACTACTACTACTACTACTACTACTACTACGACAACAACAACAACGACGACGACAACAACAACAACAACAACAACAACAACAACAACAACTGTTTCTACGAAAATGAAAAGAAAAAAAAATGCCCGAAACAACAATAATGCACAAGCGCCCTTCTTTCATAATTGAATCACCACAAAATGGTTACTGCTTTGTTCTCTCCCTGCAAGAACTTGAGAAATCAGCGCCCACACCCTAAGAGGGACACTTTTATCCGGAAAAAAGTACCTGGGCAGCCCCGTTGGCATTTTCTGGTAAGGGCGCCCCAGGCGATTAGCAATAAACTAATCCCTCTCGAAAGGAGAAGGCAACGCCTGGAAGGTTGGACCTCCTAGAACTGCACAGACTTAACATTACATCGCAATCAAGAGGGACCAGGTCATTACAGGAATTATTTAATCTCTGTTGATTTGGGAGCGCGCACAAACGGTTAATGAGTTGATGATGAACAATACCTTGATTAAAAACCTTGGATAAAATTGATTATTTACATGGATGACTCGAATATATGCATTATCAACTACCTACAGTGCTCTATTCTTTTAGGAGGTGCTATGTGTGTGTGAAGTATCGTGATAATTGCGGAAAAAAGGAAAGAAAAGTAGCACGTCCAACGTATTAAATAAAAATAATGTTTTTATTATGGCTGTATGCAAGAGTTTAAACGAAACGCAGAGGGACCATTTTTTTCAAAGATTATTATTATTATTATTATTATTATTATTATTATTATTATTATTAATAATAATAATAATAATAATAATAATAATAATAATAATAATAATTTCTTTTTTATTTTTTATTTATTCATTTTTCTTTTCTTTTTTTGTAATATTTAGTGTCATCAACCGGGTTCATCGTTTGAATCCGGTGGCCTTGGATTGTGAAGTCTAAAAGAAAAAGGAATGGTGGAATGGAAAGAGAGGAGGGGCGTGTCAGCTGTTGCTGCGATCGTAATGTGATCCGGGTGTCGGCAGAACGGGTGCGAGTAGGGTAGCTGGAGAAAGGAATGGCGAGAAGATAGGGCAACAAACTCATAGAAAATAAACAGAGAGAAAAAATAGACTCGAGTAAAGGTCGATTTGATGGTAAGAAAAAGTACAAAATACTTATTAAGAGATAGAAGAGAAAGTAGCGTGAGAGAGAGAGAGAGAAAGAGAGAGAGAGAGAAGGCGAGAGAGAGAGAGGGAGAGAGAAGAGGGACTGAAGAGGAGGGCAGAAGGTGAATGAGAGAGAGTGAAAATATTGAATATACACAATGATAAATGGATATATTTATATATACACAGCGATATATATATATATATATATATATATATATATATATATATATAGAGAGAGAGAGAGAGAGAGAGGGGGGGAAGAAGAAGAAGAAAGAAAAGTAACTAAAATATATAGAATATAGATAGGAGAAATGCTGTGAAAGAGAAGGGGGGACAGACAAACAGACAGACAGACAGACAGACCAGAGAAAGAGAGAGACGGGAAGGGGTGAAGTGGAGAGATCTGGAGATGTGAAATATACAGAGAGGAAAGTGAAAAAGAGAGGGAGGGAGAGAGAGAGAGAGAGAGAGAGAGAGGGAGATGAAGCTGACTGACGGTCAATAAGAAATTGTGGAGAAATGTGAATATATGGAATATACACCGGAGATAAACCAATACAAAGAGAAAGAGAGAGAGAGAGAGAGAGAGAGAGACAGAGACAGAGACAGAGACAGAGACAGAGAAAAGATAGTGAGAGAAAAAGAGAATGAGAGGAAAGATGTGGAATATAGAGAGAGGAAGTTGTGTAAGGGAGAGTGAGTGCGTGCGTGTGTATGAGAGAGATTGTCAGCATGATCTCATGGAGTTGGGCATAAAATTGGTCTTTCAATTCATCAGCTGAATCTAGGGTTGATGCATACACATTGACTAGGGTATCGTGACGTTTATTTGATAAGGGGATACGCCAAGTTATTAGCCTCTCATTGTGACCCGTTGGGCTCTGGGGAATGCTATTGAGTAGCCTGGTCTTGATGGCAAAGGCAACTCCATGGATGCGAGGAGCACCCCTATCCAGGCCCTTCCAGAAGAAGGTGTATCCCTCTCCTGACTCGGTGAGGGAGCCTTCATCCGAGAATCGGGTTTCATTGAGAGCAGCGATGTCGATGTTGTACTTCTTTAACTCATATGCAATTAGAGCTGTTCTCCGTTTAGGTCTTGTGTTGTTGTCAAGGTCGAGAAGAGTACGCACATTCCAAGTGCCAATTATTAGCTTCTTAGTATTATTAGGACCGAAGTATGGGTTGCCACGACGAGGCTCGGCTACCTGTCCGTGGAGAGTGGAACAGACACTTGTTTGAGTCACCTTTTCTAGACTCCTCCCAATTCAGGGTGGGCGGTGTGGATCCTGAAAAGGGCCGCCCAGTCACCCTGGGAGCTGCCGAAGGAGGCTGCAGTTCCAGTCCCAGCCATCAAGCGACCATCACCCCGGGGCCGCCTCACGTGCAGGGTTGGAGCTAAGAGCTGTCAGCAACAACCTTGCCTGCCCCCACCACTCCTTCCCCATCGCCGGAGGACTTGTATTTGTAGGTGGAAAAAAAAATAGTGTGTGGGAAATAAAGAGTCGGCATGGGCAAAACTAGTGCAGTGATGATTTGAGTGAAAAGTGGGTGCACGTTCCACAGTCCACTATCTTGGCAGACCATCAGCGGTTCCAGTGGCAGACAGAGACCATGACGACTGGACTGACAGGCTGCTGCAGGAGTGTGCCAAGAGTCCAGTTTGTCAGACTTTGCCTAATGTGTCACCCCAACACAGATTTTCTCGTTGGGGTTTACTCCCCTAGCCCAATGCCAACTAAGGATAACCCACTGGGCTGTGGGGCAGGGGTTGATGTGAGACCAGGGCGTGTCCACACGTCGTTGGGCCATGGACTCAAAACTCTGGGGCCCCCTGCTGCTCCGAGGTCCCCTGCTGTTCAGCCTGGAGCCGCGAGGCAACCAGTTACCGTGTGTGGCCACGAGGAGGCACAGCAGAGGTCTTGGTGTTAGAGAGGCTGTGTACTGGCAGGGGAAGACTTACGCACTCGACTTCCCTATTCGCACGGGGCTAGCCAGCGGTGGCACCGAAAGCGAGAAAGCACAAGCAAAGCATGCAACTTATACTAAGGAGCATGCAGAGCATGCAACCTATTGCCCAATAACCACACTAGACGCTTCATAACACCCTGTGTATATACATACACTCACACACTCCCCAAAGAAGATAAGATCATTCTCCTTGAGGACTTCAATGCAAGAGTGGGCAGCAGTCACCATCTTTGGGAGAGAGTCCTAGGGCATCATGGAGTTGGAAAATGTAACGATAATGGGTTGCGTCTTTTAACATTCTGCTCCCAACATAATCTGTCCATCACAAATACCATGTTCCAGCTCCAAAACAAATTGAAGACCACCTGGATGCATCCTAGGTCCAGAATTTGGCACCTACTTGACTATGTTATTGTAAGACGTAATGACATGAAAGATGTGAGAATCACTAGAGCCATGAGGGGAGCAGATGGGTGGACAGATCATCGCCTTGTCCGCTCTATTTTCCTTCTTAAGATCCGGCCTCCAGCTCGCCGTCAAGCTCCCAGAAAACATCTTGACCTCAAAGCTCTCAACAACATTACAACACGAGCTGCTCTACAAAACGAACTGGCTGAATGTCTTACCTTACCAACTCCTGCAGCAGATCCCATAACAACAGCTTTCTTAACTGAAAAATGGGAAAGCATCTGTGAAGTCCTCCTCAATATTGCCAAGGACATTTTGGGATTCTCAAGAAGAAAACTGGTTTGATGAGCAGTCTGATGGAATTCATCAACTAATTGAAGAAAAAAATCGGCAACAGCAAGCAGTGACTGCAAATCCAACTCCAGCATCACGTGCTAAGCTAGCCGAGCTTCGGTCAAAAGTCCAACAGGAAACCCGAAGAATGCAAAATGAATGGTGGACCAATCTTGCAACTGAGATCCAAGGTTTGGCTGATATGGGGGACCAACATCAATTTTATAATGCCCTTAAGACAGCCTATGGGCCAAGGAACAATAGCCTCTGCCCAGTCCGTAGTGCTGATGGCTCCATACTCTATACTGAGAAGACTGCCATACTCAATCGATGGGCTGAACACTACCAAGACTTACTGAACAGGCAGAACCCTATCGACCCTACTTTTCTTGACCATCTTCCTGACCTTCCTGTAATTCCAGAACTGGATGTAATGCCAACCAACTATCCATGAAGTTAGCCGTGCAGTTAACAACATCAAGAATAATAAAGCCACTGGCCCTGATGGCATACCAGTTGAGCTTCTTAAGCATGGAGGAGATGTCATTACCACTTGTCTCCATAACATCATCCAAGATGTCTGGGAGTCAGGCTGCTGCCCACAACAATGGAAGGATGCAGATATCATCAGCATATATAAAAAGAAAGATGACAGAAATATTTGTGGCAATAGTCGAGGCATTTCCCTCCTGTCAACCTCAGGGAAAGTTGTCACTAGAATTTTATTGTCTCGTATCATCCAACACATTGTCAATCAAGTCTTACCTGAATCGCAGTGTGGCTTCAGACAGGAGCGCAGCACGATTGACATGGTTTTTGTTGAAAGACAGCTCCAGGAGAAAAGCGTTGAGCAACACCAAAATCTATATATGGTTTTTGTAGATCTCGCCAAGGCCTTTGACACTGTGAACCGTCCTTTGCTCTGGGAGGTACTCGTCAAATTTGGCTGCCCACCAATATTCCTGGGTGTCCTGAAGGCTTTCCAGTTCAGGACTAAAATCTTAGCCCTTCCTGGTAGAATCGGGTGTGAAGCAGGGATGCGTCATTGCGCCCATCTTGTTTAATCTTTTTCTTGCTGCGGTTTCCAATGTTGCCAAACAGCAAATCCATCCTGCTGATGGGATCCGCCTCTCATACCGGCTGGATGGCAACCTCTTCAACCTGCGTCGCCTCCATGCCAGATCACGTGTGACAGAAGAAGCAATCCATGAATTGCAATACGCTGACGACACAGCTCTGGTGAGCTCATCTGAAGAGGGTCTTCAGCGCACCATCAACACTATCTCCAACATTTACTCCCGAGCTGGTCTAGCCATCAACATCAACAAAACAGAGGCACTTAACATATCTGAACACCGTCAGGAACCACCAATGTTCACAGTCAACCAACAGCCACTGAAAAACACTCAAGAGTTTACTTATCTTGGCTCAGTGCTCACTGACTCCTGTGACCTAACAAGTGAGGTCCAACGGCGCATTGGTCTG
>NC_136489.1:118326690-118361690 GCF_053919585.1 Euprymna scolopes | reverse complement strand
CATTTGAGAAAGCACTAAAATTAGCAGAAAATGAAACGGCCATATCAAAACTAGAAATAGAGATCATTAAATTGGTCAAGGAAACACTAATTAAATATAAGGACGAATTATGGACAAGAAGTGATAGAGAGAACCATTTTGATGTAACGATGGGTTCATCGGAATCTGCGTTGACCACCCTGGTAGGGCTATATTTATTGAGAGAGATTAATAAAAAGATGCCGGGTTTAAATGGGGGCTTATATAGGAACGATAGGAACGATGCCTTATTTCTAGTTAACTCAAACAATAGGATTACAGAAAAAAATGAGGAAGAACACAAAAATATTCTTTAAAGAACATAATTTAGAAATAATTATAGATAGTAGCTGTAAGAAAGTGGATTTCTTAGACGTAACTCTATATCTTAACGATAAGACTTACGAACCATATCACGAACCAAACCAAACTTTATTTTACACTGATTATAATTCCAACCACCCCAAATGCATGAAAAATGCGATCATCCCCAGTATATCTAAAAGAATATCTGGGTTATCCCAAAATAAAAATGTATTTAACAAAAATATAATTTATTACAATGTAGCCTTAAATAGATCTGGTTACAAAACATATATAGAGGAGGTTAATGTTAAAAATAACAGGATAAACCATACAATTTCATATAACATGGCAATGAAAAAGAGAGTGGCGCGAAGAAAGAAAAGGGATTTTAAAATAGAAATAAGAAAAAAAAGAGGTCAGTAGCAACGCGGAAACATAATAAGCTTAAAAATAGGAGAAATAGACAACAGAAACAATTCAGTGAGCATATTCTAAATAATATCCCTAGAGAATTTCATAAAATAACTGAGAAAAACTTTCCACCTGAAAATAGACTAAGTAAAATAATTAACAAGAACACAGTCAAACTATCTTTCTAGACCGCGGCAAACCTTGCAAGCACTATAATAGGCTCTAACAATAGTAAAATCAACACTATACTAAGTAAGAATAGAAATGAAGCAGGTTAAATAGATTCTTGGAGAAAATGCATTTGTAGAGTACTCTACGAATGCCCATATGAGAGAAATTGCTTGATTTTAGAAGTTGTATACAAATGTGAGGTTAAGGTGGATAACAGTAGGAAAGTGTACTTGGTGGGTACAGATTGTACGTTCAAGGACAAACTCAGAAACCACGTAGCATCATTTAAAACCAGACCTGAGAACGAACATAGTAGTGATAGAATCAATAATGTAAATGAGAACAAAACCAAAATAATTATTAAAAACAAAAATAACACAACTGCATTAGGCGATTGGACCAGAGAACTGCGTAGAAATAATAAAGAATTCGAAATAAAATGGTTGATAGTGGATAAGGGTAGGAGATACCAACCTAGTAAATCCACAAGGTGTAACCTATGCTTACTTGAATCTTATTACATGGTTAATTCTAAAGAAGAAATTTTAAACAAAAATTGGATGCCATACGAAGTTGTCTTCACATAAATAAATTCCTACGCTCGCGACTAAAACCGGGATAGAATAAACTCAAAATAGGTATTATCACTAGACACCTTCAGTAAAATATAGGAAGGACACAAATTTAACAATGAAAATTCGAAAGGTTGAAATAGTTTAATAACTGAGTTGATATTAAACTTAATTTAAGATAAATTAAACGGCTACACAGAATATGAGGGATAGTAATAGTTAAACCTTAATAATAGTTATGGAAATTAAGATCAAACATAGGTAAAGTCAACAGTAATATATATATATCTATAATATAATGCTGAATGTCTGTGTGTGTATGTGTGTGTATGTCTGTGTGTGTGTGGTCACGAATAGGCTCGTATATGGTTGACTATTTTAAAAAAACTGATTACATATAATGACAGAAGATGTATCGAGACACAGGAATGGGTATGTTTGATCTGACAGAACAGTGGTTCATTAATATTATGGGGTCTGCGTTCGCGCCTGGTCCACAAAGTATGGAAATAAAAAATTAAAAAATTAAAAAAAAGAACGTTTACAAGTGTTTTTGATATAGATGTACATAAGAATACTTTGATAAGTATGTTTAAACTTAAATAGGGATGGTATAATAAAATTGTGAGGTCTGCGTTCGCGTCTGGCCTCCATAGAATGGAAATAGGCACAAACTTTAATAAAGACTTTTCATATCTATCTGCGTAAGTATACTTTGATAATTATGTTTCAGTTTGAAGAAATATGGTATAATAAAATTATGGGGTATTCGTTCGCGCCTGACCTCCATAGCATGGAAATATGTCACAAAGTTTAACAAGGTTTTTTAATATAGATCCACAGAATATTGTGATAAGTGTTTCAGTGTGAACAGGTATGGTATAATAAATTATGGGGTTTATCTATTTTATTTTTACTTTCATCATATTTTGCTTTGATTTTGATATCCCCAAATTCGAAGCTATCTCTTTACAACCCTTCCTTTTCATAACCTATCATACTTTCATAAAACAGAGTCTATTTTCTGTAGGCTGTTTTTGAACCCACTCAACGACGGGTACTTTTGCTAGTATATATATATATATATATATATATATATATATATATATATATATATATATATATATATATATATATATATTACTGTTGACTTTACCTATGTTTGATCTGTTATGATTGTTATGGGGGAGGAGAATATTTAGATATTTGCAAAAGAACTATTTAGTTACTTACTTTGCAGCTAAGAGGCAACGATGGCCAACACCAAACTTAGATGAAGGAAAAAAGGTCATGAGGTCACTGAAAATATAATAAAAATGTTTACACATATAGAGACACATACAAGATATTTAGATTTATTAAATCATTCAAATATTAGATGAAAAAAAACAACATTAAAAAAAACATATATATATAAAAGGTGACCCCCTTGTATATATATATATATATATATATATATATATATATATATATATATATATATATATATATAACTACTTAATTTACTCACATAAAGTTAATATACGAAAGTATAGATTTATGCGTAAACTTTAAGTATTTACTTCAAAAGTGCTCAATACGTAGCTAGTTAGTAATTTATAAAATATATATAGCGATTAAGCTACACTGAATATTCCGCGTTTCATCCACTCTAGGACTCTTCAGGCTTATGTGCGAATTCTGTAGTTGTTTATCGTTTTTATATGCTCCTCTTCCATTGAGATTTTAGTTAGCCAATTAGCTTTCTAGTATCCACCACGCCCTTCCTATCAGCCAATAAGACAAGCTACCACGTGTATGGACCATGCAGATTATGCCTTCATAAAAAATTTGCTATCCTGTACTTTAAAGAACCCCAACATCTATTAAACTGTAGAAGAGAAATAGCAAACAACTGTGTTCACAAGATAAAATTTACTCTAGGATAGCGATACAAAATAGTTTTAAAACTAACAAAGACAATAGAAAATAAACAAATAAATAAATTAAATAAACATGAATATACATAAACGATCACACATATATGTATGTATATATATATGTATATATATGTGCATATATATATGTACACATATATATATTTATATATAAACTAACATAAAAAAACAAAAAAAAACTAACCTAGTTTTAAAACAGATCAAGAAACTAAATAGAGCACACACAAAAGAACAGGTCAACCAGAGGCCAAATAGGCCTTTGTCCGATAAATGCATGCTCATTGGCTGATAGGAAGGGCGCGGTGGATACTAGAAAGCTGATTGGCTAACTAAAATATCAATAGAAGAGGAGCATATAAAAACGATAAACAACCACAGAATTCGCGCATAAGCCTGAAGAGTCCTAGAGTGGATGAAACGCGGAATATTCAGTGTAGCTTAATCGCCATATATATTTCATAAATTACTATATATATATATATATATATATATATATATATATATATAATGGCTTCAATTAGTTGTTAGGAGTGGGTAATATGGAAAATGAATCGTAATTCAATTGATAGGGGCAAAGACTAAATGTGATTTTATCGTTTATTGGTCCCGTAAAAACAAACGATGAGTACGAACAAATAATATTGGAAAAACATAGAACCTCCGAATCCTAAGAAACAAGAAAAATTAGAAGTCCGCAGTTACCTACCTTTTACGGGATTTACTCAGTTAGGGTCTCGTGGATTAAATATGAAAACAACAAATCAACTACAAATTCCGGAGTCTTAAATTTACTAGTATGAAAAGAAGATGTCACCCATTGTAATTAAAAAAATTATTTTGAAATAAATTTTAAGCAACAACCCAATCTTAAGGAAAGAGAATTTTAAGGGAAATCGAAACGTAACATCGTAGAAACAAAATACAGATAACATCTAGATGAAGGAATTGCACAGGGATGGGAAATATAAAAAGTTAAATGAGAATCTGAAGACAACGCCTAACATTCAAAATATTATAAAATATGAAACCAATTGAACTAAATAAACAACTCAGGATGACTTATAATACGATTAAGTGAAAATGTTTGGGATTAAGATAATTAAAACGCCAAATTTTGTTGAATAAATAAAATTAGCAATTCAGAGTTATCTCCCTTGAAAAACATTTTATTGGTTATTTCTCTGAAGTGTAAAAAAAAAAAAATCACGCTGATAAATAGCAATCTTCAACATCCTAAGCTACTAGTAGGGAATATAAATTTATTTTGTTTTATTTTATTGTACAGAAAACAAGTACATTGCAGTAGATTTATAAGAGCAATAGACTTCATAGGTAAAATTTAAATCGATGCATAACACCGAAAAAAAACAAAACACAAGATACGAAACCTTTTTCCCAGGAGGGTTTAGAACAGAGATTAAACGTGAAATCCAATCTTGAAGTTGAGAAACAAATAAAACACAAAAAAATAATAAATTGAATTAATAAACTAAAGATGTCATTAATTCAGAATCATGTCCGGTTTCAAGATAGTTCAAGTTTAACAATTTTCACCGTAATTTAAAACAGAAATACGAAAATAGGGGTCCCAAAAAATTTCATAAACACCGGAAGAGGATTTATCAAAACATGATGAGACGGGTCACACTGCTTGATACCGTTAATAACAAAGTGAAAACATGTTCAGATAGTATTAACCTTGTATTTCTTTCAATACGTCTGATGAGATGCCAACCTCGAACATTTTTCTTACAATATAAAGTTTAAAATTGCTTAGTTGATGCCGAAACAATTGTAACATTGGAAAAAAATACAAATATGATGTAATCTTTTTCCTTTTTGTTTCGGTTTTTGCAAGTATATATGAATGCTCGATTATAGAAATGTTAATCATGTTGCTTAATATTTGAGTCCATTTACCTGACTTAATTTTTATTGATATATGTACATTGCTACTGGCTAATAGATTTTAATATATTAAACCTTTGAGAAATTTTTTTCTAATATATATATATATATATATATATATATATATATATATATATATATATATATATATATTAGAAAATTCTTTTGACACATGTTTCGTCGTCTACGACTCATCAGAGTGGCTGAATGCTAGATGACGAAACCTTTATGAATTATTTTCTAATATATATATATATATTAGCAGGGAAACCCGATGTTGCCCGGATTGAATGATGATCAACGAATGTTTCACACTTCCATATTTTATTGTCATGGAAATCGGTGAAATAGCCAATTTTTCAATCAAATCGATCGATTACCTGCTTTAGTTGAGGAACCCTCACGGTACACCAGGAAGCTTCACACGCCTCCCTGCAGTGACTTAGTTCACAATACATTGTAGTCTACATTGCACTGTAGAGAACCTACTATTGATTTTATAAAATTATTTTTATATAATGGTTTGAATTAAAGTTTAAAATGCAAAAGACAAGTATCATGCTTCAAATGTGCTCTAAACAGAAACGTATTTCAAACGCGCACTTGTCATATAAAAACTACTGTTGATGTTATATGCCTGGCCTTTCGGCTTGTGTAGTGCTAATGGCTTGGATTAAAATTTGAAATAAAAAACAATCAAGTATCATGGTGCAATCGTACTTTTAACGGGGAAAAATCATTTCGAACGCGCTCCTGTCATATCAAAGAATCTACAATTGATTTTATATGTCGGGCCTTTCGGCTTCTGTGGTAATAAAACTTCTGAAATGCACGTGTGATGTTAGGCTGTGTAAAGTGTTAACTTTGGTCAAAATCGCCTGTTCCTTTCTTTCGTCAGATTATTTCGATTATCGATGTTTACCGAAGACATTTCGACACAAAACCTGTCTAAGAACACTATCGAATGTCGAATACAACAACGTTTCTTTATAGAAGTTGCCTTTTTATTCTTTTGCGCGCATGAGTACTAATGATGACTTAACCAAGATAAATGCATACATTATGAACATTTTAAATATCTTATTGGTGGGCCAAAAGAATTATATGCGTTGTGAAGAAATATAAGATGACTTTTTGGTTAATTTAAAGACTTCGCTCCTTGAATTCTAAGTTGTTTGTATAATACTAGCGGGGGTACCCGGCGTTTCCCGGGTGTTTCGAGGTGTGTGTGGTTTTGGGTAAATCGAAACAAAAGAATAATTAAAAAAATCGTTGCCAGGGTGTTTGTTTCCGGGGGAGGGGTAAAATAAAAAAGTTTTGGTAGGTAAGTAGGAAGGATCGAACCCGAAGCCTTGAAGCAAAGTTGGAAAATAAAGTGTGACCCCCCCAAAAAAAAACGCGCGACGTTAACAGATCGGCCACCAAACCAAGAAATAGAAGCATTGCTTCTAATGTAGCCTGTCTGTTTTGCGCAACCATAAGTTCCACATATGTGTGTATATCAGTGGGTTGAGACTGTTCCGCCTCATATGAGTCTGGGTCACAAGTAACTTGCTGATGTGACCCATAGTCCCGATTTGCGTGTTCGTTCAAGGAAGTACACACACATATATATATATTTATATATAAACTAACAAAAAAAAACACTAACCTAGTTTTAAAACAGATCCTTTGTCCGATAAAATGCATGCCCGTTGGCTGATAGGAAGGGCGCGGTGGATACTAGAAAACTGATTGGCAAGCTAAAATCTCAATAGAAGAGGAGCATATAAAAACGATATGCAACCACAGAATTCGCGCATAAGCCTAAAGAGTCCTAGAGTGGATGAAACGCGGAATATTCAGTGTAGCTTAATCGCCATATATATTTTATAAATTACTATATATATATATATATATATATATATATATATATATATATATATATAATTATTTTTTTACTATAATAATTAAATACCTACAGACACTAGTGTTTCATCCTTTCGGGATTCTTCAGTGCAGGGTGTCACGATTACTACCAGTCGAACGATTCGAACCCCGCGACACGAGACATCTCTGGCTCGATTAGCGGACACCGTATCCATTCGGCTACCATTAATCATGTGAAATAGCGTTGAATTTTTAAACATTTTAATTTAAATGTTCATTACGTCAGACAGACAGTGATCAAATCGTTATACGATGATCTACGCATAAGAGCTAAATTGACCGACTTTTTAATTCAACAGAAAGTGCTCAACGATAAGAAACGTATTTCTTAAAGGGGCTGTCATAATTATTTTTTTACTATAATAATTAAATACCTACAGCCACTAGTGTTTCATCCTTTCGGGATTCTTCAGTGCAGGGTGTCACGATTACTACCAGTCGAACGATTCGAACCCCGCGACACGAGACATCTCTGGCTCGATTAGCGGACACCGTATCCATTCGGCTACCATTAATCATGTGAAATAGCGTTGAATTTTTAAACATTTTAATGTAGAAAAAATTCATTCCACGAATTGCAAAATTCTAAACGAGGTTTGTCCTATTTTTCGCAGAAAAAGATATTGCTAATCTTTCTTTACTCCGTCATTTCCATGGAAAGTGCTCGACTGGGCTTCAATCTTGATTTCTTCACTGTGAAACTTTTATATCACGAACTTCTCTTCCTTCTAGAACTTTTTTTTTCCGTGTGCCTAACACAAAATAGAATTTCCAAGAATTTCCCATCTATGGAACACGTTGCTACAGGGTTGCTTCTCCGTTGGCTACAACATGGTTATTTTCAAATCTGATGTTAATTCTAATTCATGATCTCAATAAATACTTGCCATAACGCGTCCTCATAAGTCATCAAATTTCTTTCATTCTTTATTTTCAATCCTTTCATTGTATTCATAATCCTTCAACTAATAATCTATACATCTCGTTCACCCTTATCCCCAAGAGGCTTTTATTCTTATATATATATATATATACATATATATATATATATATATATATATATATATAGGGATAACAAATATTCATGACTCTGGTCCTATGCTGATGAGGTATTTATAAAACTTTGTTATAAAAATTATATATATATATATATATATATATATATATATATATATATATATATATATATAATGCTCCCTATCTTGAGTTGAGCATATTGGGGACGAAATAACAAACTGCCGCTAACATATAATGGAATGCTCTTTGTGTAAACAAATAGAGCTTAGGTGTTTGGACAATGTTTAATCATTGTAATTTCACACACCCATCTCAGCAGCAGTCAAATAGCGTAATGGTTAGAAGTGCTGACTGTCGCCTAGATGGTTGAGTTTCATTCTTGGCTTGAGGTAGTTGCTGGTCTAGTCGCCCAGCGAAACAGTAGTGTGTGTGTGTGTGTGTGTGTGTGTGTGTGTGTGTGTGTGTGTGTTCAGCCATATGCTTACATGGTAAAGTACACAATAAATAAAAATTTTATTGGCTTGGTCGGCTCAGTATTTGGATGTTATTTACCTTGAGCCATATTGAAGGCATCTCACCGGAATTATTCTGACAAGAGAGCATACTCTTCTTTTTTAATGTAGAAAAAATTCATTCCACGAATTGCAAAATTCTAAACGAGGTTTGTCCTATTTTTCGCAGAAAAAGATATTGCTAATCTTTCTTTACTCCGTCATTTCCATGGAAAGTGCTCGACTGGGCTTCAATCTTGATTTCTTCACTGTGAAACTTTTATATCACGAACTTCTCTTCCTTCTAGAACCTTTTTTTTCCGTGTGCCTAACACAAAATAGAATTTCCAAGAATTTCCCATCTATGGAACACGTTGCTACAGGGTTGCTTCTCCGTTGGCTACAACATGGTTATTTTCAAATCTGATGTTAATTCTAATTCATGATCTCAATAAATACTTGCCATAACGCGTCCTCATAAGTCATCAAATTTCTTTCATTCTTTATTTTCAATCCTTTCATTGTATTCATAATCCTTCAACTGATAATCTATACATCTCGTTCACCCTTATCCCCAAGAGGCTTTTATTCTTGTTAAGTTGCATTACTTTGTACGTGTGCGCGCGAGTGGAAATAACTATAATATGCTATATACCTATATAATGGGTATAGTTGCTAATTAGCTAATTATTGGATTATTATTAACAAATGAGTGCTTCTATATTATTATGACGAGATTTTGTAGTCGATAAATGGAGTTTTCAGATTAAAAAAAAAAACAATGGTATCAACTGATTTTTTTGTCAATTCTAATAAGTTGTATGATAGCTTCCAAATTATGCAGTCGAAATTACCTAAATTTTACTGAATTAATAAAAAAAACTTTAATCGTGTTAGCAGGTGAAAAATTGCCGCCATCTTTGTTTAATTGGAACGGATAATTACCTCCCTGTTGAATTCTTCTGTGTTTTACGATCGTTTTCATCAAATTCTATTTTTTATTTTCTTTAATAAAAATTTTTCTACCTCCGATTTTCGTAATTCTTGGATATATCATCTTAACAATACGAGGAATACGTAGATACTATTGTTTTCATGTGAATTCAGTTTGACGATTTCCGAAAATCTTGTCCCAATTCTGTAGAAGCGCCACCGAATATAATCAATAATTGTGTTTAGTAATAGTATAAATTTAGTAATAATACTCGCTACTAGTTAAGTACGTTAGCTGCATGGCTGCCAAACATTGTTATAGGCATCGCTTTGGGGTTGACTTAATGATATCGTTTACAATGTAAAACCAAAATAATAACGTGTTTCTGATAATATTTCAAAGAAAACAAGCTAATGAATGGCTCCATCAAATAAACAATGAGGTTTCTTTGCGGATTGTAACAAATAGTTTAAACATGTCTGCTAGTGCAAGCAGTTTTGAATAGAATACTAACCTATTTATTGACTAATGAATAATACAATTGCATAGACGGTGTTGGAAACTTTCAGATGAGCTATTTAAATGGGTCTGAACTTACTGCAAGTTACACCGACGCATTAAAAGAGTTTGAAGAGGAAAATTTTAAAGCACCGTTCAAATTGAGAGTAGAAAATGCATTGTGGATACACTTTCGACAGCACTGACAAACTCCCACTCCTCAATTTCCATGAGCGATGTTTCTCACAAGGATGGAAGAACACGTTGTCCATCGGGATGGGAGTCTAGTGTGAGTGGCAAGCTGAGGTGACATGAGTAATTGTCTCTTTCTTATTCTTGTTATCGGGTCACTAATGTTGGAAATAAACCTTTTACCTGAGTCGACGTTACTCGCCTGATAATCCAATGACCCAAACCTTAGAATAACTCAGAAGGAGCTTATCATATCAGCAAGTGCATAATACTAGAGCTACTGTACTGCCAGTTGCTGAATAGAGTCTGGATCATGTAGTTTCTAATAAGACCTGTAGTTGCCATATTAGTGGAAATTGCTACAGCTTTTTTTTTTTTTCTGTAAATGGTGTATAAAGATTCTTTTTCTTTTCAATCACCCTCTTTACGTTTTGCTCTAAACTTCTCTGCTAACCCCTTCCATTACTCCTATTCCATCATGATAAGTCTCAAAGCCAAATATCAATGAAAACCCCGAAATCCAACTTCTAGTGTACATCCCTTCTGTTAGATCTTATTTTCGAACATTACGGATTCATACCTTAACCTTTAGTGGAACTCTATGCACAGAAATCAAAACCCGACCTTTTGTTTCTATGCAAAACTGGCATGTGTTCGTCAGTGTCTATAGATGATTTTTTCTTTCTTTTTTTTTTACAAAAGGAATCACCGCTTATCAGGGTCCAGAGGCAACTCGAGGACAATGATTAAAGAGTGCACAGTGGTCAAAAGGACAATATCATAGTAATCGTTAGAAGTGTAAATTTGGTAAATTGGATTACTTAAAGGGGGACCGGCTCATCAAGAACTTGTTTACGTTGGACTTGAAGACGGTCATATTGTAGTCAGCTGGAAAGCAGGTAAACGGAAGAGAGTTCCACAGGTGTGCAGTTCTAAGAAAGAATCTACGTTTAGGTTTAGGCACAGATAAAGAGTGGGGGAAATTATTGAGAGTGTTTTCAGATAGACGAATGTTTCTCGTGAATGTTTGGCGAGGGGGATCATAGGTTGGAGCTCATAGGTTGCTATGAAAATAACGACAGAGCAGAGACAGACTCGCAACCTCTTTTCTGTGAGAAAGAGATTATAAGGAAGAAAAAACGACATCACCTACTAGGTTTTGCAATCAAAGAGGAAACCGAGAAGATACATCTGACAGCAATGATGAAAACAGTTAAAATCATAAGGAAAATCCCAGAATGCAGAAACCAAACACTTACTAGTAACGTGGATACTGAAATAGAAATTTAAAAAAAACACACACACAAATAACACGGCCACAGAGAACAACAAAAAAAATTTTAATCGCTAAATACTACCCACCCACCAAAATAAATAAATATATATATATATATATATATATATATATATATATATATGGCGTTTACATCGAAATAGCTGTAAAAAGTCCAGGAGGACTGAGGAGGGATAGCAATAGCCAGATCTCCACTGGAAGAGTATAACGAAAACTAGGACCTCCGGGAGGGTTTTTGTCACTCAAACCCCAATGAATACCAATGAATGCCAGACAGAAATTAATGGTAAGCAGCTATTCAGATAACGTTAAGTACCTGTGCTGGTTATCAAGAGAGTTGGAGAGGCTTGGAAATCTGGGAAGATTTGATGTCACCCAGACTCCAAGGAACACAACAGGTTATTGCCAGTGAGTGTTCGCTGGTGATGACCTGTGTGAGAACTATTGAATGAATAGTAATAATAATAATAATAATAATAATAATAATAATAATAATAATAATAATAATAATAATAAATGGCAGATATGTCTAAATACACACGATTAATCTCCCCTATTCCTCAATATCTACTTATATATGATTGGATGGGGGGAATAAAAAAAACAACCCTCTCTTACTACCCAGAAGAAAGTCTTATCACTAACCCTGAGTTCGAGGTGCAACATTTCCATAATTCTATATATTTTCCTCTAAAAATTAAAATAGTTTTTAAACTTTTTAATTTTCAAATTTTTTCTTGCTTGATGCAATCAATAACGATGGAAACGATCCGCACATCGTAGCAAGACATGACTATATATATATATATATATATATATATATATATATATATATATATATATATATATATATATATATATACATATATATATATATATATATATATATATATATTTGTAGATACATAGATGGATTTAGGAGAACTCGTACCTGAAAAACTTGTCTATTTTCGCTAGGTAGGAAAACTGGTCCATTATTGAATAAATACCGATTGAAAACATATTTTATGACCGTTCTTGAAGGAGATATTGTTTTTAAAAGAGAATACACATACTGTAATATTTTTAAAAAAATATTTTACTTGTTTACTGTTATTAAAAAAAGAAAAAATTGATTTTTCTACGTGTCCGTTTTCTACATAGCTTTGTAAGTTTTTAGTGGTTCAACTTATTTTAAAGTGTTTATTTTACATAAGTGTTTCTTTTTTTTTCGTGATAACACAAAAAGTGAAGTATTTTTTAAAAATAAATACTTGATTTCATTTTTCGTGTCTTGACTCCGTAGTTCAGTGAACAAGTTTATTTTTTTAAACAAGTTTAAACAAGTAAAAATAATATTTAAAAATATTATGGGGGTGCGTAGTCGCCTTTAAAAACATCTTTCAAAAACCGTCATAAAATCTGTTTTTTTTTTCTTTTTATCGATATTTATTCAATAATGGACCAGTTTTCCTTCCTAACAAAAATGGACGAGTTTTCCGGGTACGAGTTTTCCGGGTACGAGTTTTCTGGGTACGAGTTTTCCGGGAACCACATAGATAGATCACATTTTTTGGCAATTTTATAAGTTCCAAATCTCAGCGACTATTCATCAGAATTTAACAAATGAAGGTTAATAGGGAATAAAAATTAATGTTTAACAGAATATGCAAATTAGCTAGATATTTTGCAGATGAATGCAATTCCACGAGCCATATATAACAAAGTTGTAATTTCTTTAAAAAAAAAGGGGGGGGTTAATATGAATATCAATACACAACACCCGCCCCAGATATATATATATGTGTGTGTGTGTGTGTGTGTGTGTGTGTGTGTGTGTGTGTGTGTGTGTGTGTATGTATGTTTATGGCTATATCTACACTCGTAGCTAGATTGAATATTATGGAGTTCCCTGAGTAACCGTAGAAATTGAGGAGGGCAGGCCATTTCTGTTCAACGTATCAAACCCTAATAAAGCGGAACACGGTGTTCAGTATATTTCTCCTGCCATTGCCAGGCAGAGAAGATCATGTCCATGGGTCCTCTGCCTGGACCAAAGCCATTTTAACTTTCTGAAATGTCAGACGGACAAATATACTTAATATTGAATAGAAAATATTTGCCTATTATTTCCAACAAACTTATCTCACGGTAACTCCCGCAGTCTGTCTAAGGCGATTTTCCCTTGTACAATGATATAAGAATTGCATCAACCCAGTCCTAATGGACGGGAACACCATCAGTAATAAGATGAAGCATTTTACGAACAAGCTCATCACCTCTATGTAAGAGGACTTCCACAGGGCTACTATCAAACCCTAGGACCTTCCCAATATTTGCTTCCTTGATTGCATCTCTAATTTCGTTCTCAGGTGGGAACTTTCATGGATAAGCTTATATATATAGTCATCCACATACAGTACTACTCATCAGTGCGGATAGACATACACTTTTCCCCAGTCGTAGATCGAACCCTACAACCGTCGCATCTAACCATCGGACCACAAATCAGTTCCGTAAATATTTTTCCTCGAGTGTGCAACAGTGCTCAAACTATCAGTTTGTTTACAAACAAATTAATAGTGCTTAAATACGCGTCGGGTGAAAATATATGTACGAAGTGATCAACCTAAAGAGGGGCGGGGCTTTAATAGTTATCCACATACAGTACTGTTTCGTTGTATCATAACCCATCAGTGCGGATAGACATACACCTTTACCCAGCCGTGGATCGAACCTACAACCGTCGCATTGACAGTCAGCAGCTTATATATATATATATATATATATATATATATATATATATATATATATATATATAACTACTTCATTTATTCGCATAAATTTAATATACGAAAGTATAGATTTATGCGTAAACTTTAAGTACTTACTTCAAAAGTGCTCAATACGTAGGTAGAGCTAGTTAGTAATTCATAAAATATATATGGCGATTAAGCTACACTGAATATTCTGCGTTTCATCCAACTATAGGATTCGTCAAGCTTATGCGCGAATTCTGTCGTTGCTTCTTGTTTTTATATATGTTGAGGATTTCTAGTCGGCCAATCAGCTTTCTAGTATCCACCGCGCCCCTTCCTACCAGCCAATGGGCATGCATTTTATCAAACAAAGGATCTGTTTTAGAACTAGGTTAGTGGTTTTAGGTGGTCGTTCTCCTTTTTTTTTTTGTTTTTTTTTTATACATATAAATATACCTATGTGCACACAACAATGCACATACATATACATATATACATACATATATATATATATATATATATATATATACATATATATACATATATGTATGTGACCGTTTATGTATATTCATGTTTATCTAATTTATTTATTTGTTTTTTTTCCTATTGTTATTGTTAGTTTTAAAGCTATTTTGTATCGCTATCCTAGAGTAAGTTTTATTTTGTGAACACAGTTGTTTGCTATTTCCCGCATACAGTTTAATAGATTGTGAGGTTCTTTAAAGTACTATCCTGTACTTTAAAGAACCTCAAAATCTATTAAACTGTAGGCGGGAAATAGCAAACAACTGTGTTCACAAAATAAAACTTACTCTAGGATAGCGATACAAAATAGCTTTAAAACTAACAATAACAATAGGAAAAAAAAAACAAATAAATAAATTAGATAAACATGAATATACATAAACGATCACATACATATATGTATATATATGTATATATATATATATGTATATATGTATATGTATGTGCATTGTTGTGTGCACATAGGTATATTTATATGTATAAAAAAAAAAAGGAGAACGACCACCTAAAACCACTAACCTAGTTCTAAAACAGATCCTTTGTTTGATAAAATGCATGCCCATTGGCTGGTAGGAAGGGGCGCGGTGGATACTAGAAAGCTGATTGGCCGACTAGAAATCCTCAACATATATAAAAACAAGAAGCAACGACAGAATTCGCGCATAAGCCTGACGAATCCTATAGTTGGATGAAACGCAGAATATTCAGTGTAGCTTAATCGCCATATATATTTTATAAATTACTATATATATATATATATATATATACATATATATATATATATATATATATATATATATATATATATATATATATATATATAATGATTTTAATACTTACAGACATTAGTGTTTCATCCTTTCGGGAATCATCAGTGCAGGGAGTTATGATTAATTCCGGTCGAGAAATGCGAACCGGCCCTCTCTGACTCCATTAGCAAGGAACAAGCCGCACGGCCAACATTAACGGCGAGAAATACAGTTCTAATCAATATTTATATAAAGCGTAAATGACCAGACGGCGGGAGTGATCCTATGATTATAACATCATGATCTACACATATGAGCTTAAATGACTGACTTATTACATTTCAACTTAGAGTGCTTAACAATAAGAACTAGTTTTTAACCGGGCTCACACACACACACACACACACACACACACACACACACACACACACACACACACCTATTTTTTTTTCTTATCGTCGCTGAGATTTGGAACTTATAAAATTGCCCCAAAAAGCTAGCATTGGTCTTTCTCTCTCTCTCTCTCTCTCTCTCTCTCTATATATATATATATATATATATATATATATATATATAGCAAAACTGGTAATTAGTAAAAACCTGAAGAAGGTGCTCAATACCATTGCAGAGCAAATAATTAACTTAAAAAGTGACTACATTTTGAAACCTATATTATTGAGATTAGTATTATGTTATGAAGGCTTAATTTAACTTCCCTAAATATAGAGAAAGGTCTACAACAAGAAAGAAGGAGTGAATGTGGAGTTTCTGAGATTTTAAAACCAGTTTGCTTTAGGTCCAAAAAGCTTACAAGTCTTTAATAACTGTCTAGTAGAAGAGTCACTATTTCATAAATTTAGATAGATGGGATTCCTCCGTCAGATGGCAACATATCTAGAAGGAAACTGGTGTAAAACCTATGGTTGAAATGATTATGGTCATCTTGACTTGACATGTCACCAGATTATAATCATAGAGGCTTTAGAGAGTGTTGTGCAAGGATTTATTACTATGATCCAATGATGTGTCTCTGTAATCTCATCGGTCATCAAAACTTCTTGCAATATAATAAAGGTAGAGATGGAAGTGACTTGGCATAACACTATCAGTAGAGTCACTCTCCAAAAATGATGTAACAAGGAAGGCAGAAAGGTTAGTCGGTCCCTTTGGTTCGAGAGATAACACAGAAGTTAAACTTATATTGCAAAAGTTTGTAAAGTCTTTCCCTTTAAATCATCCCAAGAAGAAAAATTTGAGGTACTTAATAGCAAACAGTTTCACAAAGTCTCTGGCCAGCGATATGGAAAAAAATAAACAGAGTGGTTATTGATGTTTTTTATGCTATTACTGAGACTACTAAATGTTGTCACGTATTTGTAACTTCAAGCAAAAGGGAGATTACTTATTGTAAACATGTGCTGTGATTGATGCTTTGCCAGAGGAAGAGGAGGAGGGATGCAGAGAGCTGAAAATATCTCTGGCCAGAGTCAGACCACTCCAGACATATTCTCTTTGTTTTAAAAAGTAAATGCCTCATTTGAGGGAAGAGTCTCACTGGATTCGGCTTTGAGAGAAATAATGTCTGGAGACCAGTTCGGTGTTATCTTTAGTGAATGTCTCCTCTGGGCGGCTGAACAATGACCACCAACAAAAGGCTAGTCAGGCAGACATGAAGAGACCCCAGAGGAGGAGCAAGAGTTTGGGTTGAACACTGAAGAGCAAACAATTGATTCTAGGAAGAGATACCAAGATATTTCAGGCAAGTGTGCCTTTCTGACAGATTAGGCCCCTTGAATTAATAGAGTTTGTGTCTCGATCTGGTCATGCAAAGATTCAATGCTGCAAATCTGTTATTCAGTTGACGGGTACCATTTGTAGACAAAAAAAATAAATATCTATTGGTTTATAAATTGGCCTTCTATAAATTATCTTTACTAATGGGGCCTGTGGAAATTCCACAGCGACATCTTTCCTATGTAATATATTGCTGTTAAGCATTCTGTAGACATTCACTGCGAATGGAGACCTTATGATATTATTGTAGCCCTTTTGTTCAAAATGTAAAGTATTTAAGAAATCTGATTAATATAGTGTCAGAATATATCTGGTTATTACAGTTTATCTCCAATATCCTTATACGAGTCTGTGAAATTTCCATTGTATGGATGCCCGGCACAAACGAAAACCCCATGATGTTATATCATCTTTAGACAGAGCAGATACTACCCTTTAACTCTAGCCAGAAGACTAACAAGGTATACTTTAGTTTAACGTACGGCCTAAAAGCAACATCATTATTATTATTTTTTTTTTAATCTTTTTAATTTTATTTATTTCTTTTTAAATTGCGTCTTCGGTAGATCCAATTTATTAAAAAGGAAGATAGAAGACCACGACATACTACAGACATTAAATTACCATATCTATGTAGTAATTTAAAGTTCGTAGTTTGTCATTTTTTGCCCTTCTTTTTTCATAAAAAGGATCGCCTGATCGATCAATTTATATTCTGGAAACCGTGTCATACGTACATACGTTAAAGGTACTATGGTATTAACAAGAATACGATTTTAAATGAATACATTTCTAAAAAGTGACGTTCGTCTAAATGATTTGTAGAATATTTAGCTGACAACTATTTTAACGCCAACAAGACAGAATATATATTGCTTTATATTTAAAATTTTAGATAAATATATTTGTCTTTTGGGGATAAATGGGGCGGGGGTTAGGGGTAAATGGTGAACAGTGATTTATTTTTTTGCATGGCGCAGAACTCAAATTTACATATGTTAAGGCCTAAAACTGCACCGTTTGTTCATTTTCACCAGGATTTGACGTCCCCTGGGGACCTTTGGGGGCTAAATGCCTCGTTCACTGTGCACTCATTCACTGTACATGCTTCACGTGTTCATATTTTAAAACATGACGAAAATACTGAAACTATAATTATTTTGTTAAGATAATGTTTTAAGCTCAAAATAGATCCGTTAGTAACATCTCAAACTGAAGATCAAAGGCTTTTTTTTTTACACGGTGGTCACCACTTATCAAGGCCCGGAAGCCACTCAGGGATAAGGGTAATTGCAAGTACAGTACGTTAGTGTGGAGATTTGATGAAGTGTTTACTTAAGGGGGCGGTTCATTAGGAATTTGTTTACGTTGGACTTGAAGACGTCCAAGTTGTAGTCAGGTGGGAAGCAGGCAGACGGAACAGAGTTTTGGTTTCAATTTCCAATCATGGTATCTACTAACAGACATTATTTAAAAAGGAACATTAATAGTTTATAATTATGCAGATTAGTATAGAAAGTACCGTGGAAGTTTCACAGGTTTCAACTAATCATACTTATAATATACTAAAATGACGTCATTGCTTACTTTGCCTTTTTTCTTCTTGCCATTAAATATTCTTTAAAAGAATAAAACGATGGTTTGAATGTTTTTATTTATTACAATAATTTAAGTCTTTAAAATGAATCGTTGCTCTTACAGTACAAATAATTGTCAGATGAACATTCTTTGAATAAATGAAATCAATGTCACTTGAACTCAATATCAACAGAATTCTGTTTATGGTGTTTTCAATTTTGGAACTCTGGCACAAAGTGATTGAATTCACTTTCTACTTCACTCATAAAAACAAGTAAGTTTTCACAGGAACGTCTTAAAGTATTTTCAACCAATGAAAATCGCTTCAAAACCCGAAAGTAAGAAACCTTTCAAAGAAAAGTGACTTAATAAGATTTGCCCCAGATGACACCTCCAATAAGATTTCATGAATGTATGTTCAACACCCCCTCTGAGAGTGGTTACACAAAGAAATCTTCAATAACGCACATAAAAACCTTCTTCATCTTGCGCACACATTCTTATATACTAACAACAGTTCAGTCGAACAGAAATTAATTGTTATTCATAGCTATACACGCACTAACAAGAATAAGGTAAGCCAACACACATCCATAATGTCACACTGCCAAATAATCACATTATTTACACTGCAAACATTTAGAATTGTCACTATTTAATGAACTTTCTTTAACACAAATTTGCATAAATGAACATTTACTTGCAGACTGACGACGCTTCTATTCTGTAAGGTTTTATTTATTTCCATTTTATTATGCATGCACGTCTGTATACATTCATTTTATCTCTTCGCTGAAACACAACTTTTATACCAAATTCATATCATTTGTTAGTGTGGTTCTTGGCTATACACAAAAGTACTATCATCGTCCAAAGTGGTCTAGAGACCATGTCACAGAACAATTCATTCTAAATTCCAAATTTTTGATCATCAACAACACTAAATACATACTTAGCAATCGGAAAATCTTCTGTTAAGTAGTTGTGAAAAGTGCAAACCTACATACAAATGACGATACAAACAAATAGTTATAGAATTATTCCCTAAAATTTTTACCTGAGAGTTTATCCCTCAAACTCCTTGGTTTAAGATTCAGAGGAAATGTTGTATGTTGTAATCTACAAAACAGTCCTATGGTAATTTGTTCTAGAGATGGAAAACCCTTGCAAACACATGGAACAAATATATTGAGGACATTACCAAGGCTGTTGCAAAGAAAGTGAGCTCCCTCTAACATGCTAGAAAATTATTTACACCTTAGAGTATATATATATATATATATATATATATATATATATATATATATATATATATATATATATATATATGTTATTATCGTTTAATCGTCTTCTTCTAATATTGTCTTTCCAAATCATAATAACCACTTCTGTTCAAGTCTGACGAAGTTGCTGGATCGTAAATACGATCAGGTAGCAGAAACATGTGTAACTAAAACAAATAAAACGGTAATAATAATAATAATAATAATAATAATATATATGTGTGTGTGTGTGTGTGTGTAGTAGTAGTAGTAGTAGAGATTTAGAAGGCTGTCACAATGCGAGGAATGAAATATGGTCGTTGTTGTTCATTCCTCGCATTGTGACAGCCTTCTAAATCTCTACTACATACCTATCCCACACAACGCTTCAAGCAAACTACATATCAACCATATATATATATATATATATATATATATATATATATATATATATATGTATATATATATATATATATATATATATATATATATATATATATATATATATATATATATATAACTCGGGTGTCATCAGCTATAATCAAAAGCAAAACATACAACTTTTAAGGCCCTTTCAGTGCACACTTCCTACAAAAAAAAAAAAAAGCTTGAAAAAAGAAATAACGTCGCAAGCTACTTTCCTCTGATACGTTTTTGTTTGCTCGTTTAACTTCTTACTGCTTCATCTTTTATTTATTTATTTATTTTGTGACTAGGGGTTAGGTGCGATGTAAAAGAAATGCGTGTCGTTCCGTTCTGCGTCCATTAAATGCCATCTTATGCGTAAGTTCGTGTTTAGAAAAAATGTTCAAAAGCGATCCCGTCCTGCGATTTGGCCCCGTTAGATGCTCGCACGTGCGCGAGAGTAAAGGCCGTGACGAGTATCTCACGACAGCCCTCTCATGTTGCAACGTTACCATTGCAATTGGCATGCTGGTTTCTATTTACTTTGCCTTCCCACGAGGGAAAACTTAGACACCAGGATCGTTTTTTTAACGTGGAGAAAAGGAACAAAAATTAAAAATTGTCTCAGTCGTGAAGGATTTCTCCTCCACTGACAGAGAACAAGAAATTGAAGTGCAGCATCTGAAGAGCAGATACTACACTTTGAATATTTATTTGCTTCCCCACTGAGAAAATTAGGCAGGGGCCGTTTTTTAATGTGGAGATAGGGGGAGGGGGAGGGAAAGGGGGATCCAGCTCCCGAGAGGTGGGAAGTGGGAGCTGGATTAGAAACTGTTGGTATGAATGGTTGCCCCTTCAGTGACCAAGGTCAGATATGTGGGGTTACCCCCACATATGGTCTTTGCTAGTCATAGCTTGCAGTATCTGTCGGAACAGATACTACACTTATCTTTATATTTAATTTATTTCGTTTAAAGAAAAAATACTACACTTTGATCTTGGCCCGAATGATTGTGGGCTTAAGCAAAAGTGTTGCTATATCACCCAACGATTACGATCTCTAACTTAACGGCCGTCTTCTGTCGTTACACTATCTTCATTTCAACTCCAATTCATTTATCTTAATTAAAATACAAGTCGCTTCATTTGTTTTTAATGACAGGATGTGATAGTAAATAAAAAATATCAATAAAAATAATAAATATTGAGAATAATAAATATTCTTATAGCTCACTTCAACAAGGATTGGGCCTCTGCAAAAATTTATAACAAGTCAATAGTCAATAAGTAAACTGGTGTGCCGGCCGCTGCTGTTAAACACTATATGACTAAACATAATATAAACTTTCAATTCTCTTCTTTCTCATGTTAATTGATACTGGCTTGGTGATTGAATACTCGACTGCAGAGTAAAAGGTAATTTAAATAAAGTCAGGGTGTCACAAAATAGACCCACTATTTTAAAATATAAATTACCATCAAAAGAGATAGTTAATTTTTGAGACACTGTATTTAAAATAAAAAAAATATTGTACACACACATCATGTATATATATATATATATATATATATATATATATATATATATATATATATATATATATATATAAAACTACTTCATTTATTCACATAAAATTAATATACGAAAGTATAAATTTATGCGTAAACTTTATTTACTTCCAAATTCTTCAATACGTACGTAGAGCTAGTTAGTAATTTATAAAATATATCTGGCGATTAAGCTACACTGAGTATTCCACGTTTCATCCACTCTAGAATTCTTCAGGCTTATGCGCGAATTTTGTGGTTGTCTGTCGTTTTTATATACGCACCTTCTATTGAGATTTTAGTTAGCCAATCAGATTTCTAGTATCCACCGCGCCCTTCCTATCAGCCAATGAACCTGCATTTACAGGAAAAAGGCCCATTTGACCTCTGGTTGACGTGATTTTTTGTGTGTGTTCTATTTAGCCTCGATATCTAGTGTCTTGACCTGTTTTAAATCTAGGTTAGGTTTTTTATGTTAGTTTATATATATATATATATATATATATATATATATATATATATATATATATACATATATACATATGTATGTATGATAGTTTATGTATATGCATGTTTATTTATTTTATTTATTTATTTCTTATTTTATATTGTTTTTGTTAGTTTTAAAGTTATTTTGTATCCCTATCCTAGAGTAAATTTTATCCTGGAAACACAGTTGTTCGCTATTTCTCTCCTACAGTTTAATAGATGTTGGGGTTCTTTAAAGTACAGGATAGCAAATTTTTCATGAAGGCATAATCTACATGGGTCGTCTAGGTCTCTACAGGTGTTTGCTTGTCTGACTATTTTCCATCCGACCACCGGCGAACGGCCGCTTTCCTTGAGTTCCCAGTATTTATTTGTTAGCTTTGTTTTCATACGGTGTTTTTTATTGTTGAATGTACTTTTGTGGTCATAATATCGAATTTTGAAATCTAAGGAAGTCATACCTACGTAATATTTCTTGTTATTCGTATTTTCTATAGTTAGGAACAAATGAATCTATAGTTGGAACAAATGAAACCCAAGTAAAAAAGCACATCAAATCCCTTCGTGTAAAATTTAAAAAAAAGTCAGTCGAGCCATTTCAGAGTTTTCAAATCTAAGGAAGTCATATCTACGTAGCATTTCTTGTTATTCGGGTTTTCTTTCGCGAATATTGTGGCCTGATAAACTAGGTGCGTATATAAAAACGACAGACAACCACAAAATTCGCGCATAATCCTGAAGAATCCTAGAATGGATAAAACGCGAAATATTCAGTGTCGCTTAATCGCCATATATATTTTATAAATTACTATATATATATATATATATATATATATATATATATATATATATATATATATATATGATGATGATGATGATGATTTGGACGTATGAGCTCCCAACACAACAACTAAGTTACTCGGAAATCCACGCAGATGATTTATTGTATAGAATTGATAGTATATATATTTTCGAATGAATCATTATATGATGTCAGGGGAGGGGTGCGAGAAGAGCGGAAAAAAGACAGCGTGCAGCTGTATATATGTCGATGTATGTGTTCACGAGTATTAGTGTCTGCATGTGCGCATGTGCTTGCATGTATGCGTGGGGGTGCAAGTATGTCTGAATCAATATGCGCATATAGGCCCGTGTATACGCCTCCTTGGGGGTATGGGTGTCGATGTGTATATGTATCTGTGTATGAGCGCATCCATGTTTACACACACGTACCCAATTTAGCACCTTAAGGAAAATTTGACGTCAGCGGGAGCGGTGCGGCTGTCTATGCATGCATGCGCGCATATGTGCATATTTTTGCACGCCAGGACGGAGATGTATGTGCACATGTGAACGTTTCTTTAAGTATATATGTTTGTACGTGCGCATGTGTGTTCTCGCGCGCGCGGCTGCTAGCTAACCCTCTCCAAGCAATTAACAACAAATAAAAACCAAATAAATAAACCGAATCATAGCCCCCCCCCCCGCCTCCGAACCTAAGCGAACACCCAACAGGTCAAGACATACTTATCAAGAAATCATCTCAACAACGAGACGCCAAAAACTTTAACATTAAGACTCGAATTTTTAATTAACCCCCGTGCTCCTACCCCCAAATATCCCCCTTCCCCCTCCATGTATCCCTATGCCCTCAGCCAAATCAGAAATGAATTTCCCAGACCCTCCCCCACAAGGTCCTTAAACTCCAAAACTAAAACATTACCGATATACCAAGCACCCCCTCCCACCTTTCCCCTTATTCCCTTCTTCTTTTTTCCGCTCTTCTCTCACCCCTCCCCTGACATCATTCAATCTTTCATCCCATCATAACGAACATTTCTATAAAAGTCTGAGGAAGCTACAGACGGCAAAAAAAACCGGCCGGGTAGCTGAAACAATAATGTAACTTAACAGAAAGATACGGTAATAAAAAATAAAACGCATATTTGCTCTACAACAGTATTGAGTACTTTCTTCAGTTTTTATTAATTACCATTTCTACTATATATATATATATATATATATATATATATATATATATATATATATATATATATATAATTATTTCTCTTATGCATGTTTCGTCGAACAGCAAGGATAATTTCTAATTTCTGTTTGTTTCTCTTGCGATCCGTCTTTACTGCTTGGCAGGCCATCAACCAGGCTCAATATGAAAGGGGGAGAGGGTACGCTTAAGTGCTTTTAAACGATTTTAATATACATTTCCAATAAATTTACTATGCGCAAATTTTTAATTCATCACGTGCCTGAAGACGAATCACGGGAGTTTAAAACGTTTAGAATGTTCGAACATTGGCCCGCCAAAATGGGGAAAAAGCGCATCGCAAAAGGAACAGAATTATTCTTGCTTTTCAATAAAACGTGCATAAGAGAAAAATGCTGCCAAAATATACCAATATATTATTTCATGTATATACATAGCATTTTATGTAAGTATTTTCAGTATTTGCTTCGACAGTGCACAATACGTAAGTAGAGATATATGTAAATTTTGAAAATCTAGATGATAATTAAACCCTGCAAAATTTTCTACGTTGGTTCTCGTGAGGATTCGTCAGACTATTGCATAGAATTGATAGTATATATATTTTCGAATGAATCATTATAAATTGTATGTATATGTATATGTTTATATATTTGTAGTATATATATATATATATTTCCGAATGAGTTATTATAAATTTTATGTATATGTATATGTTTATATATTTGTAGGCAAACGAATCACACCGAAAGTAATTATCCGCTCATTATGATTTTTTTCTATTTTTATATGTTTATATATTTGCATCGACAGGATTCATGTCTAAGCTTATTAACCGATCATTATGATTTTTTATGTGCATATGTTTATGTATTTGTATGGACCATATTCAATCCTAAACTAATTAACTGATCATTATAAATTTTTGTATGTGTACATGTCTTTTATCTCCCAAATCATATATTTGTATGGATAGGATTCTCGTTTTTACTAATGAAGCCATTATTGTAAAATTTTGTATATATTTTTTTTATTTTCTTCCTTTCAAGATTGTAATGTTGGTTATAGGGCAGCCAAACCAGCTGCCAACATTGCCCTGCTTTTTATTGGAACCAACCGAGAGCTCTTTTTAATATCCTTGCTTTTCCTTTAAGTGCAATTGTCTGAATCTCTTTTGCACTTGGTTCACCAGGAATATTAGTTAGGTAGGACTTCAGGTTCTTCTTTATAAGCCCTGTGGCAACTATAATAACTGGTATGATTGATATTTCCCTGAGATTCCAGTTTCTTTTCATATCATACATGAGACCTTAATATTTGGTCTGTTTCTTCCTTTCAGCTCTGTCAGACCTGTATCATTAGGGACACTCACTTCAACCAAGGTTACCACTCTTTCTGACTTATTCCATATAACTATGTCAGGTTTGATAGGTAGGTGGCTGTGGGAATTACATGGTCGTAATGTATGGTATATAAGTCATTTCTTATTCTGTTCTTTCAGGTTGATGCTCCCAGGACGTGCTGCTACACTGGATGTTTATTTTTTTACAGATCGTCCAGTGGAGGTACTTGCATACTCCATCATGTCTTGCTGTATAGTAGCCGTCCCCCAAAGGATGAATGTCTATATGTTTATATATTTGTATGGATATGATTCGCGCCTAAACTAATTAACAGACCATTATGTTTTTTTTTATTGTGTGTGTGTATGTTTATATATTTGTATAGACAGAGTTTACGTGTAACCTTTTACATGCTTATATTTCCCTATTTATTATCATACTAAAACCCTGGATTTGCTTGTCACCGTGTTACCGTCTCACATTTTAATGTCATGACGTCATATTTAATGAACCTAAAAATAGTTGACGAAAGACGATATAAGCGAGGTGCGTATGTTATTTGAAGACATTTTTTTATATCTAATAAAACTAATAGGAGTGGTATTAGAAACTTAGTTTTATCAGTGTTCTAGAGGCCTCCTTATTTAGTGTTTTTCGTGGTGCTCTCGAGAATGCCTGAGTTTTTGGGGGTTTTTTGTGTTTTTTTTTTAATTTCACACTTAAAAATATTTTCACTTCTAGCGAGGGCGACGTAGAAACTTGCTTTTAGTCGTACTTAATTTTAATTAGTGCTTCCTCTAGCGTTCTTCAGACCTCCTGGGTATAAGTTTTTTTTAACTACTTAATTTACTCACATAAAATTAATATTCGAAAGTATAGATTTATGCGTAAACTTTAAGTATTTACTTCAAAAGTGCTCAATATGTAGGTAGAGCTAGTTAGTAATTTATAAAATATATATAGCGATTAAGCTACACTGAATATTCCGCGTTTCATCCACTCTAGGATTCTTCAGGCTTATGCGCATAAGCCTGAAGAGTCCTAGAGTGGATGAAACGCGGAATATTCAGTGTAGCTTAATCGACATAAATATTTTATAAATTACTATATATATATATATATATATATATATATGTGTGTGTGTGTGTGTGTGTGTGTGTGTGTGTGTGTGTGTGTGTGTGTGTGCGTGCGTGTGTGTGTACTCGTAGCCAAACTGAATATTAAAATGCTCATATCTTTGGCTCTATGGTATAAACTTCATGAAAAATGTGCAGACTTTTTGAAGATTATAATACTACTCTATGGTTAAAATTTGATTACAATTGGCAAAATAGAACCCATATTTTCCGGCCAAAAAATATGCCCATACTTGCCTACGTTTTTATATATAGTGTCCTGGTAGGAAGCTACAGTTTTGCTGCTTTGAGATGAATTTTGCTTAGGGTTTTTTTTTATCTTGGTTTTCTTTTCTGTGGCCTTGCCAAGCACTAATATATATATATATATATATATATATATATATATATATATATATATATATATATATATATATATATATAAAATAAAGTAAAAATAAAATAAAATAAAAAGTTAAGTCTTATACTCCAGGCTCTAAGTCATGTCGCCTCTGCACAACCGAAGCTATAACTATAATTACCTCCCCTCAAAGTAAGAATATGATAAATTCTAAAAACGAACTGATCTCTTTCTGTAAACATAAGTCCAAATTTAATTATGGTAATTTTGAAATTATATAGTTATTACTTTAACCTTTCAGATAGATATATAATTTTTCTTTAACTTTATCGTTTTTTCTACATACTTTCTTTATACTTTATAACTTAATAATCCTTTATTTTAATACTTTATTTCTTCTTTGTTTGGCCAGTTTTTTTTATCTGCAATTTCCGTCTTAGTCTTTAAATATCTATCTAATATATCAATCTACCCACACAGCTATATCCTGTATACATATTTACTTATATTTTACTATATGCATTTACTTACATACTTACTTGTTTATCCTGAATTTGCAGATACCCGCCATCCTCTCCCATTGAAAAATGTTTTTCATATTTTATTTTATATTTTATTATTCACTTATTTATATATATATATATATTAATTTATTATTTATTTTTTATTTATTATTAATTAATTAATTAATTAATTTTTTCCATTTAGCGTCTTTTAACAACTCTTGCTGACATTTTCTTTAGTAATAACCTGTACATTTCAGTTGACCTAATTTTTGCCCTATATTTTTTCGCGCTTTTAAACATCTTTTTGTCAGGGTCATTTTGACATTTGCTTTTCTATTTTCTATTTAATTCTATCAAAATTTAATTTTTTTTCCTCTTTTTCTTCCCTGATTTTTCTTATTTACATTATGTCTCAGCAGCCTTATGAAAAGCATATCTTATTTTTCTTTTATTAATATTATTGGAATTTTCCCCTTTTCTTTGTACATATTTGTGAATTATTCCATGGATTTCGGCCTTTGGATTTTTTTGTTTTGACCATCTTACAATTACGTGATTTCCTTGGATTTTACTTGTGCAAATGGATATTCAATTAACTTTCTTGGAGTGATATTTTTGGATTTCTTGGAGTTATATTTTTGGATTTTACCGTCATTGGATTATTTACCTTTCACCAGACTATCCATTCACGTCTAATCACCTTTTTCTTTACCATATTCCCTCTGTTTCACTTTTTTTTATCAAGTAAGATCTTTGACTTACGGGCAGTTTCATCAAATACATTTGTATGCAAAATCCGATCCCAAATTTTGCTAATTCCTACCCTCTGATGAGAAGGAAAGTATTTCTTCGAAACTCCGCGGATTAAGGACTATCCACTTATGAAGTGTTTCCTTTTCAGATTAAATATGTTTTTAACTCTTTTTCAAAGTGTTTTTAACATGTTTTATTAACTATTTGTTCTTATATATATATATATATATATATATATATATATATATATAGTCATCCACATACATTACTGTTTTATTGTATCACAACTCATCAGTGCAGCTAGATATACACCTTTTCACATCCGTGGATTGAACCTACAACCATCGTGTTAACAGTCGGCAGTTCTAACCATCGGACAATGAATCAGTAATCGTATATATTTCTCCTCAAATGTTTATTAAATTAACATTTGCCCGTCGCACAGTGCTCTTACCATCAGTTTGTTTACAAAAAAATAGTAGCCTATATATATATATATATATATATATATATATATATATATATATATATATATATATATATATATATGTAGTTCAAAATTTTGTTGAAAATTCAAAGACTCACGTTTTCTTTTTATAAGCTTCGTTTATTTCCTGGATTTTTCCATTACAGCTGTTTCATTAATGAGTTAGCAATTTTACGATTTATGTTTCCGTACAAATATCCTGTCCTCACCAACTTCTTCAGATGTTTATCCATTAGATTTTTACAACAAATGGTATATTTTTAACATGCTGGACATCGTATTCGGGTAAAAAGATTTCCGCAGCCATACTTCCTTACTTCCTCCATCTTTATTTATATATATATATATATATATATATATATATATATATATATATATATATATATATAAATATATATATATATATATGTATGTATATATAAAAGTGAACTATATATAAATATAAAAGTGTCTGTGTGTGTTGGTGTACATTTCCCTACGCAATAACTCTCTCAATTTTAAGTCTACAGACTCAAAATTTGTTTTTCTGAATGAAATTTAAATATAAAAAACCGCAATATATATATATATATATATATATATATATATATATATATATATATATATATATATATATATATATATATATATATGGATATATCGATCTATCTATATATCTATAAAAGTGAACGTTTCTGTGTGTCTGTCTGTGTATCTGTGTGTCTATCTATTTATCTGCCTGTCTGTGTAGATTTCCGTACGCAATAACTCTGTCAATTATCAGTCTACAAAAATTTGATATACAGGGTACTGAGATTTGGAAAAAATGATGTGATCTGTTTTCGGCCAGAAATTTTGCTGTTAAGGGATCAAAGTTCAACGATTTGACCTTTGAGAACTCTATCAAATTCCTCCGACAATTTTGGGTCTAAACACTTGACATTTTAGATATAGGTTCCTTGGACATGGATCTAACGTAATAACTTTATTTGAACCCAAAACAATAGATTGTAAGGGGTTATAATAGGGATCAAAGTTAAAAAAATTTACCGTTTTTTTTCTTTTTTGCTCAGCATACACCTCCACACACCCGGGCAACGCCGGGCACCCATGCTAGTATATCTATAAAAGTGAACGTGTCTGTGTGTCCGTGTGTCTATCTGTGTGTGTGTCTGTCTGTCTGTGTACATTTTCCTACGACATAACTCTATCAATTTTTAGCCTACAGACTTGAAATTTGATATACAAAGTGAACGTGTCTGTGTGTGTGTGTCTGTCTGCGTGTCTGTGTACATTTCCCTACGCAATAACTCTGTCCGTTTTTAGTCTACAGACCCGAAATTTGATATGCAGGGTACTGAAATTTGGGAAAATCTATGTGATCGGTTTCCGACCAGAAATTTTACTGTTAAGGAGTCAAAGTTCAACGATTTGACCTTTGAGAACTCTATCAAACTCCTCCGACAATTTTGGGTCTAAACACTTGAAATTGTAGATATAGGTTCATTGGACATGGATCTAACTTAATAACTTGATTTGAGCCCAAAACAATAGAGTTTAAGGGGTCATAATAGGGTCAAAGTTAAAAAAAATTGACCTCTGCCGTCTCTACCAAATTACTGAGATAATTTCTGATCTAAACATTTGAAATTTTACATAAAGGGTATTCAGAGATAGGGCAAGCTTTTTGATCGGTTTGGGTCGAAAATTTTTAGTTACCAATATATAAACGTATGTATGTTTGCATGTGTGTCTAAAACTTTCGACAGAGGCGACGGATTGTTACAAGATCAGTATAGTTTTTAAGTTCGACCCTTTATACGACAAATATCGAAACATTGGCTAAAAACATTAATATCTTCCCCTCCAACTAGGCACTTTTCTACAGGGGGGGGTCGCTTTTTCGCCGATATTTTTGAATGTCATTCTCTCCTTTTTATTGTCTAGCCTTAATAAAATCCTACGTCACTTCCGGTTTGGCGGTGGTCGTAACGACAAAGATGTCAGTTTTTCCCCGTTCTTTTCGTTCTTCGCGTTACGGGTTCGGGTCCGCCTTTCTACTACCATATTTTTTTTGCTCAACACACACATCCAAATACTCGGGTAACGCCGGACTGAAATGCTAGTACACCTATAAAAGTGAACGTGTCTGTCTGTCTGTGTACATTTCCCTACGGAATAACTCTATCAATTTTTAGTCTACAGACTTGAAATTTGATATACAGGGTACTGAGATTTGGAAAAATCTATGTGATCCGTTTTCGGCCACAAATTTGGCTGTTAAGGGGTCAAAGTTCAACGATTTGTCCTTTGAGAACACTACTAAACTCCTCGGCCAATTTTTGGCATAAACACTTGAAATTTTAGATATAGGTTCCTTGGATATGGGTATAACTTAATAACTTGATTTGAGCCCAAAACAATAAATGTTAAGGGGTAATAATAGGGGGCAAAGTTTAAAAAATTTGACCTTTGCAGTCTCTACCAAATTACTCAGACAATCTCTGGTCTAAACATTTGAAATTTGACATAAAGGGTATTCAGAGATAGGGCAAGCTTTTTAATCGGTTTGGGTTGAAAATTTGAGCTACCAATATATAAATGTATGTATGTTTGCATGTTTGCCTAAAACTTTCTACAGAGGCGACGAATTTTCACAAGATCAATATCGTTTTGAAGTTTGACCCTTTAGACAACAAATACCGAAAAATTGCCTAAAAACATTAATTTTTTCATCCTCAACAGGGAGGGGTCGCTTTTTTCGCCGATATTTTCGAAAGGCATCCCCTCTTTTTGATTGTCTAGCCTTAATTTTAAAAAAAACGTCACTTCCGGTTTGGCAGTGGTCGTAACAGCAAAGACGTCAGGGGGGGATTTCCCGTTCTTTTCCTCCTTCGCGGTACGGGTTCGAGCCTACCTCCCTACTACCACTTTTTTTTGCTCACATACACATCCAAAACTCCCCGGGCAACAACGGGCTGAAATGCAAGTATATATATATATAATTAATATTATTATTATTATTATTATTATTATTATTATTATTATTATTATTATTATTATTATTAAAGCCCCCCCCCTCCTGGGTTGAGCACTTTGTAAATATATTTTGACCCGACGCGTATTTAAGCTATTAAGCGAAGCCCATGATTAATTTGTTTGTAAACAAACTAATGGTTAGAATACTATAGCGACGGGCAGGTGTGGATTTAATACACACTCGAGGAAAAATATTTACTGATTCGTGGTCCGATGGTGAGGGTTGCCGACTGTCAATATGACGGTTGTAGGTTCGATCCACGGGTGGGGAGAGGTGTATGTCTAGCAGCATTGATGAATTGTGATACAACGAAACAGTGCTATATGCGGATTACTATATATATATATATATATATATATATATATATATATATATATATATACACGTTGATTTTTACCTTCGCTAAAACATAATTCCCCCAAATCATATTAAGTGTCGGTGTGGTTCTATGCTCAAAGACGTACCAAGATGATCTCTACCGAAGCCACGGACTGCGCTACTAAACATCCATTCCTCTGATTGGCTAGTTTACGTGTCCGGTATCTCTACTAATAAAAAAAAAAAAAATACAATGCCTTCTGTTATGTTTACTAACGACGGACAGTTACGCGACTGCGCATGCTTTGAGTGAGCTCTTGGTAATTTTACTATACATTTGCCATTATGGCCGACCGTAGAATGTCTGTGATTCCCCATGACTGAGGCAAATTAAGTTTTTGTGCTTGTAAATTATACCGTCGACTGAACATTCTATTCCTGTTGTTTTGCAATTAACGATGGCGTAGAGGGAAGTGGAAAAGCTATAAAACGAGGCCAGGAAAAGTGGAACGAACTGGCTGAGTAATAGAAGAATATGCAACAGCTGGACTCTTTGTTGAACTTCTGTATAGATTCCAATAATATGCAAATCGGAGTATATATGATGATTGCAACGTCTTGTCAGACGAGTGCCACTCCCTCAGACATTATAAATCCGTGATTCCAAATGTCTGAGGGAGTATCTATACAAATATGATGTTACAGAGTCTTAGCTTTGTACGACAGCTAAGTCTCTCTCTCGGTTCAAAATGTTGAGATCCAGCAACAAGCAAGAGCAAGATAGCCAGCAACAAATTAAACTGCAGACCAGCTTAATGCGGGTAATGGTCTTCTGCTTTATGGTTTTTTAAATTAGAGATTTGCTTCTCCTAGAAAGGTTGGCTTCACCACGGCTTACGGGAGCCCTCTCTACCCCAATACACATATACACACACACAAATATACACGGTGCTAGTTGGCCGTTGACCCAGAAAAGAGTTCATTCGCCCTTTGGAAGGTCTTGTTTTTAATCCTTCAGGGAGACTAGCCGCCCTCCTCACCAAACAAGTCTGGTGGGGGAACCAGTTTAGTCGCCGGTGACCCGACCATGAGGCAGGTAGTACTGGGTTACATGGTACCAGTAGCATATGACATGACCTGACATATATTTATCCAGTATCGGAGTATATATACATACATAAATACATACATACATGTATACATACATACATACATACATATATATATATATATATATATATATATATATATATATATATATATATATATATATACACATACACGTATTGAACGGGATGTACAGTTACACTGAGATAAAAGTCAAAGTATTGTAGGGCGGATAACAAAACTAAACCTTCTTTTTCAATGGTGGAATAATTATTTTGGTAGTTGTTGAATTTTCTTGAGAAATATCCAATAGCTTTCTCAATGCCTAGCTCATCTTCTTGAGTAAGAATTCCACCCATGCCCACATCACTGGCATCAGTTTGTAGTCTAAATTGTCTAGAAAAGTCTGGAGATGCAAGAGCTGGACCTCCAATAAGAGTTGATTTAATCTTTTTTTAAAAAACTTTAATAGATGATTCGCTCCTTTTTTATTTTTCAATTATTTTTAGGAGATTAATGAGAGAACTATTGCTGAAAAATTCTTACAAAATCTTACAAAATATATGGAATGTAAAATAAATGTTTATATCCAATTTAAACCCTGATCCTTCTTCTTCAACATAGAGTAAAAATTACGATGAATTCATTTCATTTTACTAGTTTTTACTTGTATTTTTTATTATAGGTATATATCGAAAATTAGTCCATACGAGGTGTCTTCAATAAATTTCCAGAGTTTTGTACAGGCATTATAAATTGTCGTAGACTCTTGAAAATACAGTATTACTATACATCTTATGAGATGGCTGAACGATTTTTTTATGATTTTAGGTTTAAATGAACAGCTATAGCAGGAATTGAAATACATCCTACTAAAGCCTAATTGCCACAGCTGGTGAATTTCAAAAATGCGTAAGGACTCTTAAGAAGAAGACTGATATGCAATACAATTCTGTTTTAAACTGCCAAAAATCAGGTCCTGGATATGACCTTAAACTATATCCGATGGTGAAGCCCCAGCTTGCGGGCTTGTGGAAGTGTGGAGCCACCCTTTAATTGCCATTGTTCCCAGGTCCACTTTGACGCGGAGTGGTAGTACCTGTTGGGGTTCCAACTATGGGTTGAATAGAAACTGACTTGGAAAAAATATATATTCTATTAAAAATTTTTCTTCAAAATAACTGGATTCGGCATTAAATAACCTTAAAAAGGGTTGATAT
>NC_136489.1:118286690-118321690 GCF_053919585.1 Euprymna scolopes | reverse complement strand
GAATACCTAGACTGCTGTTCGTAGACAAATTCTTAGGTTGGAAGTTAAGTAAGAAAGAATTAATTGTAGTTTATATTTAATAAAGGGGGGTATTTAGCTAAAATTTTATAAGGAAGATAATTAACGATCTCTCCTCTTTTATGAACGAATTCTTCTCTAAATAAGCCTTTAAATCGTAAACAAGCTTCTTGTGTTCTCGTGCGTGAAGATCATTTGTCTCAAGTAACAGAGATCAAACCATTGAATGGTCTAACGAACAGATCGGCGGTCACATACACATGAGGAGCGACGCTGGAAGAATGAAGACCACATCGTATCTAGAAAAGACTTTACTAATTGATATGTGTTCTTGGCTTCTCTCTTACGACAACGAACGTGTGCATCGAGCACGGGTTTGTTGAATGCACAAGCAGCACACGCGTGTGTGAAAGACTATGTGTCTATGTGTCTCCCTTGTCACACATGTCCCCATGTGTGACTCACCATTGAAGATTTGCTTCTCATTTGTTATGAAAATATTACAATTCATATATTATGAATAAGATGGTTCTCTTGTTGTCATCGGTTTCCCTGATATCTTTTTTGTCAGAATTCTTTCGAGAATGAATTCAAGTGGTTACACGGGAAGGCTGCTGACATCCTTAAGTGAAAGTGTGCCTGGTGGAACGAATCGGATTCGAACTTGGGACACCCAGGTCGTCAGTTCGTGTTGTCAACCACTTAACCACCTCCAATTTGTCCTTACTAACAAAATAAACATGGAAAAACTCTACTGCATTCGTTAATTTGTGAAATTATTCTCTTTTATAAATAGGTACGAAATAAAGCATTTTCTTGAACAACAACTACGCACTTGCATATGGGATTAAAATGCTAGCTCTAAACGTCAGTCTTCATTATTAATCTATTATATAAAAGGCTACATGTCTGTCTGTCTGTCGGTCTGTCTGTCTGTCTCCATATTTTCAAACTCCATTTCTTCCGAAACTAAAATTCGCAGAGTGGCGCTAGGAGCCTCAAACGATCGGATTTTTTTTTTATTAACCGCTCTTTTATGGGTCTTTAGTCGGTTAAAATAGTTAAGGGATCAAAAATAGGCCAAAAGTCGTTATACATTTTGTACATTCATCTTAGTTTATTTTTAATCAGTTCATATGTGTGTCACGTTAGTACAGTGGAAACGTCACCAGCTTTGAATGCTACAGTTCGGCTTTCGGTTTCGATTCCAGCTGATGGGACCCAAATACTTTGTTTTTAATTTTGAAATCACAACTCTAAAATAATATATACGAAGTCTAGACAAACTAAAGTATAATATTTAAGCGTATTTTACGACCGGGCAAAGCCGTGCGACCACCCTAGTTCTAAAATACAATATTATCGTTGTGATTTGATATTGCGATGTTATAGATATTATTTCACACATGCAGAAATTTCATATCTTTTTTTTTTTTTTTTCATCCTTTCTTTCTCCCAACTAGACTTTAAAAACAATTATTCTTTTACGGGAATTTATTTACGTACATACTAATAAGCGTCCTTGGTACACTGTCTAAAGCTATGAATAGTGCAATTACTTTTTTTCCATGGAAACACATAAACAAATGTAGCTAGATTACATTAAATGCTAGGAAGTTTAAGAACGCAGGTGTGCGATTAAGCAAATAATGACAGTTATTATTTTCATGCTTCAAATATTTTAGCTTCTTTTCCGTACGACAAATTAAGTATCGACAAACGTACGACATGCCACAACTGCTCCTGATGATTATCTATTCTTGTGATATTTTAGCACGAGAAATTAAGGCACGACAAATTTAGGCAGGATAAATTAACGCACGACAAATTGCCCCTGCTCTGTTTGTTTGTTTTTTCGCTAAACATCGCTGTAAAAAATAAGTGTTTTTTTTTTCAGACTTATGGAGAATTTATTTTTAATACGAATCAAATATAAGAAACAAATGTTCCTCTAAGTTAAAAGTAATATATATATATATATATATATATATATATATATATATATATATATGGCTGTGATAACAGCATATTCTTTTCATTGTTTTGACTCTTTAGTATATATCTGTTAATATCTTATATGTTTTTATATAGACGAATGTGGTTCTCGGTTGATTCAGTCTGTCTAGCTGTGTCGGATATATACCCGAGAGTCAAAAGAATGAAAAGAATATTCGGTTGTCGCAGCCCTATATATAACTTCGACTTCGATCTAATATAAATACCAAGTATTTACATATATATTTTTTAATCCCAACCAAATATAAAAGCTCAATACACAAATAATAAAGAGCAGATCTCATTATAAGAGGAAAAAAAATTAAAACTGTAAGTTGAAATTTACAATCAAAATTTATTGTTCGACTGCATACTCCGAAAAAATTTTTTTTTAAAGTCCTTATTCCACAGAGTTTCAAAGAATGCTATTCTTGCTATTCTTGTCGCCAGAGGACAGAAAGAAATCAGCAAATTATATTTGTAGCGATGCTAAAGTTTGCTGGTTATGGCATTAAATTCATTTAATTTCCATATTTTCAGCTGCATTGAAAATTTTCCAACCGGACTAATCCTAATCAATTTGGACTTGATTCTTTGTAAAGATTTATTTTCGCCGTCGGATCACCCTTGAAAGAATCTTCATGCAAGCTGCAATTTTATGCCCGGTTCGATTTTATTATTATATTTTTACATCTCGTACATTTTTTTTCAATCGTTTTTTTTTTTAAAGGACACGTACATTTTTGCAATTTATGACTTATAATAAATTGCAGTTTCATTTAATGCCGTAACCAGCAAATTCTAGCATTGCTACAAATGTAATTTGCTGATTTCTTTCCGTCCCCTGATGAGAAGAATAGCAAAAATAACATTCTTTGAAATTCCGCGAAATAAGAATTTTGTAAATTGTTTTTTTTTTTTTGTTGTTCTTTTTTGTTTTTTTTTGTTTTTTGTTTTTTTTGACGGGGGTATTCAGTCGAACAATAAATTTGATTGTAAATTTTAATTTACAGTTTTAATTTTTTTTCTCTTATAATAAGCTCTGCTCTCTATTACTTGTGTATTGAGCTTTTTATTATGTTGGGATTAAAATATCTATATATGAATACTTGGTATTTATATTAGATCGAAGTTTACTACTGCTTATATCAGGTAGTCCATCGGGCAAATTAGTCCTCGTAATATATAATATTCAATTAAGGATTAATTCTATAATATTACATACGTAATCTGCATAAATTAAAATATCATGTTAAAGCGTATATATATATATATATATATATATATATATATATATATATATATATATATATATATAGGGTGACTCAAAAAACGGGCGCCAACTTAACTAGGCCCTGTTTCTTAGGCCCGTTTTTTTTGGTCACCCTGTGTGTATATATATATATATATATATATATATATATATATATATATATATATATAGATAGATAGATAGATAGATAGATAGATAGAGATAGATAGATAGATAGATAGATAGATAGATATATCTCTGTGTGTGTGTTCATTAAGGCATTTTCAAAGTAATGAAAAAACACGTTTTCACTTACATAAGAAATTAGATGCTAAAATAACTCACATGATAGTCCAGGCTAATTCTGCTTTTGGTTGGCTTGCAAACATGTTTGGTCAGATAAATGTAAAACAAAGGTCAATGTATATGATGCATGAATCCTGACTTGTCTACTTATTTATCAAAAAAAAATATGGACTACATACCGAAAAAAATATGGACTACATACCGAAGACATTTTTTAGCTTTGGAAAGATTTCATCAAAAGTGCAATCATAAAATACTGAACATCAGTTGGAAGTCTTTTACTGCTGACACTGTCGTCCATTTAACAATCCGACAATCATAGCATGGAAATGAGACTCGTCAAAAATCAAATGCGTTAGATCTGGCACTTAGTGAGAATAAGAGACGGTAGGATACCAAAACAACTGCTTTATGGTGAGCTTTCCATAGGAAAGAGACCGCAGCATAAACCTACAAAAATGTTTAGAGATGTGATGAGAAATAACCTTAAACTGATGACAATCGAGGTAAAAAATTGGGAAATTCGAACTACGGACAGAAACAAGTGGAGAAAATTATTGAACGATGCAATAACTTTGAGGAAGAGCATGTTTAGCATGCAGCATTGAAACGTGCTCTCAGAAAGCGTGGGTGAATCTGCAGTTCGTGTCGACTTTTAACAAATATTAATATAATATATATATATATATATATATATGTGTGTGTGTGTGTGTGTGTGTGTGTGTGTGTGTGTGTGTGTGTGTGTGTGTGCTAGCAGGGGTCGCTCTGTATGCGCAGTCGTAAAAACATTGTGATAGCGGGCGGGGGGGGGTGACTACAGGATCCGGGAGTGGGGTCGCGTTACCCGGTCGTAAAAAAATTGTGACTGAGTAAAAATTTAAAAAATTCAACTGGAAGCGAAACCGAAAGCAAAAAAAATAAAGAAAGAAAAAAGAAAAAAAGAAAGGAAAAGAAAAAAAAGAAAAAGACGCACGACGGTGGTCACCTTGTATAATTTAAGTTAGTAATCGAACGCTCTTATCGATGTGGCTACTATTACGCAGAAGCCACGAATTTGCAAATATATCTATTTAAAACACAAGAAGGTATCATGATTCGAGCATGCGCGGTTTTGCAAATCGTGTCGAAAGGCAGGTTTTTATTTGACCCCCCCCCTCATCTTCAAAGAAAACGATATTTCCACACGAAATAACGGACGATATTTTCCAATTCTTCGATATTTTTGGTTCGAAAGACCGCTCTTTCTAACGATGCCACGTTGGCGCGTGTACGATGCGGATGAGAAAAGTTTGTAACGGAAATACGAATATGCACCTACACACAAACAATAAACGTTTGATATATATGTATATATATATACTAGCAGATTTCCCCCGCGTATCCCTGTATTAAACGTAACGTTAAATTTCTTCAACAAATGAAGTAAATAACGGAAAAAAACTGAGACACGTGCATGCAAGTATATATTTTTTCTAAACAGTTAACAATTTGTAAGTAAATAAAAAATAATCGAGCTGAGATCGAAACCAAAACATAAACACAGTGAGTCAAGTACGATAACTATTAGGCCAGCTTGACACGCTCTTCGATAAGTGTTTTCAAACCTACTTATTCTTAATATAAGGAAGCTGTCATGTGAAGGGTTCACGCATGCGTAGTCGTGAAACAGTTGACAGATAAAAATCCGTGACCCCCAAGTACCAGTTGTTCCATTTTGACCCCTTAGCAGTCCTTTTTTTTCTGGATGAAAACCGATTTAAATGTTTTCCACATGTCTGAATAGCTTATATACCCGAATTACAATTATGTAGATCAAAAATTCGTTGAATATATAGGTTGAGAGTTATCTTCACACACACACAACTTCACTTATATATATGCGTGTGTGTGTATGTGTGTGTGTGTGTGTGTGTGTGTGTGTGAGAGAGAGAGAGAGAGAGAGAGAGAGAGAGAGAGAGAGAGAGAGCAACAAATAGTTTAACCAATGATGGTGTAATATTCCATGATTTCGCCTTATCTTTTTCAGACCTTGAAACATTTTGCCTGGATTGTCTTACTTTTATCTTATCGGCTAATAATAACACATTTTCTCATTTCTTTCGAATACAACGTCTGCACAAGAAAAGCAATATACTTTGTTTTTTCGTTAAAAGAACACAACTGATCAATAATAAAAAAAAAAAAAATTTTCTTTCTAAAACGACTAGAATAAATACAAATGACAAGAAAAACAAAATGGCGACTTCTAAAATATTCGAGAACAAAAAAAAATCGCCATTTTATCTTTTTGTTTTTTTAAAGGTCAGTGCAAATGAGATACTTCAAAGCGCACGAACAGAAAAAGAAAAAAAGTACGGAGACCAGGAAATGAGAAAATTTGAAACCTATTTTCATTATTTATTGCTTGAAACCAAACATAAGTTTGTTTTTACCAATAATTCTAAAATGGCGTTGATTATTTTTTTTTTTTGTTATGATATACTAGTCACACACTAAAAAAAAACTCAATTGTCTCATAACGACAGGCTCTAAGTTTTTCCTTGAGCTTAGGGAATGACCAAAAATCAAAGGGAGGGTTACGAACTGTCTTGATGCTCATCTTGGTCAAATATTTTGTGACAAAGATGAAGTTGTGGGCTGGTGCATTCGCGCAAATCTTCTGCATCTTCAGTTCTTCGCGAATAATTCTGCATACAGTTCTCACACTGACATCAAACTATGCACTTATTGTCTCTATGTCCTTGTCCATGAAATTCTTTATTTGGGCAATCAGCTCTAGTGTTCTAACTTCCTTACCCTCCCACACCTCTAATCCCTCCTCACAGACTCCCTGCCTTCCTTTAATCTCTTATGCCACTGAAAAACTGATGCTCGATTCATGCAAGATGATTCCAAGCAGTCTGAAGAATTCTATACGTTTCTATGGCATCTTTACTACGTTTAAAACAGGATTTTATTGCATATCGTTCTTCTAAAGTGTCTTCACGTCCAGATTGCATTTTTGAAATTCACCAACTGTGACAATCAGGCTTTAGTAGGTTATATTCCAATTCCTGCTGTAACTGTTCATTTGAATCTGAAATCATAAAAATTGGTCAGTCATTTCATGAGATGTATAGCAATAAAATACTGAATTTTCAAGAGTCTACGACAATTTTAAATTCCTGTACAAAAAACGCCTGGAAACTTATTGCAGGCACGTCGTATGGAAGGTTATCTACGTTAAACAAACACTTAACATCCTTGTCTATGTTCTGTCAAATGATGATTTTTGCTATTTAGTCAGTGTTTAATCAGTTGAGCTATAGAGTAAGTAAAATTCCATCATGGACCTTTAAAATCCTTCTTTAGAATATCACAAATAGAAGATTTACAGGTGGTACGCAGTTCATCAAGGACTCCCCAGATATTTCCCCTGCAGAACAATGAATTAAACATCAAATCTGCTTTGGAATACAGAACGTGTTCAAAAAGTATTAATGATATAGCTGTATTTGTAGAATTAAAAACAAATATTATAACAAGTAGTAGTAGTAGTAGTAGTAGTAGTAGTAGTAGTAGTCACATCAAAATATACTGTATAATCACGTTAACACACCGATTCCATTTGATCACCGATATTAAGCAACGTTGAGCCTGGTCAATACTAAAATGGCTGCATATGTGCTCTCCGCTTATCTCGGCATTGTTTCCAATTGTCCTGGACTTCTCCTTGCCACTGGATTCAGGCAGTGCCGATTCAGGAGAGGCGTGGTTGGGATTGCGCTACCATTACTCCACAATTAGACGCATAGCTACCCTTACAAGGGGTCTCCATTATCTCTTGAGATTGAACGGATGCATCGAATATATATGTGCTCCATGGAAGCCGACGGCCATCAATACTGATGAAGAGTAGAGGGTGGAGATGTAAAATCAAAGACAAAGTAATATTCTTACATTTATATCAACTTCATTGGCCATTTTTTGTTAAACATGAAATAATAGAACAAGGTGTTAGGAATAGAGGAAAGAAGAAATAGAATTGAAAGTCCATAATGAATGTGTAAAATAATTGTCCTGCTTGTAAGGAACGGAGAAAAGTTCATATTCTTATTGTTTGGAATTGGATGTAGGTCCACGCACAACAGGTCACCATCTTTAGACGGTGCAATCTTCGGGTTTAGTTTGCATCCCAAGAGAGGTGATCAAACTCTCAATATCAAGATAGAAAGAAGCTGCCCATAAAGAAATTGTAAATCGAACTTTTCTTTTAACTTAATGTTCAGCTATTTTAATTTGAAATTCAACTATTTAAATAATAGATTGAACTTTTGTAAATTGGGGTTAAGACGGTGCGGTTGTTGACGATTGTTGCTATTTGCCCACCGAATTTGGAAAGCGTCTGTGTCATTCATTTTTTATGTATTTGTTTTTCTTCAAATCAATAACATTCCAATCGCTTTTCCAGGGACGCATATTTTCTTCCTCAAAAAAAAAAAAAAAAAAAAAAAAAAAAAAAAAAGAAAAAAAAAATAGTGGCCATAAACATATTTGAAACAGCTGACAAACGAGGCCGAATAGTGAGACAACCTGCCGTTCTTGTAAACTGTCCTTTTTTTAAAAAAAAAACAACTTTTGTCGCACTATTTCTAGAGAGAAAATAAAATCAGTTTCAGTAAATAGGTTTGTATGTCTGCTTTATCACGAAAAAGAAATGTGTTTTGAGGTCAGTTTGATGGCGTCAAGCATTTATTTCTCTTGTACAGGCCCATTTTGAGCTAGATAGAAAAAAAAAACACACACCTATTTTATAAGTCCTACAGACTTTTTAGTCCGTTAAAAACGGGCAAAAGTTATAGCGTTGATTAAAAATGAATGCTTTATGTCAAAGTGATAGTTAGATAGGGTTAGATGTGTGCTCAAATTTGCATTAAATACTAATATTTATAAATCTTTATTAATCGATATTAATTCATAACAAGGCATTGAACGGATATCATAGTATTTAGTCCACTGCACCTTATTATAACAAAGATCCACAAAAAATCTCAGCCAGATCAGTCCAGTAGTTCTTGAAAAAAAAAACTTCTAGAGTAACTGTAGTATTGAAGTGAGTAATTCCTATTAATCCATAACTATGCATCGAACAAATATAACATTTAGTTCGCTGCACCTTATAACAAAGGTCCATGCAAAAATTCAGTCAGATCGGACAAGTAGTTTCCGAGAAAAAGTGGAATGGACACACACACACGCACACACAATTTATATATATATATATATATATATATATATATATATATATATATATATATATATATATATATTAGTGGCCTGGCAATGCCACAAATGAGACAACGAAGCAAAAAGCAAAAAAAAAAAAAAAACGCTAGCAAGATTATCCCAAAGCAGCAAAACTATATATATATATATATATATATATATATATATATATATATATATATATATATATATATATATATATATATATATATATATATATATATATATATATATATATATATATATATATATATATATATATATATTCAAACAAATAAAATATGCCCAAATTTTTCCTATATATATATATATATATATATATATATATATATATATATATATATATACATAAGGAAGGAAAAATTTGGGCATATTTTATTGGTTTGAAAATGCAGGTTCATTTTTAACCAATTGTCATAACATTTAAAGCATAGAATAGTATTACAATCTTAGCATATTTTCATGTAGTTTGGTCCCATAGAAGCAAAGATATGAGACTTTCAATATTCAATTTGGCTACGAGTATATATATATATATATATATATATATATATATATATATATATATATATATATATATATATATATACGTGTGTGTGTGTGTGTGTATGGGCAGATAATCTTATAATGATTGGATCACTCTGACAGACGTTAAAAGGCATTAAAAAACAAATGTTTGAATTCCGCAACATTTCTAGCGGTTAACGGTAGTCGAATGGATAAGGGTCTTGCTAATAAAGCCAGGGATGGCTTCTGTCGCCGGGTTCGAATCTATCGACTGGTGTTAATCGTGACACCCTGCACTGATGATTCCCGAAAGAATGAAATACTAGTGTCTGTAAGTAATTAATTAATTAATATATATACATATATATATATATATATATATATATATATATATATATATATAGAGAGAGAGAGAGAGAGAGAGAGAGAGAGAGAGAGAGACCACCTTTTTCTGCAATTTTATAAGTTTCAAATCTCAGCAACTATTGATTATTAACAAATGAAGACTCGTTGGAAAAGTAATTACCTGAATTGTGTAATGGGCTACGTGACATTTGCCCTTACGGTCGTACATTAAGGGGGATCATCCAGAGTCTATTTTTGGCACTTTTTTACAGCCATAAAATGTTTCGGTAAAGGTGCAGTATTTTTCCAACATCGAAAATCCTTTAAAATTACCGCTATTACAGGTTTTAGAGGGTGCTTTAAACGAAAATAACGTTTAAAATAACAGCCGCGCCTCCCCCCGAAAAAAGTTGCTATAAAGTGGATGTTCATTTTACGTTAAATTAATATAGGAAAATGATCCCCCACTTTCTCAAACTATAATTTCGTTATATCTTGGAAACGAGAAGTTTCCAAGAATTTTAAATGATGTTTTCGTTTTCAGCACCCTCGAAAATCTGCAATAGTGGTAATTTAAAATAATCTTTTGAGGGAGGAAAACTACTGCACCTTTACCAATGTTTATATCATTGTCATTTGTTTTCCATGTTTTGCATATGAATTACAAAATATCTTATATTTCCCCAAAACCTCTGGCCTTGATAGAAAGGAGACTAAAACTTGCTGCTATCGTTTCAAATGATCTGAAATAACAGAAAGGGGAGACTTGATTCCAAATATTTCTCATGTTATATCTCCCCTCTTTGTTTTCATACATAAAGTAAATTTCACAGTGTATGAGGATTATTGGATACTGGAGATATTCATAATCGTACCCTATTTCCAAAAGAGGAGAGATATGACAAATGAGAAATATTTGGAACCAAGTCTCCCCTTGCTGTTATTTCAAATCATTTGAAACTATAACAATTAGTTTTAGTTTCCCCTCCATCAAGGTCATAGGTTTGGGGGAAATCTAATATATAAACGGCTATATGTTTGTCTGTTTGTCTGTCCATCAATCAATCTGTATGTCTGTCTCCATATTTTAAAACTCTATCTCCTCCGAAACTAAACATTACAGAGCGGCGATAGGGGCTTCGAATGATTGGATTTTTTTTTTTTTTACGGGCTGTTCTTTTATGGGTATTTAGCCAATTAAAATTGTATACGCCGGTATATATTCCATCCCATGTAACGATTTCCAACAAGCATACTTAGGCGAGACACAGCGTAAATTGAAACTAAGTCATTACGAACATAGAAGAGATATAAGGAATGGTAACGCCCTAAATGCACTCTTTTGCCATTGTGCGGAACACGATCATTCATTTAACTTAGATCATGCGAAAATTATAAAATTCGTGATAGATAGAGCCAAAAGAAGACTTTTAGAGTCAGCACTGATATTAAACACTAATACTATTACACAAAGAAAGGGCCTCTACCATTTAGCTCCTAGTATAGGGAAAATAATAATCAAAGAACAAAATATAAAGCGAGATCCAGGTTAATTCATATTATTGTCCCAAACCGTTTTTCCTTAAATAATTTAAACAAAATGCATAAGATTAGAGAGAAAAAAAATGTACATAGGTATTTAAATAACGTATTTTTAAAAGTGTATATGTATAGACATTGAATAACCCAACATTCCCATACACACACATTTATAGTTTCCTTCCCCATATGGGTAGGATTTTAACACTGTTTCTTTTTCACTTACGTATGGTCTATGATAGTTTTCTTCTGTATTTTTCTTTTTAATATCCTGAGGATGTCCCCTGCAATAGGGACGAAACGTTGATCTCCATTTTATAAATTTATTCGGTTTTTCTTTTTTAATGAGCTGGAAGGTGGAGGTTGAGGGTCAATTGTGTTAAGAGAAAGAACTGATGACTCATGTGAGATTGTTGAGCATTACAAAACCCAGAATTTGGCAGAGGATCGGATTTGGGGGGAGGGGGGCACAAGTGTATTGGTATTATATCCCCGTCTCAGTCAAGCCGAATTAGTTATCCTCTTGGTTCATTCCCAACAGTAGTTGGACTCCGTGGTGGATGGTGAAGCATAGGATTAATGAAAATCAAAACTCAATGATGGCTTCTTCTTTTAAAAAATCCAGTAGGTATTTATCCGATTCTGAAACCGACTTAGACTTCAAAAAATGTATTATTATTGAATAACTGGATGAAATTAAATTGGAAAAAATATCCCCTTTTCTGTGAATGAAAAAAGTTATATAAAGTAGGTCAAATCAAAAAAAAAGAAAGAAAAAAATGAAAATAGCAATCTGCTAGTGAAAGTTCCAGTAAATAAACATACAGCAAATCTGCTCAAAATGAATAGAGTTCACAATATCAAATGCAAAGCGTATCCACACGCTAGCCCTCACCAAACTTTCACGAAAAACACTCGTCTAGCCAAAACCGCTATCAATAATTTCCCACACTCTTTATCTGTGCCTAAACCTAAATGCAGATTCCATGAACAAAGCTTCTTTCTTAGAACTGCACGCCCGTGGAACTCTCTTCCGATTGCCTGTTTTCCAGCTGACTACAATCTGATTGTCTTCAAGTCCAATGTAAACAAGTTCTTGATGAACCGTCCCCTAAGTAATCCAACTTACAAAATTCCCACTATTTATGTTTACTACGCTATAATCATTGACTAATGTATACCCACTAACCCTTATCCTCGAGTGGCGTCCGGGACTTGATAAGTGGTAATTCCTGTGTAAAAAAAAAGGCGTTATAAGAAGCAGAGAGCTTTCATTAGCAACACAAGAAGAAATTGAAACACCATTAAAACAAGGTGTAATGTACTATAAAGAATTACCATCAGACGAAACACCGAAACTATACATACTCGTAGATATATGCCCACCTTTAATAAACCGTCAATACCAGAAGTTATCAGAATTGGCAATACAATAGAAAGGGTATCGAAATTTATACCAGCTTCTGTTCGATGTTTCAAATGCCAGAAATTCGGATATCACAAAGACATTTGCAGAGGATACCAAGTGTGTAGGAAGTGTGATGAACGTGAACCAAACCACACAGATAGTGAGTGCCATGCTATGAAGAACATCCTGCCTTCTCAAGAATCTGCGATGTTTACAAGATAAAAAAGGAGATAATGTATGCAAAACACACCAAAAATTTACCATTCCCAAAGGCTAGGAAACTTGTTGAAAGCTATATGAGAACATAAACATTGGCGAATGTAGGAAAAGCAAATCAGAAACCTAAGGGCTCTACTCAAAAAATTATGAAACTAAGCTTATTTCACTTAAACTTGTCCAGAATTATCCCTATATTAATAAAACAAAAATAAAGAAAAATCTGTATGATCTACATACCTGACATGAAACGAAAATATCATATTCCAAAAATCATGTATATTAGGCAATTTTATTTTTAATAAGAAAATCAAAGTATAACGAGTGACTGTATCGCCCATCATTTTGGAAAAAAAAACAAACAAGAAAAGATATGGAGATAACTCGACAATAATTTACACTCGATTTATGTTGCAATGTTTATGAATTCCTAATAATCACTAAAAAGGTTTTTCTTTATAAAAATAAAACTACTTGATCAAATTACATGATTTTTGGAATATGATATTTCCAGTCCATCATGCATTCATACATAAGACATTTTTATTTCCTATTGTTTGAATTCCTCAGACTGCTGTTCTCAAAACACTTATAGAAAGGTTAATAAATTTGAAAACATATAAATGGCCATCATTTCAAGAAAATATCTGGCGCTTCTACATTATTGGGACGATATTTTATAGTCGATAAATGGAGTTTTCAGATAAAAAAAAACAATAGTCTCTACTGATTTTTTTGTCAATTCTAATAAGTTACAATGGTAGATTCCAAATTATGCAGTCGGAATCACTTGAATATTACTAAATTATTTTAAAGAAACAACTTTAATCGTGTTAGTAGGTGAAAAAATGCCGCCATCTTGTTTGAATCGAAAGGAAAATTACCTCCCTTTTGAACTCCCCCGTGTTTTACGATCGTTTTCATCAAATTCTATTTTTTTTATGTTCTTTAATAAATAATTTTCTACCTTATCGATTTTTGTAATTTTTTGGATATAATCATCGTAAAAACACGAGGAACATATAAATACCGTTGCTTTCATGTGAAATTCAGTTTTACGATTTCCGAAATCTCGTCCCAATAGTGCAGAAGCACCAAATATTTTAAAAATGTATTCAACAGAAACAAAACCAACCGAGCCTATTACAAAAAAAAAAAAATTAAATGTAGATAGCAATGTAAAAATGTCCAAAGACAGCTGAATCTACACGTGAAAGACGCCAAAGATCACCAATCCGACCTCCAGATTCTAACAAAAGCATAATCTATATATCTATGAAAGTGAAATTGTCTGTGTGTGTCTGTGTGTGTGTACATTTCCCTACGAAACTACTCTGTCAATTTTCAGTCTGCAAACTCGAGATTTGACATAAGGGGTATTGAGATTTGGGATGAAATCTTTTTAATCGGTTTTTGGCCAGAAATGTAGCTGTCAAGGAGTCAAAGTTCAACGATTTGACCTTTGAAAACTCTACCAAACTCTTCCACCAATTTTGGGTCTAAACACTTGAAAATTTAGATGTAGGTTACTTGGACATGGATCAAACGTTTTAATTCGATTTCAGCTCAAACCAATCAATATTAAGGGGTCAAAATTGGGGTCAAAGTTTTAAAAAATCTCCTTAATTACTCAGCCAATTTTTGGTCTAAACATTTGAAATTTTACATGAAGCGTAGTCAAACATAGGGCAAAATTTTTAATCGGGTTTTGGCCGAAAATTTGGCTGCCAAGGGCTAAAGTTCAAAAGATTTGACCTTTGCAGTCTCTAGCAAACTATTCAGCCAATTTTGGGTCTAGACATTTGAAATTTTACATAAAAGGTATTCAGAAGCTTTTTAATCAGTTTTTTGTGGGCGAAAATTTGGCTGCCAAGAGGTCAAAATTGAAAAAGTTGACCTTTGCAGACTCTAACAAACTCCTCTACCAATTTTAGGGGTCCTGGATATGACCTTAAACTATATCTAGTGGTGAGGCCCCAGCTTGCGGGCTTTGGAGAGTGTGGAGCCACACTTTGATTGCCATTGCTCCCATGTCCACTCTGTCCCGGAGTCGTAGTACCTGTCAGGGTCCCAACTATGGGGTAAATAGAAACCGACTTGAAAACAACAAGTATATTCTATTAAAAAAAATTTCTTCAAAATCTTTGGATTGACATTAAATAACCTGAAAAGGGTTGATATGCCGTAAAACAAAAACAACCAACCAACCAACCAATTTTAAATCCAAACATTTGATATTTTAGATGTAGGTTACCTAGACATGAGTCAAACTTTGTAATATACGTATATACATATTCACATGACGTTATGAACAGTACAAAGGCCTGAGCAAAGCCGGGTTGAACTGCTGGTTGAAAATAAAACAAAGCACCAACAAAAAATACAATTAAAAAGCAGAACTCAAGTTAACCAATGTTCTTTCCCAGAACTGTCTGCCTTTGGTACCAGTGGCATGCTTCTCAGCTGAATACAACATAGTAGTCTTCAAATCTAATGTAAACAAATTCCTGTTTGGTCGTCCTCATAAATAATTAAATTCCACCCAATTTACATTGTTAAGGATTACTTCACTACCACCTTGCACTCATTAACCCTTATCCTCGAGTGGCCTTCTGGCCTTGATGAGTGGTGACTTCCAAGTAAAAAAAGAAAAGAATAACAAAATCTGCTTTGATAACAACATCAAACAAAGTGGAAGAACTTGAATAAATTTCAACCCCTTAGCAGCTATTTTTACTGGCTAAAAACAAAATCGAATTTGTTCCATAGGTTCAAATCTTTTATATAACACGTGTACAGTCTGTATACCAAGAATTTGGGAGGAACCGTCTGTGTCTGGTCACGAATAGGCTCCTATATGGTTGACTATTATAGAAAACTGATCACATATAATGATAGAAGATGTATCGAGACACAGGAATGGGTATGTTTGATCTGGCATAGTAATGATTCATTAAAATTGTGGGGTCTGCGTACGCGCCTGGTCCACAAAGTATGGAAATAAAAAATAAAAAAATTAAAAAAAACGTTTACAAGTGTTTTTGATATAGATGTACATAATAATACTTTGATAATAGGGATGGTATAATAAAATTTAGGCCCTGGCATTTCGAAGCTAAATGCTTCTCGCCATAAGAGAAGTAAAGGCGGACATTATACAAAACTAAAAGCAAAAAGACAACACCGATTTTGGAAACATTCAGATTAGAAATGGAAATTTTTTAGATTAGAATCGAAAAAAATAGGGGGCGCTATGGTGTGATTAAAATGAGAAGGGACAAAAAAAAACATAAATGATAAAAAAAATGTACAAAATATATAAGAAAATTAAAATACTAATTTTTTTTAATTTGTAACGATATTTTGTAAATTAAAAAAATATATATACTTAAAAAATTTTACAATTAAGTTTTGATAAAAAAATTTAATTATAAAATATAAATTAAGCAGGACAAATTAAGTACAGGGTCGAACGATAAAATTGTCGCCCAAAAAAAAAAACACACACACACACACTACATGATTCCGTTTCCGTTTAGGGAAAACCGGGTTACCTTTTTTGTTGCAAACCATCTATTAGTTGGCCAGTTGTGTACAAATCCCAAGAGCGATAGGAGTATTCTATCATGTTTTAAAATGACACAATATTCCACGAGCGAGATTGGAGATGCGCCGTTGTACAACTCATGCTCTTTCACGATCCATATATGTGAAAACAGAACCATTGCCAACACCCTCAAAATGCAAATTCGGACGGTTCAACGCTGGAGGACACAGCTCAACGAAGGTTTCGGACACGGTTATGATCTTTCATGTGGTTTCAAGTGAGAATCACACCATGCCACCTCACTTCTTCTTGAAGAGTGTGGTGATCCCCAGGTGCAATCGGCTGGCAGACCTCGCAGTCTGTTTGAAAGTCAACACCAAAGTGTACCTAGATATGCTGAAGAGTGTGGTGAACCCTAGGTATGGCAGCAGGACTCTGCGCCGGCCCACAAGTCCACAGAGACCCATACTTTGCTTCAGAATGGGTGCTACTGTTTTGTACTTATCTCTCATTGGTACCCTTCCTTCCCCAATCTGAACCCGCCGAACTACTTCGTTTGGTTGAGAACGTCGAGAACATCATCAACTTGACCTCCCACAGCATCAAAGCCAGCCTGATCGCTGCTATCCGCCAAGTGTTCGACGATGCTTGTGGAAAAGGCATGCTCCCAGTTCCGGACCCGTATCTAGGCGGTGATTGAAGTTGAAAGCGGCTATATTGCATAAATGTCAGCTTTATTGTATAATCAAGTTACCTGAACTGATTTTTTTTCAATAAAAGTTTTAAAATAAAACTGTAGTGTGATTTTCTTCTCGGCGACAAATTTATCCTTCCAACCTGTATACGTAGGAAAAAATTTTTCGTGTTGCATTGCGCCGATATGTGCCACAAACATGGAATTCGGTAGCACACACTTGCCAACTATCGGATTTTGTACTTTGAAAACAATGAATGTCTTTAACAATCGTCAGTTAGAGTCAAACAATTAAATCTTAATCTCCAACTGTGTTTTGTAGTCCGTGTCTAAGACTATGATACGGTCCATGTATTTTATTTTTTTTCATTTCGAATAACACGTAAACATATCGACTAATCTAGCATGACATGTTTAGATAAATATCTTGTATAGATTAAAATCGTGGCGTTGAAAATCGTCAATCTTTTTGGTAAAAACGTATTCAGTTGTCGGTCGGTTTTACTTAATATTATAACAATACCAAGGTAAACAAATAAGGACGTTTACTTTTGTAACACGTGGTGTTTCTGTACATTAAAAACCGATGATATGGTGTCTTTATACATCAAAAACCGATGACGTGGCGTTTCTGTACATCAAAAACCGATGACGTGGCGTTTCTGTACATCAAAAACCGATGACGTGGCGTTTCTGTACATTAAACTTATTTCTATATAATGTTGTTTGTCTATACTTCGCGATAACTCTTGGGTGTGCCCCGGGGGCTCTTTTAGCTCCAATAAAAGCACTCCATTTTTGGGACTACTTTGCCATATTTGTCCAAATTTTTTTGCGTATGGTTATTTATGAGTTTTGCATGCTGTTGAACGCAAATTTAAATATGTTAAGGCCTTGGGGGCTTTTGATGCTAAATAGGGGATTCAAATGATGGACTTAGTCATTTCTTCTTTTGTATGGTGCAGAACTCAAATTTACATATGTTAAGGTTTAAAACTGCACCGTTTGTTCATTTCCACCAGGATTTGACGTCCCTTTTGGGACTAAATTGTGAGGTGAGGCAAATGCTGAACTTAGTCATTTTTATGCTTCGTTCACTGTGCACTTACGGTGGACCATGCATGTTTCACTTGTAATTATTTAGTTTAATGTTATCATAACCTGTGTTTATACATAACAAGATTTAACGAATTAATATAATCAAAATAAAATGTGCACTTTTGTTTACAAAAATTGTATTTATTATTAGGTTGGTGCAAAAATAATGTCATTTTAATAAGCGATGATTTGTCAGTAGATAACGACCAAAAAAAACAACACTATAATTTTCTCCCAACTTTCGTAATAATAAAAATATAAATACACCTTCAATGATATATTAAGTTGGTGGAAAAATAATGTTTTTTGACGTCCAACTTCATATCAAAAGACGACTTTATTTTTGCACCAACCTAATAGTTTTCAAACTAATTCATGCTATGACGATGTTACCTACCATGAAAAAAATAATTGTTTAAATTATAGTTTAACTTACGCGTTCAAGTGAAATTTAATGTAGTGCTGTACGTCATGAAAAGGAAAAGGTTTAAAATATAGTCTAAGGATAATAATATTACGAAGTATTAAAAGAAAAAGAAATGTATTAATTAAATTATTATTAAACAAAAAATATATAAACTATATAAAATAGCATTGCCTGAAAATAGACTACGCTGAGATAATCTCGACTATGTAAATGAAGAAGACTTAGCAAATTATTAAAAAATACGAATAGAATAGGTTTTAGGAATCAAATTATTTCATCTAATATTACGATATACAAATAATAAAAGAAAGAAATAGTGAAATATTTAAATTAAACGCATGCATTATAAGAGCGACAATAAATAAATAGATTTTTTTAGTATTGGCACAAGCCATTTTTTTTCAGTGCCATTATTGAAAATATCTACATAGCACTAGTGTTCCGAGTCGGATAATGTATCTTCCAAAGAAATTGAAATATGCCGCTTAGTTTCTGAAAGATTAGAAAAATGTATTGAGCTTTATGGAGAGCATCAGAGAACTTTTATATGGAGTCACCTGCTGTAAAAACTTAAGTTTGCCCATCGTTAGTTTTTATATTGCAATTGCATATTTCGTCCATATAACATTTACTATGTTGAAATGGGGTAGTAAACGAAAACAAGAAAATCAAACTCCAAATTTCAGACACAATAAAACATGAATAATTAAATCCAAATAAAAATATCTTTGTGTATAGTCTGCTCGAGATTTCTTTTTTATACTTTTCAGAAATTCCTTTCCTTATTTCTTCTTTTTTTATTTGTAAAAATAAAGGAATCCCAGCATGTTCTTCCAAATATTTAAAAGCAAAGTTTTAATACGTTGAAAGGGGGAAAAACTCAGTGACCTGTTCAAATAGCGGGAGTTTTTTTTTGGGGGGGGGCTGTTCAGAAATTTTACTAAACCAGTGAAGAAGTGTTTCAGCTTGGTTGTGCAAGAATACAGTTTAAAATGTTAAAAATATTTTACAAAGCCAGTCACTTCCTGAGTTTCTATATTGTAATTGCATATTTTGTCCATGTAACTATGGAGGTTATAACAGATTAAAAGACGAAATCACAGTTTGCATAGTTTTGATATTTGCTTTTACAGTTTTAACAAAAGTGTTTCCATAATATCGCGGGGTCTCCATTCACATTGAACGGCTACTGAATTTCTAGCAGCAATATCTGAAATATGAAATATGTCACTTTGGAGTTTCCACAGGTCTCACTAGTTATACATACATACATACATACATATATATATATATATATATATATATATATATATATATATATATATATTAATACGATAGAGTGTGTGTTCTTTTGTGTGTCACGCTTACATCCGGGTTATTTAATTATTTAATTGTTATGTTCTTGTCACAAATAATTTTACCAAGAATTCTTCATAAGTTTTGGTTTCGGTTTCGATTATAGCTAATGGCACTTAAATCATCTATTTTTTTTATAAATAATTTTATCAAGAATTCTTCATAAGTTTTGGTTTCAGTTTCGATTATGGATGAAGGTTATATATATATATATATATATATATATATATATATATATATATATATATAATGTATATATATATATGAATATATATACGAATATATATATATATGAATATATATATGAATATATATATATATGAATATATATATATGAATATATATATATATGAATATATATATGAATATATATATATATGAATATATATATATATGAATATATATATATATATATATATATATATATATATATATATATATATATATATATATATATATTCATGGTTTTTTTTCCGGTTTCGATGCAAGCTAATGCGCCAAGTCATATGGGTATATTTTTTATTTTTTAAATCGCAACTTTATAATATATAAAAATCGATCGAACATTAACTCTATAATAATATATACGAAATCTGCAAGAATTAAAATATCATATTTAAGCGTACTTTACGACCGGGCTACACCGAGCGTCCCTGCTAACTTAGATAAATAATTTCGCAGTTTTAACAAAAGAGCTACAATAATATCAGAGCGTCTCCATTTACGCTGAACATCTACAGAATGCCAACATCAATATATTACATATGAATGAGTTCCCTGTGGGATCTCCATAGGTCCCGCTAGTTATTATTATTAAGTTAGATACTATTATGCTTAATTCTACTTTAAAGTTCATGACAAGTAATGTGCAAGTCGTATTCATATCCGATTATTTTTTTTAAATGGTTACAATTTGTGTGTCACACCCCAACTTTGTCCTGAATTAACACTTGTTTACATCGGGGTTGGGGACGGGGGTTGCTGAGAGCCAATGCGTTCCAAATAATTAGCAGAGAGATGTTATGTTGCTCCTTCCAGACCTCATTAACGGCCACTCCCATTTCTTCGGCACTTGATAGTTTCTATTTTGTAGTTTACCATCAACATTCAATTCAATCCAGGTCAGAGTTGTTTCGTAAGCCAGGTCAATACTGCTGCTTCTAAATCTTTTTACAAGGGATCCACCATTTATCAAGACCCGAATGCCACTAGAGGATAAGAGTTAATGAGCTGTGGTCGGTTAGACAATAGCGTAATGATCGATGATGGTGAAATTTGGATAGAATTTGATTATTTAAGAGTGCGGTTCAACAAGAACTTGTTTACATTGGACTTGAAAAGACAGTAGTAGAGTTTTCAATAAAATAGATTAATCAATTTCTTTATTGATTATATTTTTCTTAATGATTGATTTAACAATTTTGTAAGTAAAAATTAAAAAAATTAAAAATGAGTTTACGAGAGATTTTCAATACACGGTCTCTCTCCCGCTAAGAAAAATGTTTCGCCTTTTATTCATTAGTTAATTACAAAGTGAGAGCCACATCATGCCGCCTCACATTTTCGAAGTCGGCTTATGACGAAAAATTCATCATTCAACTACATGAGAAAAAAAGAAAGAAAGAAAGAGGGAGAGAGAAGATATATATATATATATATATATATATATATATATATATATATATATATATATATATATATATACTGAATAGTGATTATGGACCAAACTTGATGCATATCTGATACATTTTAATTTTCAAATGGAAGGTTGTATCCATATTATATCTCCTAAAACCTTTAAGATAACCCCAAGAACTGAAACTTGGAGAATATCTATTAATTAATATCTCATATGTATTGTAAAATGTTCAGAAAACTCGAAAGTACCCGAATTTTCGAGAAGGCTTTCAGTAAAACATGCATAAAACTAAATACAGCCCACCATCGGACCTTTTCATTCCTTGCAAAATTCATAATGATTGGTTAATTAGTTTATTTGTGAATTTTGTGAATATAAATATATAAACATACATAACTTATGTGTGTGTGTGTGTGTTTGTGTGTGTGTGCGTGTGTGTGCGTGCGTGGGGGTGTGCAGTACAGTTTGAACCGTGCAAGTTTGAATGTAGTACCAATCACAGAATATCCTTGACCTCTTCAGTTGCAAAGGGTGTTTGCAACGCAATCAGCCTTCGCCTGTGTGTTGCCTCACACGTTGTCATTGTCTGTTGGCCCAAGCAGTTAATGCCAGTCAGTGAGAGAAAATCTGCTTGTCGAAAAAAATTGAATAGTTTGTTTTTTTTTTGTTTTGTTTTGTTTTGTTTTTTGGGTTTTTTTTTTTGTTTTTATTTTTTTTTATTTTATTTTATTTATTATTATTTTTTTTTTATCTTTTTTATTTTTGCATTGAACGAAATAAATGCGATGGTGGACTGAGATTAAAAAAAAAAGAGGACAGGAAAAAAAGAAAAAAAAAGTGGAACACAAAAAAATGGGGAGAAAAAACATTCACTTTTTTTTAAAAATCTCCCTCCCACGGTGAAATGTGTAACACAAGAGTCCGAAAGTGGTATTTGAAAAGTCAGCGCCATTGAAGAAGAGCACTGTGGTCTGCAAAAATGTCTGGGCAGCCCTGTAAAGGCTTTGATGTCGTCGTTACATAGAAGCTACCGATTCATACACTTCACTGCACAGACACGTACATATGCACGTGCTTATTAGGAGAGAACTTGAATACCTACTAGACAAGGTCTCTCTGTATGTGGGGTTTTCAAAACAATCTGACATGAGGATACTTTTTCCCTACAAGTAAACCCTGACTAAACATTCAAAATCGTATTATATTCGCAGCCCAAGTAAGATCTCCTGCGTTTGGCTGATGCACACTAGTTTTTATGTGGCATGGTGAACCTTCTCCAAGTGACGTTACCCTAAACAGTAACACGAAGCTGGGTCCTCTACCAGACTAGATGAATTCTTGTCCTTGAATCCAATAAGACCGAAACAAAATGGAAAATAAGTTCTGTAGCATTTTTCAAATAGTCTATTGGGGATAGGGAAATTATGTTCTCAACGTCTTTAACTAACTCGGTGTTTGAGATAAAGAACTTTAATGGAACATACGAAATATCTATCTGTCTCATACGGATATCAAGTGTTAGCACCTAGGAACGGAGCCACTTCATTTCTGAGAACTTCAACCGAAGAAAAATGAAACAAAAAGAGAGAAACATACATGCACACTAAGAAACACAACACATATAAACACATCTCTCTCCCTCCCTCTCTCTCTCTCTCTCTCTCTCTCTCTCTCTCTCTCTCTCTCTATATATATATATATATATATATATATATATATATATATTTCTGTAGAAATATATTTTCTTATTATATATCAATCCTTATTTAAGAAGCTCAATGTAATTACAGCGCGATATAGAGAATAAATGACAAAAAAGTATATTCCCAAATTCATGATCTTGACCATCTTATAATTTATTCCTTAATTAGAAGATGGTCAACATCATGAATTTTGGAATATAACTTTTTGTCATTTATTATATATATACATACATACATACATATATATATATATATATATATATATATATATATATATATATATATGGTCAGGTCATGTCATAGGTTACTGGTACCATGTAACCCAGTACTACCTGTCTCATGGTTGGGTCACCGGCGACTAAACTGGTTCCCCCACCAGACTTGTTTGATGAGGAGGGTGGCTAGTCTCCCTGAAGGATTAAAAACAAGACCTTCCAAATTGCGAATGAACCCTTTTTCTGGGTCAACGACCAACTCGCACCGTGCATATTTACGTGTATATATATATATATATAAATATATATATATATATGTGTGTGTGTGTGTGTGTGTGTGTGTGTGTGTGTGTGTGTGTGTGTGTGTGTTGGGGTGGAGAGGGCTTCCGTAAGCCGTGGTGAAGGCAACCTTTCTAGTAGAAGCAAATCTCTGATTTAAAAAACCATAAAGCTGGTCTGCAGTTTAACTTGTCGCTGGCTATCTTGCTCTTGCTTGTTGCTGGATCTCAACAGTTTCAATCGAGAGAGAGACACTTAGCTGTCGAACAAAGCTAAAACTCTGTAACATCATCTTTGTATAAATACTCTCTCAGGCATTTGGGCTCATGGGCATTAAATGTCTGAGGGAGTGGCACTCGTCTGACAAGACGTTGCGATCATCACCATATATATATATATATATATATATATATATATATATTAGTGTTAGGACAATTAATCAGAAAATCGGAAAATTGGAACTTTTGGGGGTATCGGAATCGGGAAAATTTTAGCTTCATTTTCGATTCCAAAACGATTCGTTTTTTTTTTTTCTGGAAATTATGAAGAAACAAACACAGGTGTATTCATTTATTTATCAGAGGAATGAAAGTAAGGGACACGAAACCAGGATTTCTGGGTCCAATTTAATTATTTTATTGGTAAATTATTGGCAAACAAAGTAAATAATCAAGAGTTCACTTACTTTTATTGCTTTAGGAAACCCTTTGAAATTTTAGTGAATTTAGGAAGAATCGTCCACGGAAAACTCTCATGTTTGTTCTAACGTAACACTCGACACTACTTGTTTTTTAACTGAATAAAAGCTTTAAAATAAGTGAAACCACTAAAAATTACAAACCTAGGTAGAAAACTAACACTTTATCTTTTTTAAAGCAACGGTAAACAAGTAAAAATATTTTTTTAATATTATGGGTTGTGTAGTCTCTTTTAAAAACATCTCCTTCAAGAACGGTCATAAAATGTGTTTTCAATCAATATTTATTCAATAATTGACCAATTTTTCTACCTATTAAAAATGGACGAGTTTTCCATGGACAAATTTTCCGTGGACGAGTTTTCCGGACACCATTTTAGTCCCTATGTGATAAAAGTCAATACGTTAACCTTCAGAGTTCATAGTTAATTAAAAGAGTTAAGCGCGCCTGACAAGTTTTATTTTTAATTTTTTTGGCTGGTCTTGTGTTGTCTGAAGTGGTCATCTCTGAAATAATCCTACGTTTTATTGCATTTATTTATTTATTTATTGCCACAAGTGAAAATCACATAAAAATCTCATCATGAGTTAATCAAAACTGGTGATAAAATACGTAAAAGTATGGACATTTAGAAATTTATCAAATTATAAAAAAGAAATTATATGTACATTTACAGGTGCCCGGAAAACTCGTCTCCGGAAAACCCGTCCCCGGAAAACTCGTCTTTTTTTGCTAGATAGGAAAACTGGTCCCTTATTGAATAAATATCGATTGAAAACACAATTTATGACCGTTCTTGAGGTAAATATTGTTTTTAAAGTCGACTACGCACCCCCATAATATCTTAAAAAATTATGTTTAACTCTTGTTTTTAAAAAAATACATTTGATCACGGAGTCAAGACACGAAAAATGAAACTATATGTTTATTTAAAAAAATACTTTAGTTTAAACACTTTTGTGTTATTATTACAAAACAAAAATAAAAGAAAGAAAACACTTACGTATTATGAAAGAAAGCAATTATTTTATTTAAAAGAATTAATTTAGTTTAAACAATTCTTGTGTTATTATGAAAAACAACAAAAAAGAAAACACGGTATTTATGTATTTTCGGTACCGCGCTGAAATAATAACGTTATCATTTCGAAAGCTATTCTTAACAAAGAGAGGGAAGGGTATCGTTTAAAAGTCATTTCGGGGGCACTTGTGTATTATGCAGACGGCGGCTATTGTTAGGGGGCGATAACTCCAATTTCTTCTTGATTAAATAACGGGGCAAATAAGTAACAAACAAGATTTTTTTCCCGAACAGAAAAATATTTGAAAACCAAAACATTTATTGTATAAAAATGTATCAATGTATAATTATAAAAACATTTAAAACAAGTTTGTAATGAAAACAACATTGGATTTTTGTAAAGTAAAATAGCTTCTTTTTTTTTTCCGAACAAATAAATAATTTAAATGAAACATTTTTGGAAAATTAAAGCAACTTTGAAGAGTCAACAAGAAATTAATAATTTAAATGTTTTTTGACTGAGAAGCGCCACCTGGCGACAGTTTAGTGAAATGCGGCAAGAACAGATGGCCGCCGTCCTCATACTGCAAAAGTGCCTTTTGTTGTTTCATGAACACAAAAAGTGTTAAAACTAAATTTTTCGGTACTTGACGGGGAACGTGGACCCTGCGTAAACGGTGTTTTATTTAGTGATTTTTCCCTCAAAGCGTTTTCTTTCGCTTTCATATATATCTCAGACTTTATTTTTAATAGCGCGTGTATTTATTTTCTTTTTTTCTTTTTTTTTTCTTTGGGGTAATTTGATTCATACTTTTATTTCGTGTTTGTTTTTATTTTATTTTTATTTAATTTAATTTTTCTTATTTTCTCCACTAAATATTATTTTTTGTTAAATTATTTTTTCATACATATTCAAATAATGCTTTTGCTCACCTTTTTTTTGGACCTCAAATATTACCTTTAAAAAGTTTTCGCGATTGAATAAACTAAAGAAAACCTTTTGCGCATGCGCCTTAAGGGAGCAATCATTAAATAAAAACACCGTTTACTCAGGGTCCACGTTCCCCGTGAAGTACCAAATTTTCTAAATAAAATATTTGTTTGATTATTTAATAATACAAGAAGTGTTTTCTTTTTCTTTTTTTTTTTTTGTAATAACACAAGAAATGTTAAAAACTAAAGTAATTTTTTTAATAAATATATGGTTTCGTTTTTCGTGTCTTCCGTTCGGTTTCGTTACATAATCAGCCGTATCCACTTCCGGTAGCTTGATTATTTTCTGAGCAGTGATCTTGGACATTACCTAAAAATATACAAATTTATTTTCTTTTGAAAGGGGGGGGGGGCTCGTTTTGAAACTATACCTACCTCAGTATTTTCTTTGATTTTCTATTTTTGAGTGATTATCGAGACTCCTAAGACATGATAATCTCATGTCGGACATTTTTTGTTCGAAAGCAACACTCTGACATGAATTATTTTTCTTTTGTTCTTTTTTTTTTTAACTAAATAAACTCTTTAAAATAAGTTGAATGACTACAAAATTACAAAACTAGATAGAAAACGAACACTTAGAAAAATCAATTCATTTTTTTAAACAACAGTAAACAAGTAAAAATATTTTTAAAAAAAATATTATGGGATGTGTATTCTCTTTTAAAGACAATATCTTCTTCAAGAACGGTCATAAAATGTGTTTTCAATCGATATTTATCCAATAAGGGACCAGTTTTTCTACCTAGCAAAAAGAGACAAGTTTTTCGGGGTACCAGTTTTCCTGCTTTTTTAGGCGATTGTGTGTGAACACACTAAAAAAGAAAACAAATAATCACTGTAGAGTTTAGAGTGGGTTGAGTTGCATATATAAATTTAGCATAAAATAACCTCCCCTTTTCCGGGCCATTCTAATTTTTAGGGAAGTTAACCAAATTTTTTTACCACTAATCTTAAGTCTGACCGATTATGTCATAAAATCACTCGTAATCGCCTTATTTTTTTGTATTACAACCCAACCTTAGGGTTAGTATTACGAAAACAGGCGTGTTTTGTATGACTATTCGCAATTACATATTTGCTACTAAATTTGGAGCCGGAACATTAACATGAGTAAGATTTTAAAACAAACAAAATTTACTACATCCTTAAAACGCGATCATATTCCGTTAACTTTGATATGCAAAACCGATTTTTTGTTGTTTTCTTTCTTTATTTTATTTTTTCAAGCCGTTTACACGTAATCTCCTGAAAAACGCAGAATCACATTTTTATTTTCTGGTGGATTAACATAGGTTGCAGAATTCTAATGAGAACTCTATTTCTTTCACAACAAAATGTTATAATTGCGAATTGGCGAAAAAAGAAAACAAGTCGCAATAATTTGTTCAAAGTTTTCAAAGTAATCATCTAAAAGAAATTTCACCGTCATCGCCTAAAAACAGTAGAATCTTATTTTGGAGGAGGTGAGCTAATGGTAACTAAAGATTTTAATCTACACATTTGCTATTATTATTATTATTATTATTATTATTATTATTATTATTATTATTATTGGCTCACCTGGAGCTTTCACACAAGTCAGCAAACGATCTGATTGGAGACCTGTGGTGTTCTCTGGAAGCTGAGTGACAACAAGTCTCCCCAGACGTCCAGCTCTCTCCTCCTCCTTCGACAGCATCTGCAAATAAAATTGCATCATCGCAACAGCCTCTTACCATTGATTTCTCGCTGGCAGTGGCCATTGGTTTATGCTGGAATTTGTGTGGCACTAAGCCTCCCCAAGATCCCAGCTCTCTTCGCACTTGTCCAGCGGCGGTCTGGCCAGTTCTCCCTCCTCGGTCTTTCCATCCTCCTTGACCCTTCTCGGCTCTTTGGTATCAATCACTTTTCTATTGGGAGGAACGGTGGTGAAACAATGGAGGGATGCATGTTGGGGGTGTAGAACATGTAGATCTGCAGCTTCGGTGTTCTTCATTCCCTGTAACGCTTCTTTGTTATATTGTTTTGTGTTATTCTCCGCATTCAAAGGTTTTCCTTAATATTAAAGCCGTTTTCATTATCGTTGGGCGTTGTATTTTTGCAGCCATTCCTCTGGTTCCAATTTCTGCTATTCTTTTTTCCAGGTTTTTCGGAATTGTTTCTAGTGCTCCTACTATTATCGGTACTATTTTGATTTTCTTCATCATCCAAATCCCTTTTAACTCTATGGCTAGTTCTGTGTATTTGCTTCGTTTCTCCTTTTGTTTCATATTCACCCTGTGGTCAGCTGGGACAGCAAAGTCTACGATTTGACAGGATTTCTCTTTCTTGTGAATTATTAGGACATCTGGTCTTCTTGCTTGAATGGGTTTGTCCGTCTGTATGTTCATGTCCCATAGGATTTTATGGTTCTCGTTTTCGAGTGCTGTTGCGGGTTTACGCTTGTACCATTTATCTGTATGCTCAAAATGCAGCCGTTTGCACAATTCCCAGTGCACCGCCCTCCCCACCTGGTCATGTCTGTTTTTGTATTCCTTTTGGGCTAGTTTGCTGCATTCACTTACTATATGGTTTATCGTTGTTGTTGTTGTCCAACACCCAACCTCCTCATGTTAGGAACTGCTTTCGGAATAGACACCCTCAACCTTTGCATGTTAAGAACGGCTTCTGGAATGGTGATCGGCAACATCCCCATGTTAAGAATGGCTTTCGAAATAGACACCCCATTTTGGTAGCAAGAGTGACTGTCCAAATATTTGCCACAAATTTAACCTTGAAATTCGTTATCAGGATCCCCACGCGCAGATAGTATGAAACAACAAAGAAATTCGGGAGTAGCAGCGTCGGTCGGATATAATTAGATTTGTTCGAAACTACTCGTATCCGCCAAATATAAATGAAATTTTCTGTATCAGCATAGTGGAAAACCTATAAAAGTAATTTTTAAAAGAAAGTTTGTAGGTGGATTTAAGGTAAAGATTTAGCTTTAAAAAATTCGTCTATAATCAAACAGCCCCCTCGTTAAAACAATCGGTACAAGTGTTGTTTTTGTTGTTGTAGCCTAACCTCGAATTTTCTCATGTTAAGAACGGCTTTCGGAACGGACATCCCAACCTTCTCTGTCACCCGCAATATTCCCATAACGGCTCTTGGAATAGACACCCCATCCTGTGAGTGGAGAATGGAGGGGTCTTGTCAGAATATTTACTCCATATTTAACCTTGATAATCGCTGTAAAGATCCAAAGGCACAAATACTAAACATCAAAAGGAAAAAAAGTCGTTGTGTTAAAGGAATGTGTATCTCTAATTTGTCTATAATAAAACACATGCATACGATATTGGGTCGTCAACTGAACTCTGAGCTGCTAATGCAGAAAACGCAAAGAAATGGTAACCGCTACTAAAAAATGTTTTGTTTAAGGGTTGTTTGGTTTGTTTTTTGGGGGGAGGGAGGGTATATGTGCGAAGTTAATAATTAATACCGAAAAAATATGTAAATAAAGGAAAATGTATGAAGAAGGAAACGTTATAAAACAAAGCGAAACAGAAAAAAAAAAGAAATAAAGAAATAACACCGTTGTCGGTTTCGTCAGTATAATCGTAAACGAAAACATAAAAAAAACAACGATATCGTAAATTGTATATATTTTCCTTCACGGATTGATTTTTTGTATGGGGTAAGTGCGCGTAAATGTAAGGATATAAGTACGTAACATTATGTTTATGAGCGTTTAATATTTTTTTATTTGGTTTAATATCGATAAAACTACCGTTTCGTGTAGAAAGAGCGGCCATATTTGTAAAGGTCTGACGCGTTCGTTTATTCTGGTATAATAGATTATTATGTTATCAGCCAATGAAAATAACTAGAATGTTAGTAGAGATCAATTATTATTTTTTAATCGGGAAGTGGAAAGGTAATTGCACGCCTATGAGTGTATGATCCAGTTAAGAATGGTGTCAGGGCAATATAGTTATAATGTGCATATATCTCCCCGGTCTTGACTGGGGGCGCGGGGGAGTTTAGATTTAGAGTGGAAAATAGGAATTATTTCCTCTAAAGATATTGGCGATTGTGATGATGTTTATCCTAGGATGTAATGTAGGATTTTATTATAACAAATAAATGTGTATAAAGCAGTTACATAAGATTGTGAATAATAGTTTAGACATAGTAAATTTGTATGTAGCATCTCTTATTGTAAACCTACGGTAATTTAGTCCAGAGGAGAATTTCTGCAATCAAAATATTTTATGTGGAGAGGAGATAGAGATTATTATTTTAGTAGTAGTAGTAGTAGTAGTAGTAGTAGTAGTTGTTGTTGTTGTTGTTGTTGTTGTTGTTGTTGTTGTAGTATTTCTGCATGTTTTTCTTTTTACAGTAAAACAAATGATCACATTTAATAATAAGCATGAGAAATATAAACAGTTTTTGAAAAAGTCACAGAATAGTTCCTCCGAAATTCCCATGTTAAGAATGGTTTTCTAGGAAATTATTTTAATAGGAGAAGAAGGATTTTGCAAATTATTCTCTTTTTACACCGTCCTCTACTTGTGCATACAAATTGTCAACTATTTTCAATTATGAAAAAACAACATTAAGAACGAACCTTGCAAACCAGCCTTCTTTTAAAAGAAATATAAGTCTTTCTGTCTCGTAACTTTCAAGGAAAACATTTTAAAAATATATTTAGAGAGATTTACTCATGTAATATATGCCCACCATCAACTACCCCAGTGTGCATTTTACATTTTGCAAAAATAAATACGGACATTACACAGGGTTTTACAGTAATTAAACACATTTTTTCTTCAAGCAATAAATCTCTAATTGAATATTGAGAAAATTTAAAAGAATCGGAATCGGTACTCGTATCGGAATCGGGAATTTAAAACAGAATCGATAATTGTATCGGAATCGGGAAAAATTCTCGGATCGTCCCATTTACAAACTGATATATATATATACATATATATATATATATATATATATATATATATATATATATCAGTTTGTAAAAATATGCACTTTTGCGTATGTATTCTATTTTTATGTCTACTAATCCTTTAAAAAGAGACGTTCAATTTGTGTTAAAATATAACAACAGAACTATATAAAGAAATAACAAGATGGTAGCCCTTAAAAACCCACAACTGGAAATGAAGTCGATATAACTTATTTTGGTCTTTTCTGGATTTTACATGTTACATCATTATGCATTTTTCTCTTTGAGAAATTTCTGGCATTCTGGCGTGTCCCTGGAGGAAATGTCCAATCTTCTCGGTGCTCGTTAAAAGTGGCACCGGAGAAAATGGCATGGTTAAAATTGCAAAGTCAATAAATACGTAAAAAATGCACTTTGACACATAAAAGTATGACCGTTTGAGAAATGCGAGCTAAGCTCCAATTCCTCTAGTTTAAAAAAAAATTCCTGCACTGATGATTCCAGAAGGGTGAGACACTAGTGTCTGTATGCATTAAAAATAATTATATATATTGTAATCAAAAAAATTTTGCTAAATATCCAAGATTGTCTTTAGAACAAAACATGTCAACCGTATATTTTCTAGGGAATAAGAAATGCTTCTAAAATTAGAGTATTAAAATTGAATAAAAAAAAGATTGAAAAGCACAAAAAAATGGAAGAAAAATCTGGTCAGTTTCAAGGACAGAAGAAGAATTAATGTGGGCAGTTCAATAAATATTAGATTACAACAACAACAACAACAACAACAACGATAATAATAATAATAATAATAATAATAATAATAATAACTAAATACATCAAAAGAATAAAACATCTTGTGTAATAGAGACGGGCGATAATATGCTTGTCATACGTTGTCCACGCTTCCGCCATGATTGGAGTAAATGTGTCCATTTAAAGAAATTGGTCATCACTCGTGCAAATAAAATAAAAGAAAGAAAACATTCAAGTAATTATCAAATGGTCAAGAAGAAAACAATATAACAAAAAAAAAAAATTAAAATTAAAATAAACATGTTTAGTGTCGGCTGCTTGATTGTTCAAGCTCATCATTATTCTGGCCCGGATGAGGAAAACATATCAAATTACTCATTGCTAATGGCGTCGAATGCGTCGGCCATTTTGTAAATTGTATTGAAAGCTAATTTTTACTGTTATGTTTTTTTATACATTATTTTCTTATTTTTACTTGAAGAATGGAACGAATGGAATCATATTGCACACTTGGGTTGAAACTGATTTTCTCATCTTGATTGTTATCACATTCCGGACGTTTCGTTCTCCGGTCTTCTACAGGTGTTTTCTGCAAAACTCGAGAATTATCATGTGTGTCTATAATTCGCGTTACAATTTTCACGCCTTCTTAAAGTCTTAGGGTCAATCATGGGTAAAGGAAGCACAAGACAATCTAACAAATAAACTGAATAAATAAATAAATAACACAACAGCTTAAAATGTAAAAGTGAATATCCAGTCGCTATAATTTGAATTTTATTTTTAATGGTATTTTTTAATATAAATATGCGTTCTCCCATTGTAAAAATCGTGTTATTCAATTTTTTCCATATCTTGTTGTACTGTTGTATACTTTTACTGTCGTGGGTGTATAACAGCGTACACTTTTGCATCTTCGCTGTAATCCGTGTTTCATTAATGGTCGCGTTTGTTGACTTTTGTTATTCGTTTGTAGACCGAGAACCACGCAGACGCCAGTTTTATTCTAAAGAATTTATTTAACAGAACAGATACAGAAATGCATGTGTACGAGAGAAAGAGGGAGAGAGAGATACAGAGAGAGAGAGAGAGGGGGGGGATAAATTGGAGGAAGAGTTACCATTTCCATATACTGAGAGGCCGACTTTTCGCCACTTGTACCCACCATTTCCGCCTTGTCTGCCGAGCTGGTCGAGATCGTCGCGCCATGAATCTGTTCACGTCGGTACGCTGAGAGAGGTAGAATTGGTTTCTAGCGGAAGTGACGTGATTTCCTGACTTCCGTTTTTAGCCTCCCCCCCCCTTCTCCATCCTTACTTTTAGGGTGTCTTCTCTCTGCCTCCCCAACCCGTTAGTATAATGAGATGATTTATCGCTTTTCAAGATCAACAGTCACTAAAAGATAAACGTTGATGAGGTGGAATGATTGTCAATTGAGAGATGATGAATCTTACGAGAGTCGAGAATGTTTGATGGAGTAGACCCAGTTTTGATATTTGTGGGGACAGTTCATCATAGGAATCCCTTGACATTGGATTTGAAGACGACCATGTTGTAATTTTAAATATGGCATAATCACGTTTGAAACACGAGTTCCCGTCAGATCACCGAAGTTAAGCAACGATGAGCCTTGCCAGTACCACATGGTAATACTCTTTTTGATGTCTTTCTCTAGATTACAAAACTCTTAAATGAAAATCGTTTCTTCGATTTTTGTTTTGTTTTTTTTTTCTGTAGAGAAGGCTACGCCTAGAATAATTGTTCCCTTCGATGTGAGAAGTTTTTACTAGTTTATTACTAAAATTGTGTCATCATTTACTTCCAGGTCCTGTATGCGCCCTCAGCTTATCTCGGCATTGTTTCCAGTTGTCCTGGACTTCTCCTTGCCAATGGACTCAAGTAGTGCCGATACAGGAGAGGTGTGGTTGGAGATTGCGCAACCCTTGCTTCACAATTACACGCGCAGCTGCCCCTACAGGGGAATATCTTTTGTCTTTCGAGACTGAACGGAGGCATTGAATGTTGTAATTTTGCAGGGACGCAGTCCTGTGATAATGTGTTCCAATTAAGCACCAACTTCACAAATTATATACAGGGTGACAAATAAAAAACGGGCCCCAACTCTAATTAGGCCTCGTTTCTCAGTGTTTTGTCCGGATGAAATGAAACTTTGGTCATAACTAGTATATTATATTCAAAACATTACATCAAAACACAAGGGTCTTTGGCCTTTTTTTCTCCGTTCTACAGCATATGTTCTAGATTGCCTCCATTAGGTTTTGTTTTTTGAGGGGGGGGGGTCACGCTGTATAAAAAAACTGGACAAAAAAAGTACAACTAATTGCTAAACTTTTAACAGTTAATATATATATATATATATATATATATATATATATATATATATATATATATATATATATATATATATATACTTGAGTTCCTTCAGTTTTATAATCGAAACTAAAACCAAAATTAATGAAGAATTCTTGGTAAAATTATTTATTAAAAATAGATGACTTGAGTGCTATCAGCAAAATCAAAACCGAAACCAAGACTTATGAAGAATTCTTGGTAAAATTATTCATTACAAGAAATGGAAAGTCATAACAATTAAACGATAGTTCCTCAGAAGGAACAAGATGTAAGCGTGACACACAAAATAATATACACGCTATCGTATTAATATATAGACTAGAAGAATACCTAACACAGGGGAGTGGTGAAAATAAATGAAGAACAGTTTTGCAGCTTTTTTTTGTTTTGTTTTGTATGTTTTTATGTGTTGTTTGTTTTT
>NC_136489.1:118276690-118284190 GCF_053919585.1 Euprymna scolopes | reverse complement strand
GTGTGTGTGTGTGTGTGTGTGTGTGTGTGTGTGTGTGTGTGTGTATCCAGGCTTGAGATATTCAAAAGTAGGGACTAATGAATACAACGAGGTTGTTAGATAGAGCAAAATATTTTCTATTATTTATTCAAACAGTTACATTTGGTCGCTACAAACAACCATCTGTTTCAGTCAATGAGAATTCATCAGGCGACCCTGAACCATCTAACGATATATATATATATATATATATATATATATATATATATATATATACATATATATATACGTATTTATCCATCGATTTATCGATTTATCAATCGATCGATCTACACATTAGTCTCTATCCATTTTGCTCTCTCACTTTCTCTCTCTGTATCGCTGTTCCTCAGTCTCTTTCTTCACACACACACACACACACACACACACACACACACACACATATATATATATATATAGTTAGTAAGTAATTTATAAAATATATATGGCGATTAAGCTACACTGAATATTCGGCGTTTCATCCACTATAGGATTCGTCAGGCTTATGTTATATATATATATATATATATATATATATATATATATATATATATATATATATATATATATATATATATATATATGCTAGCACAGAGACTGTATGATGATTAGAGAGAGATTGTATGATGATTATCAAATGTTTCACACTCGTGTATTTTTATTGTCATCGAAATCGCCTTCTTTTCAATCAAATCGATTGATTGCCTGCTCTAGTTTGGGACCCATCGCGGTACACCGGGAAGAAGCTTCTTATGCCTCCCTGCAGTGACAATATATTGTAGCTTACATTGCACTGTAGGCAACAATATAGGCTGTTTACTGTTGATTTTATAAAAATTATTATTATATATATATAATGGCTTGAATTAAAGTAAAAAAAAAAATGTAAAAGTCAAGTATCATGCTTCAATTGTGCTCTAAATAGAAGCATTAATTTCGAACGCGCCTCTGTCATATCAAAGAACCTATTTTGATTTTGTATGCTTGGCCTTACTGCTTGTGCGGTGATAACGGCTTGAAATTGAATTTTTAAAGAAATAATTATGTATCACGGTGCAAGTGCGCTTTAAACAGAAACATTAATTGCGAATGCGCTCCTGTCATATCAAATAACTCCTGTCATATCAAATAACCTACCGTTGATTTGATATGTCGAGTGTTTCGGTTTGCATGATACTAAGACTGCTCAAATTGTGAAGTTAGGCTCTTTTTTTTATTAAACTCGCCTGTTCCTTCTTTTATCGAATTATACTTATCATTCCGATACAAATCCTATCTAAGAACACTGCCAGGCATATAAATACCTTCGTGTGAAATTTCATAAAAAGGACGACGCACGCACACACATACACATATGCATACATACATACATACATACATACATACATACAGACACAAACAATTCCTAATAGTAGAATTTTCTCTATATATATATGTGTGTGCGTGTGTGTGTGTGTGTGTGTGTGTATAATATATATATATATATATATATATATATATATATATATGATTTTCAGAATGTGAGAGATTGTATAATAAATTCCACAGCCAAACAACGTCGCAGCTCACAAGAGCCATGACAGTCAACGAACCGGAAGTCTAAGACTTGATGAGCCCAAATGAGGGCGAAACTCGAGTCTGTGAGCTGCGACGTTGTTTGGCTGTGGAATTTAATATATATATATATATATATATATATATATATATATATATATATATATATATATATATATATATATATATATATATTTATAATGAATGAATGACAAAAGTCTATATTCCAAATTTCATGATGTTGACAATCTTACAATTTATTCCTTTAATTCAGTTGACACTTACAATTCTTGACAGCATCTGTTTCGTAGCACAAAATCCATAACTTAATTATTATATCAATCAGTGATCTATTTTGCCCTTAACTCATTAGAAGAAATAGTAAAAATCATTCGGCCAAAAAGAAATAAAATGCGTTTTGCACATGATTAAAAAATCCGAAAATTAGAATAGAAATGGCGTAATGAAAGAAAAAATATAAGATATTTGCAGCTTCTTTTCCAATTGTCGGATTTTTTTATCATATCATATCCATGTGGTAAGTTAATATATTAATATTTGTTCATAGAAAACTGGTTGAATTACTTGTGCCAATTTATTGAAACGTTTTATCGATGCCATCTAATTTCGCCAAATATATTAAAGCAGTATCGATTGCATTTAAAAATTAAACTTAAATTAATTTTTTATTATTCTTTCAGGAGAGGAACGCCAACCAAGAAAACACTGTACAGAACCCGATGATCAAATTTCAAGTTCTAAACTGGATAAATTCAATTGATTTGTCGGTAAATGGTAGTTTGTGAGCCGACAAGCAGAGTAGACATTTCTGACAAACAATTACAAAAGTTATCATTAATTGGTGAAAAGCTTGACTTGCCAGATTTCCCTTAACATTCTCAAGGTGTGGAATGAACATTCAAGTTAGTAACAGAGGCTTATCAATCAATGCATGACTTTGAAGCGAATCACTGACAAATAGTAGTAACAGTTTTGTGCCAACCATTGAAACAGTCATTTTCATTCAAGGGCTCGTATATGCAACTATTTACTTCATATATTTAAACATTAAACATTATTAAACAATTGTTTATTTTTCAATATTTTTGTTGTTGTTTTTATTAACAACAGGAAAAGAATTATCAATATATTCAACTATTACTGCTTGAATAATAGCAATTCAATGTCGATACAAGTAAGGTTGGGTAAAGTGGGTGTTTAATTTTCAATTTGACGTTTTTTTTTTTTTAAATAATATTTCCATAAAATAAAATAAGATTTCCTGATTTAAATACTGAAATTGTTCGGTTTTTAAATCAATATTTGATCCAGATCGATGAGTTTTATTTAGAATGCTGCACACCAAATGCTCCAAAAAGATTGAAGATTCAGATCTAGTTTTTGGAATCAGTATTTAATAATAATATATACACAACTTTCGATACATTATTCTTTTTGATATTTAAAAAACTGAAAAATCGAACCATCCTAATCTAATATATATTATCAGGGAGGGAGTGGGGCAGGCTTGGCCCGGTCGTAAAATACGCTTAAATTTGATATTTTAATTTGTCCAGACTTTGTATTTATAGAGTCATGATTTCAAAAGTGAAAAAAAAAGTATTTAGGTGCCATCAGCCAGAATCGAAACCGAAGCACTCAAAGCTGGTGACATTACTACTGTACCAACGTGACACGCATACGAACTGATTAAAAATTAAAAACAAACTAAGATAAATGTGAAAGATGTATAACGTTTTTTTTTTTTTTTTGCAATTTTTATCCATTTTTGACCCTTCAAATTTATTTTAACCGGCTAAAGACCTATAAAAGAATGGTCCATAAAAAAATCCAATCATCTGAGGCGCTTAATGTCGCTCTGCGATATTTAATTTCGAAAGAGATAGAATTTGAAAATATGGAGATAGACAGACAAACATATGGAATTTTATATATTAGATATGATATTTATTTGCTTCCCAAAAAATGTAACTCAATGTCGTTTTACTGTGGGGGGGGGACTGCACACAAGGGGCACTCTGGCAGTTGCAAAAATATAAATCGCCTTAATATAGAAGGGTCTTCCCTAGATTGACAAAGGACAAATTTATTTAAGTGTAGCATCAGAACAGATACTACATTTGGATCTTAACCCGACAGCCAGACTAGCAAATTTCAGTGATTAAGCAAATATATACACAATCCTACAATGTATCTTAAAACACACACACACACATACACACACACACACACACACATAATTGCCCTGACAGAAAAGAAAACATATCGACATACACATTTCTAACACTTGTTTCTTCTTGCACAACGCGAATGTTCGCCAAATACGAAAAGTTTTGATTTTTTTAAACAAACAATTTACTCGTTCAAAATGTCTATCACACGACTCTAATTTCTTTAATATATTAATATGCTTTGTTCATTAAACATTTTTACCTTTATTTCATTCAAAACCACTAGTAAGTGCTATTCATTTCTCATTCGCAACTTAATATATAAATTCTCAGCATGAGGTTTTGTATTATTCTTTTATATTCTGCCTAGATTAAGAGACACGTTTGTCTTTTCTCTTGTTCTCACGTACACTTACACGGACATACTCTCTTCCACACTTTGTGTGTGTGTGTGTGTGTGTGTGTGTGTGTGTGTGTGTGTGTGTGTGTGTGTGTGAACAAGTAGTTAATAAAACATGTTAAAAAACACTTTGGAAAAGAGTTAAAAACATGTTTAATTTTAAAAAGGAAACACTAAATAAATGGGTAGTCTTTAATCCGCGGAGTTTTGAAGAAATACTTTCCTTCTCATCAGAGGGTAGGATTTAGCAAAGTGCGGGATCGAATTTTGCTTGCAAAAGTATTAAATGAAACTACAAGTACATATATGCATATATATATATATGTATGTGTGTATCATATATATATATATATATATATATATATATATATATATATATATATATATATATATATATATATATATGAGATAGAGAGATTACATAGAAAAATGCTAGCATGAAAAATAATATACTTAAGATTAAGCTTAGAAAAGTAAAAGGACTAGTTGTTAAAACTAAAAAAGAAAAAAGATATTCTAGTAAAAATATTACATTTATAACTTAAAATATTGCAGCATTAAGAATTTTTTCAAAATTAGCATAGCATTATATATAAATTCTGTAATATATTATGCTATAAATTTATTATATTTTTGACAAGAATATCTTGTCTTTTTCTTTCCTAGTTTTATCATTTATTTATTATATTATGTTTTATCATATATTTGGCCACCAATATAACCAAGTAACTCGTAGTTAACGATAAGGCACACGACATGCAGTCCTATGTGGTTCGGCTCGAATATCCACCAAAGTCCTACGATGCAGTTCTAGTCACTTTCACAAACACAGTGTTGATATGACGTTGGACGCAGCAGTTGCTGATCTTTTATATCCTCTTAGATCCGCTGAAAAGAAAAATCGTTCAACTTGGTATTTCGTTTACTTAAGTTCACTTGTAAGTATCAGCAACAATAAACAACGTTGACTCTGGCTGTAGTTTTCTTATGAAATGAATTATTCACAAAAGAGAAAAATAAAAATAATAAGGATGTACAGTTTTTCACAGGAGAATCAAAAATAAAAGAAATAAAATGTCGATTTCAAGTTTCTTTTTCTGTTAGTTACAATAGTCGATTTTCAACAACTGATTTCCTGCTTTTGATCGGTCAAAGGACGAATGCTTCTAAAACGGCGGGGTGTGCAGGCGGTGGACAGCCCCCCCCCCTCGAGTTCAAACTCACTCCAGACTCACTTCAGAATTTACTGCAAACTCTGAAAAACTAAAACAAAACAACTGGACCCGCTAGAAACAAAACTTTACTGGAGTAAAAGATATGAGAAGAGCGACGTGATCACAATATAAATGTTGAATGGCTAAAAGTGGTCAAAGAAGAGCTACAGCAAATCAAAAAAGGGACAGAGAATGAAATCAGCAAGGAAACCCTCCAAACAACTTTACGAAAAATGATCAACTGGAGGGCATCATGGCACGATGGAATATACACATACTGGTTCAAAAAATCACCACATTAAATGAAAGGCTAATTCAAAGTCTGAAAAGATGTACATACGAAGCAGACGTGCCAGATTTGATGAACAAAGTTAGAAACACAATGGTACAAAAAGACATAGAAAAGGGAACAGCTTCCACCAACTACAAGTCTATACCATGTTTGCTTACCATGTTGAAAATACTAACAACACAACTGAGAGAACAAATTTATCACTCACTAGCAGGAGGGGGGGGGGACGCCCGGCGTTGCTCGGTCGTAAAATACGCTTAAATATGATATTTTATTTTGTCCAGATTTCGTATATATTATTATTATAGAGTCGTGATTTCACAAGTAAAAAAAGGTATTTGGATGTCATCAAATTTGATTGGGTGGAATCAAACCTGAAATCAAAACTGTAGGATTCAAAGCTAGTGACGTTACGACTGTACCAACGTGACACGAATATGGACGAATTAAGAATTAAAAATAAAATATAAACTAAGATGAATGTACAAAATGTTTAAAGACTTTTTAATTTTGACCCCATTTTTAACACCTTGAAAACAATTTTAACCAGCTAAAGACTCATAAAAGAACGGCCCATTAAAAAAAATCCAATAATTTGAGGCCCCTAGCGCCGCTCTGCGACTTTTAGCTTCGGAAGAGATAGAGTTTGAAAATATGGAGACAGACAGACAGACAGGCGGACAGACAGGCAGATAGACAGAGAGACATACAGCCTTTTATATATTATTAATAGTCGTGGACTACATCCCGAAGAACAGAAAGGATGCCAAAAATGGAAAACAAATGAATACATGATCTACTATATATTTTTTTTTACAAGGTAGTCACCACTTATCAAGGCCCGGAAGCCACTCGGTGATAAGGCTTATTGTGTGTACAGTACGTTAGTGTTGGAGATTTGATAAAGTGTCTTACTTAATGGATCGACTACAAAAAGTTGTATAACAGAATTCATCAAGCATGGATGATGGAAGGCTTAGAATGCTTGAGAATGTACAAAATAGTTGACAAGATTATCAGCTTGATTTGAAATATAATGAGAACCTGGAGACTTGAAACTGACAGCCGATGGACACTACATAACTTAGATAAGTATACAAATCTTTCATGTCGATTCCCTATCACCACTACGATTCATCATAGTCATGATACCCCTAAACAATGTGCTAAGAAAGTGCCAATCAGAATACAAGAAGAACTAAGAATATGCCAAGCCGGACACAAGCACAATACAGATGAAAGAATGTACCACTTAATGTACATGGACAGTCTGAAACGTTTTATAGGAACTAAAAAGGAATTAGATACGCTAATATAACACAACCAGAATATCCAGCCAGGATATCCGTATGGAAAAGTGCGCACTGCTGGTTATAAGAAGGGGAAACTGGGGGCAACGGAACGGATGAAACTACTCAACCAACCAGAGATGAGGGCACTAGGTGAACATTTGAATATTTGGGAGCTCTGGAAGCAGACAATATCAAAGCGACAAACATGAAAGAGAAACAACAAACAGATAAACACATCCAAGCAAGAGAATAGGATGTCATAATAGTAAACAGGAAGGAAAAGTTCTGTCAGGTCGTAGATTTTGCCGTTCCAGCAGACCGGAAGTGAATATCAAGGAGACGGGGAAGCGGGGCAAATACACGTAACTGACCAGAGAGCTGAAAGGGACATGAAAGATGAAGAAAGTCAAGATAAAACCAATAATAGAAGAAGCACTAAGAACAATCCCGAAAAAGTTTTGAAATAAGATTAGGAGGAATTGGAATCAGAGGTATGGCTGAGAAGACGCAACGGATAACAATAATGAAAACGGCTGAA
>NC_136489.1:118264190-118271690 GCF_053919585.1 Euprymna scolopes | reverse complement strand
ATTTTTTAATAATCAATATGGAATGGAAACAAAAGCAGATATCGCTTTTCTTTCTTTTTTTTTTTTTTTTTTTTTTGCTTTTTTGCACCATACGATTTGGTTGGGTTTTTTTACGGCATATCAACCCTTTTAGGATTATTTAATGCATAATACGGCCATTTTGGTTAAAGTTTTCACGCTTTAAGTTCTGTATATCTTCACATATTTATTCATTGCGGTGGGTTTATTTTATTTTGTTTTATGGCATATTAACAATTTTCGAGTTATTTAATGCTGAATCCGGTCATTTTTGGTCAAAAGTTTTTATACTTATAAGTTATTTATATCTTCAAATATTTATTTATGGTCTTCGGGTTTAGTTGTTTTGTACGAGAAAATGTGTGTTTTTTGGTTTTGCAGAATATGATTGAATTTTTCCGGGGGGGGGGAGAAAAATAATGAAATCAATGTTTGGTACGTTTTAAGTCAGGGAACCAGTATCTTTAGACAGCCTAATCTAGTAGCACCAGCTTTCACATGTTGAAACGTAAACAAAAGAGAGAGAGAGAGAGAGAGAGAGAGAGAAATCACGGTTTATTTCTAGCGTAACACAAGTTAAGAGTAAAATAAGAATAAAGAAATAACGTTTACAGAATTAACTGACTATTACAGCAGTACTATTTTTTTGATGTTATATTAGCTTGGTGCAAAAATAATGTCGTTTTTTTAACGTTCAATTATATATACAAACATTCTTTTTGCACCAACCTATATATATATAGTTATTATTTGTAAAATGCGAAATGCTACTATAATTGCTTTAACTAGTAATTTATATACGAAACGTATGTGTTATCATCATCATCATCATCATCATCTGTAGCAGCAACATCATCACCAGCAGCATAAAGTCCGTTTTATATGCAGGCACGTATTGGTCGGTTTGTGGAAATTGACTTCCAAACGAATCTACCTCTTCCCAGGTCTTTATTTAGCCCTCTTTCTCTAAAGTTCATCCTTATCACTTTCGTTCATGCGTTACTTGGCCTTCTGCTGTGAATTCACGCTGCTACCTCAACTGCCCTACTATTATTACCACAAGAACTCTCATGCATTTGTTCAACGTGACCATACCTGTTCTGCACCACCCCATATACTGTCAAAATTTAATCTTCCTGCCAAGTAATCATATGCAAGTATTATTTAAAATTCACTTTACACATCCATTTTCATATCATTTCTCTTCATGTAACACGTGTTTCACTCCCGTACATCATCACACTGCTTACACATATCCGATACACTCCCCCATCGGTTCGATAGTGGTGATGTTCTGCTAATTAGTAATGACAGAAGTTTCCTGAACATCATAAATCGATTCTTAATTCCTGAAATTAAACTTGCACTTGCTCCTCTTTGTGCTCAAACGGTATCATTCAGGTAACCAAACTCCTGGATTACTGAACAACTTCGACATCCAAATATGCTTTCTCTACTTCTGCGGTCTCATTCACCTCTATTGTCTTACACTTCTAGCACGCAAAATGGTTATACATCTTTACAACCTACCAGAAACTCCGCTGCATTTCTAGCAAGTACCACAAAAAAATAGGAGTTACTGGATTCCCCTTCCATAAACTAAACCGGGAACTTCTTGGAGGTTTCTCGCCAAACTTTCACGAAAAACAGTCGTCTATCCAAAACCACTATCAATAATTTCCCACTTCGAAGGTCTTGTTTTAATCCTTCAGGGAGACTAGCCACCCTTCTCACCAAACAAGTCTGGTGGGGGTACCAGTTTAGTCGCCGGTAACCCGGCCATGAGGCAGGTAGTACTGAGTTACATGGTACCAGTAGCATATATATATATATATTAGTGATGGGACGATTCCAATATTTTTCGCGATTCCGATACAATTGCCGATTCTGTACTAAATTCCCGATTCCGATACAATTACCGATTTCTAATTCTTTATAAATCCCTAAATATTTACCTATAAAGTTATTTCCCCGATTACCGTAAAAACACGTGTTAAATGTGCATGCGTTTACTCAAACGTAAAAATATTCTTGTCTGTGTGTGTGTAGCTGCGTGTGTGTGTGGGGGGTAATTTACAGATGGTTGTTTTACTGGTTGTTTAAAATCTATAGATATTTATTATTTTATTATTACTACTAGCAATGGAAGATTTTGTTTTAAACAAAATCAAATATTAACAAAATGATAATTAAAGGAATCGTTTTTGGCATCGAAAAATAAGCACATTTTTCCCCGATTCCGTTATCGATTCCGATTACCATATGAGTTTCGATTTTTGCGATTCCCGATAAATCATGCCCCCCCCACACACATATATATATATATATATATATATATAGTTAGTAAAACTGGTAATTAGTAAAAACCTGAAGAGAGTGCTCAATACTATTGCAGAGCAAATATGTGTTTTATTTTTTTATTACCGTTTTATCGTCAGACCTTACAGAAATGTATTTTAGTATTTGGAAAAAGTGCTTTAGAGGAAATACGAGAAAAAAAGGGGGTAAGTGATGATAAGGGGGAGGGAGACGGGTATCGACAATATTTAAGTTTTGAAGGTTAAAATACATTAGATTGTAGTATGTGTAGGGGGTAGCAGATTCAGGTAAGCGTGGGTGGAGATATATGGATATAGAGAGTGGGTGGAGATATATGGATATAGAGGGAGGGGGAGAGAGGATGGTAAAAAAGTGGAGGGGTAAGGATAGGAGGGGGGAGGAATTTCAATTTTTAGGTTATAAAATTTTGACTGCTCTTTGATTGTTTAGCCAGGTATATGAAGTAGATGAGAGAGAGAGAGAGAGAGAGAGAGAGAGAGAGAGAAAGATAGGGAGAGAAAGGGGTTGTGTAAGTAGCATATGTGCTTGACAAGTAAAAGGTTCCATTTAGAATGTTCGTAGTCGCCATAAGTCGACTTGTTCATTTCAGCTGACAATGAGTTGTTTTTAGATACTTAAGGGTTAATACATATGCCAACGCACGCGCACATACACATACATACAGACACATACATATGTACATTTCTACACATTCACATACAGACACATACGCACATACGCACATACACATATATATAAACAATGTATATGCAGACATATATGTATCTATATGCTGACATACATACACTTACACACAGCTCCTATATACATATACATACTCATATACATATATATACATATATATATATACACACACAACACACCTACATATATACATATACGTGGAGATATAGATCTCCAGTAAGAAGTGGATGTACATATGCATACATACATACATACATACATACACATGTACCCATATACACGTATATACAATTATATAAATATACATATTCATAAAACTATAAATATACAGGCATATATATATAGATAGATAGATAGATATATAGATAGATACATAGATATATAGATATATCGACATGTGTCTATTTATACTAAGTAAATAAAGTAAAGTGAGGATAAATAAATAAATAAACGGGTGTAATTAATAATGCGAGGTTAGGTAGACGCATTGTAAGATATGTTCAAAATACATGTTGGTTTAATATTTAGGTGTCTGTATTGATTGCTTTGCTTATTGGATAGGGATTAAGTTATAGTGTCTAGAAAAAAAGTTATAGGGATCTAGATAAAAGTAAAGATGGAGATAGGAATATAGATAGAATAAATTAATAGATTGAGAGATTAAAAAAGGGGGGTATAAAGGTTCAAAGGTTAAAGATTATGAGAGTGGTGGTTAAATTATAATGAGTCAGGGGTTCTTGTAGTTCCGTTAAGTTCATATATATATATGGGGTGGGCTCCTAACATGGTGCTTTGGGCAGTGGTTATGCTTAACTTAATTTTCAGTGTCAAATGTATTGTGGACATAGGCATACATATATATATACAAACACATACATGCATATAAACTCAGATATAGCTATACCTGTATACATATGTTCACCCATGCATACACACAGATATACATATATATACAGACACTAACACCCAGATACGCGTACACATACATGTGCACATTGATAAAGATATACAAATATATATTCATGTATATACACACGACCCATGAGCTCATACATCCATATACACGCACATAGAAACATATACATAAACACATATAAGGATATATACATAGACCCAAACATGCCCGCACATACACATACATATACATATGCAGATACATGTACGGATCTCCAGTAAGATGTAGATGTACATATACATACATACATACATACATACATACATACATACATACACACACATGCACCCATATACACGTATATACAATTATATAAATATACATATTCATAAAAATATAAACATACACACACACACACACACACATATATATATATATATATATATATATATATATATATAGGCATGTGTATATTTATACTAAGTAAGTAAATAAAGTTAGGATAAATAAATAAATAAATAAATAATAAATAAATACGCGGGTGTAGTTAATAATGCGTGGTTAGGTAGACGCATTGTAAGATATGTTCAAAATACATGTTGTTGGTTTAATATTTAGGGGTTTGTATTGATTTGCTTTGCTTATTGGAGAGGGATTAACTTATAGTGTCTTGAAAAAAAAATTTTAAGGGGATATAAAGGTTTAAAGGTTAAAGATTATGAGGGTGGCGGTTAAGTTATAATGAATCAGGGGTTCTTGTAGTTCCGTTAAGTTAATATATATAGGGGTGGGCTCCTAACATGGTGCTTTGGGCAGTGGTTATGCTTAACTTTATGTTCAGTGTCAAGTGCATTGTGGATATAGGCTATATACATATATACATGCATATAAATCCAGATATAGCTATACCTGCATACATACGTTCACTCATGCATACACATAGATATACATATATATACATTAACACCCAGATGCACGCATACACATACATGCGCACATAGATATAGATATACAAATATATATTCATGCATATACACACGACCCATGAGCACATATATCCATGCACGCGCACATAGAAACATATACATAAACACACATAAGGATATATACATAGACCCAATCATGCCCACACATACACATATATATATACAAATGAATATACATGTACGCATACAAATAAGTAAGTAGGTGCGTTAAAGATAATAGTATGTCTTGCATACCTACAAAAAGTACATATATATACATACAGATATCAATACAAATTTCAACATATGTACACCCATATAAATGTGAACAGTTTAAGTAGTAATTAGTAAGTGAGTGGGGTAGTTGGATTCATGGATAGATGAATGTGTAGATGAGTAAGGTAATATAGGGTATGGGGAGGGTGGAGTAAGGGGATTTGGTTGTGTTGATTTTACAGTAATTGGGTGTGTGCGGTAGATGGATGTATTGTGTGTATTATTCAGCGGGTCCAAAAGGATGTTGTGTGAGGAATGTCTCAGAAAGGCGTATAATTGCTAAGGAGATGGGATTTGTAATGTCGGCAGTTTATGGTGGTTTAATGTTTTCTATTAAGTAATTTGTCTCTATCTTTAAAACTGAATATAAAAAAGTTTTTCGTTCAAGCAGAGGAGGCATGGGAGTCTAAAGCTTTATATACATTAGATTTTTTTAAGGATTTCCTACGTAATGGTTGGTGTAAGGTTATTTTGGACTAGATCTAGATATTGGAAGGTTAGTGAGGTTTTGTTAGGGTGGTTGGGGTTTGTGAAGGAGCATTTATGTACTCTAAATCTATCTTTAAAGGAGGTACCTGCTAAGTCAATATAGCATTTTTGTCGTTTTGGGTTTTCTCAAGGTGCAATTGTGACTTTATAGACTACTTCTTTTTGTAGGCATTGTTGATTAGGTGGGCGTTGGGATTTGTTGGTGCAGTTACAATTATTTCTGCTAGTGTTATTTGTGTTTTTATTCTTGTTAAGTATTTTTCTATTGTGTTTCTTGATTATTTGTTCTAGGTTATCAGTACAGCTGTAGCTAAGCTTAATTGTGTTTTTATTAAATATTTTGTGTAGTGTATGATTGGGTGGAAAATGATTGTTTATTAGTTTAAAGATTTTTTGCCTAGTTTCGTTTTAACCATTATGTTGAAGGGGGTTGACCAAATTATTTTTCTGGCCGTATTTTTCTTCTTTGGAGTATTAGAATAATTAGGTTCAATGTAATTAAAGATGGTGTTTGGGTGGCTACTTTCTTTATGGGCATTTTCATAAAATGTTTTATGTTTGTTGAATATTTCAAGTTTAGAGAAATTAGTACTAAGTCTTTTTTGGATAGATGTAGGGACATGTTTAATGATATTGTTTTTTTGTTCGATAGTGGGTGTATTGAGTGGGTAAGTATTGTCTTTAGTGTAAGATTCATATGAGTCTTATATATATATATATATATATATATATATATATATATATATATATATATATATATATATATATATATATATATATATATAATCCGGCGTGATAAACGTTAGGGCGAACTATTTGATTTTGTATCTGTCAAACACGGATTAACCCCCAGAAAACCTGCACGTATAATGTCTTTTCTTCACTGTCAATCAAACGCAACACAAAAGGGAGAGAAGGCAAGACCGCTTGAATATCCAAATATGTTTTAAGTTACAAAATAAGTGCTCGGTGGTATGGATAGCAGCATCAAGATCTCCGACTGTGTGGATTACCCCCCCTTCTTTATTAATACCGAATAAAAATAAAATATAGTTAAGGTTAAAAATTAAAGTAGATGGGATACATGGAAATTATATTTCTCTTTGTCTGTCTGTCCGTCCAACATGTTCTCGAAAATTACAACGCTGGTATGGCTGAGATTTTGTCTGGACCTTTATGATAAGGTGCAGTGAACTAAATATTATGGTATCCGTTCGATGCAAAGTTAGGGATTAATAGGAATTAATGGGGATTAATAGGAATTAATGGGCAATAATGGGAATTAATTGTGATTAGAAAACGCAATAAACATTTACTAAGTTCTGAAAATAAAATTTGAGAACAGTAGTCAGAATAATATGAATATTACGATAATCAATCCTCATCTAAAAAATCAGAAACATAAGATATAATGATATCTGTTACTGCTCCTGTTTCACACACACAAACACACACACACACTCTCTCTCTCTCTTTCTCCCCCTCCTTTTCTTTCTCTTTGTCACTCAATCCATCTCTGTACTTTTTACTATTTCCTCACTCTATTATCCTACTTTATCTCTCTTTTTCCCCCTCTCTCTGTCTTTCGATGGTTCTATCTAGGTGTCTATATGCCTCTCCATCTCTAGATCTTCTTATCCCCAGATATGTCTGCTTTTTTATATCTCAATTATAAAACCACATTTTAGTCTAACTTTTCGCAAGAAAAGTTCAACAATTTTATTACTTTAATGTCCTTTTATACATCAACAAGCAAACTTTGCTAGTTTCTTTCTTTTTCTTCTTCTTCTTCTTCTTCTTCTTCTTCTTCTTTCTCTCTCTCTCTCTCCTCTC
>NC_136489.1:118199190-118261690 GCF_053919585.1 Euprymna scolopes | reverse complement strand
CAAATTCCAAGAGCGATAGGAGCATTCAATCGTGTCTTAAAATGACACAATGTTCAACGAGCGAGATCGGAAATGCGCCACTGTACAACCTGATCATCGCCATATGCCGAGTATTCGCCGAACTCTCGTCGGTGCTTGTAGAAAAGGCATGCTCCCAGTTCCGGACCCGTATCGAGACGGCGATTGAAACTGAAGGCAGCTACATTGAATAGATGTGGGGTCTACTACATAATCAAGTTACCTGAATTGATTTTTACACTAAAAGTTTAAAATAAAGTTGTAGTGTTATTTTCTCTTTGGTAATAACTTTATCGTTACACCCAATATATATATGTGTGTGTGCGTGTGTGTGTGCGTGTGTGTGTGTATGCGTGTGTTTGCATGTGCTAGAACATTTTCATGCTAAATGCTACGCTATTATGCACGATGTAGAAAATGTGCATAAATAGAACGATGTGTAACAGTTGAATAAAAAAAAAACCTATCAAATAAGAAACCATAAAAATAAATAATTTATTAATGAACCTTCGTTTTTCAAAGAATGTGCACATAAGTTAACCTTTTCTTAGTCGTTCGCAAATCATGGCTGAGTATAAAAGACTTTTTAAAGAATTTTTAATATGAAATGTAAGTGCGCAACCAACTCACCTTAATATAACCTTTATATATATATATATATATATATATATATATATATATATATATATATATATATACTAGCATTTCAGCCCGGCGTTGCCCGGGTGTTTGGATGTGTATGCTGAGCAAAAAAAAAAAAAAAAGTGGTAGTAGGAAGGCAGGCTCGAACCCGTACCACAAAGGAGGAAAAGAACGGGGTAAAACCTAACGTTTATGCTGTTACGACCACCGCCAAACCATTTTTAAAAATTAAGGCTAGATAATCTAAAGGAGAGGATAACTTTCAAAAATATCGGCGAAAAAAGTGACCCCCCCCCCTATAGAAATGTGCCTAGTTGAAGGGGAAGATATTAATGTTTTTAGCCAATTTTTCGATATTTGTCGTATGAAAGGTCGAACTTAAAAACGATACTGATCTTGGTAAAATCCGTCGCCTCTATAGAAAGTTTAAGGCAGACATGCAAACAGACATACATACATACATACATTTATATATTGGTAACTAAACATTTTCGATCCAAACTGATGAAAAAGCTTGCCCTATCTCTGAATACCCTTTATGTAAATTTTCAAATATTTAGACCAGAAATTGTCTGAGTAATTTGAAAGAGACCGCAGAGGTCAATTTTTTTTAACTTTGACCCCTATTATGACCCCTTAAAATTTATTGTTTTGGGCTCAAATCAAGTTATTAAGTTAGATCCATGTCCAAGGAACCTATATCTAAAATTTCAAGTGCGTGGACCCAAAATTGTCGGAGCAGTTTGGTAGAGATCTCAAAGGTCAAATCGTTGAACTTTGACCCCTTAATCGCCAAATTTCTTGCCAAAAACCGATCACATCGATTTTCCCAAATCTCAGTACCCTGTATATCAAATTTCGAGTCTGTAGACTAAAAATTGACAGAGTTATTGCGTAGAGAAATGTACACAGACACCCACACACCCACCCACACACACACACACACACAGACAGAACCGTTCACTTTATATATATATATATATATATATATATATATATATATATATATATATATATATATATATATATATAGTCTTATTTGTAGCATTCCGAATTTTACTGGGTTTATATAATTCAGTAATCGTTCATATACCAATAAATTTTAAGCCAAAAAGAGATGACTTAAACTGTAAGCTATATATATATATATATCTTTGACTGAAACAGATGGCTATTTGTAGCGACCATATGTAACTGTTTACCCCAAATAATAATAATAATAATAATAATAATAATAATAATAATAATAATAATATATATTTATATATATATGCAATTATAAATAATAATTATTCTGTATGCCTACAGACACTAGTGTTTCATGCTTTCGCAATCATCAGTGTAAAAGGTGACAATACTTATTGGTCGTGATATTCGAACCCAGTCACGAAGCCACCTTTTACTCCATTGGCTAAGCCTTTGCCTCTGGGCTACTAGCACTATTGTCACGGGAAAGCAGATAGATTTTTCAAATCAAATAAATAGATAATTAGATCTCAAAAACAAATTAAAAACAAAACATTATGTTTCGCAGTATCCGTTCATTCAATAATATTTTATGAAATTCAGTTAACATTTTTTTTTATTATTTAATCTGCTAATCGTTTTGGAAGATATTTCTTTTATTCTGCTACTCAAGCTTTCCAAAAAGATAATCATCTTCTGCTAATTATATATCTTGTCCATTAAACGTGTGCCAAATATCTTATTAACAATCTTATCAACAATCCTGTGATATCATTAATTCCAAAAAATATGCTGCTGTTAGTTTCACCCCCACCAATGTTAATGTTTCTTTGGCTACCACCCACATCGCTTGATAAATCATCAAGAAGCTTGATCAAAATATCGGTCACGGTCTCACTTAGAGCGCATTAAACTTGACGATATCTAGGTCAAACCTTAATGTCACGCTAAAGAGAAAGTCACACCTTTGCCGATAATTTTGGTTCTGCTCATCGAAGATATTCACAACTTGGTCCCTATTGTAGCCATTGAAATCCAATTTTTTTAATTACCTTGGCATTGGTAACCATGAGAAAGCTCGAAATTTTGATAAAATTTCAACTTTCGGGGTTTTATATATATATATATATATATATATATATATATATATATATATGATGCTCTTTAATAAACACCATGCAAAGTGTCAGCCTTATTAGATAAAGCATTCTTGAGTTATCAATGTTTCCACGGCAACACTTAATACAATATAGAAAACTAGTGCGCGGATAAGACTTTGACCTATCCTTACTTTGCCAGGCGGAAAAAGGGTATATATATATATATATATATATATATATATATATATATATATATATATATATATATATATATATATATATATAAATACGCCTCAATAAGATATTTCAATTAATTCAGGAAAACGACTTCTCGGCCTTTGGGTATATTTTTCGGTAATAGAGATATTCCAATATGACCACCCCTACTTATAATGTAGCCATGGCTTCCTAAATTATTTAAGCTCGTAATAACACCATCCACTATACGGCACAATCACGTTCTCCTTACTTCGCCGAAGTTAAGCAACGTTAAGCCTTGTCTGTACAAAATGGGTGAACATTTGGGAATATCAAATGCTGTATGTAGGGGAACGTCGACATCTCCCTGCAAGAACTGCAAAATACTAACGTCGTCATCTCCTCTGACCGGTGTATATACAAGCGACAGGAGGCCGTTTGTGAATTTTATATTTTTAACACTTCTTCCTCCGTAGGAAGCCAGTTCAATCCATCTAGGGTGAGCGCCGCTATTGTATTATAATACCATCAATTCCCAGACTTCATCTCTTACTTAATTTCTTTCTACTTAACTCACACTTTGACATTTTTATACTGTTGGTTTATTAGTAGTTAAGGCCAAGTGCCATTCAAGGATAAGATTTAATGAGACGGAAATGATTGCCAACCGAAAGATATATTGTGACAGTATCCCACACAAGACGGTTCGCAAGCAAAATCCACGACGAAAGGAGAAAGAATTGACGAATTAAAGTGTGCAATACTGTTGGCCGAGATAAATTCATATGTACTTATGTATTCGCCAGGTAATTGTATCATATTCTATTGTATATTATTATTAATTACTTGCCTAGGTAAAATTGTCAAATTTATATACACTGTTATTATTTATACAACATTATACGGCACAATCACGTTGACACACCGGTTGTCGCCAGATCACCGAAGTTAAGCAACGTTGAGCCTGGCCAGTACCAGATGGGTGTACATTTGGGAAGGCGAGGCGCTGTATGTAACACGAGGTAAAATATCAGATTGGAGAACTGACGCGCTCTATCCTTTTCTCGGGGGTAGATGGGCCTCTCTTAAGCCGTGGTAGGCAACCCATCTAGTGATGGCATCACGATAAAAAAATACTCTTGATAGCCCTAGCGAAGCATCAAGTATTCAGTTACGAACAAGATTTGAATTACACTACAAACACGTGTAGTGAGTTCAATCTCGGCTGAGGCGCATGTTACGTCTGACGTTATTCATCTCTTTGTTTTAGATATTGACAATATGAAACTCTAAGAAAGAGGTTAAATCTAAGAACAACGGAAGGTGGAATCAGGTGAGTCAGATACACCCACCCCATGTATTCTGCCAAGTTCAAAATCATGTAATGTCTTCAGAGGAATCGGACCAACAATGGACCGAAGACTATGGAGAACATTAACCATGATTTCATCTACTGCATAAACATGTCACGATACAAGAAGAAGAAGAAGAAGAAGAAGAAGAAGAAGAAGAAGAAGAAGAAGAAGAAAAAGTTGTTTTTCCTTCTCTTGAAAAGCTGTCACTCCCAATACACCTTTCAAGGTTTTGGATATGACCTTAAACTATATCCGAGAGTGAGGCCCCAGCTTGCGTGCTTTGGGGAGTGTGGAGCCACCCCTTAATTGCCATTGCTCCCAAGTCCACTCTGACCCGGAGTGGTAGTACCTGTTAGGGTCCCAACTATGGGTTAAATATAAATCAACTTGAAAAATATATATACATTATTATTACTACTTTTGTCACGAATGCAAACAAAAATAATAACTACACATTCATGAGTTCAAACTGAACATTGAAACACGTGTGCCCTGGGTTCGGTACACCTTGCTGAAATAAAAACAAAATAGAGAGAGACTCTTTCAAAACCGGAAATATACAATAGACGAACGAACAGCGTATGAAAATAAAGGAAACACGACACACAGTGATAACTTAACTTTAACTAAAGTTAAATTTTATTATAAAATACTAAACTATGGTAGGGAGGGAATGAGGTTAAGTAAAATAAAAATAAAACAAATTACGAGGGTATGGAAGGGATATCTTATTCTAATATGTCAAAAAAAAAAGGCAATGCAGACGAGAAACATATCAATACACAAAAGAATACTTCAGTCCAAGCAAAATAATGGCAAAATAAATTCGTTGTCTTGTATACGAGAGAGTTATTCACGAAGACGACTTACTGATTTTCTTTTTCTTTTCTCTTTTTCTTTTGTTTCAAGCGGTTGGTTAAAATAAATGTCTGTAATATCCGTCTCTACGGATTAAAACACATATTCGTAAAGTTCGCCATTTATCGCTGCCGACGTCACCTTTCTTCGATGCTGATATGGAGTTTCTCCCAGGCATTATCTCGGTGTCAAGTCGTTTCTTCTCTTCTCTGTCGCTGTGGGGTGGAAATTTTTCACGCCCACTCGGCACAATGGCCCGGCGGTATCTGTGTTCTATACCCAAAAGGTTTCTTTTCCTCCTTTCCCCCCTCTCTCTCTCTCTTCTCTTCTCTATAGATTTCTTATCCATTTGTTTTCTTTCTTTGTTGTTTAGCAACTAGCCGGGGTCATAAAGTGTGTTTCTGAGCAAATGACCCGGTTATCTCGCCTGCTGGATCATCCGCTGACTTTCTCTCTCTCTCTCTCTCTCTCTCTCTCTCTCTCTCTCTCTCTCTCTCTCTCTCTCTTTAGGTTTAGCGTCTCCCTTTTTCTTCTATACTGTCTTTTTCTCTCTCTTGGAAACTATGTTCATTTTGCCTTGGTGATAAAATATAAAAATAACAACAACAAAAAAAAAAAAACGATACATTTCTCGTTGGCCTAAAATTAAATTTTTAATTTTTCATTCAGATACATAATCCAATTTAAGGGCTATGTCACAATATATAATCTATTAAGAACCTTTTTCTTCAAAATCACTGGAATTGGCATTAAATAACCTGAAAAGGGTTGATATGCCGTAAAACAAAAACAACCAACCAACCAATACCCCTTTCAATGCTTACCTACTTTCTCTCGTACGAGAATTGAACTTTGTTTCAGGAATAAAAATCATCACATAATAAAACTGGTTTGTACTGGTGGTCGCCGAAATTTTATTTACATTAATGAACGATTGATTGATCTCTTGCACGTACGGTAATTCAGATGAGTTTAGTTTATCCTCTGTTGTCAGATGCCCCCACCCTACAAAAAAAAAAAAAAAAAAAGAAACGTGAAGAGTCGAGTTTATGATTTTTATTGGGGGGGGGGGATTTATGAGTCCAACTAACGAATATTAAAGTTTGATGATTAGACAACCGGATGCAAGAAATCGTAACCATCGATTGGTCATGAAATACAATGAGAATAAAATTAGACGTTTATTTTTATCTTTATGATTTTGTGAATAACAATTTAATAGTCTTCATGAAAATCGCCTCACACTCTACAAATATATTTCTACAGATTAGTTGCGACAGTGAACTTTACTAATTATGTACGACAAATTAAGGCACGACAAATGTACGACAAAGCACGCCAAATGATTCTGCTGATTGTCTATTCAGCTGATATTTAGACACGTCATTCAAGCAACCTGCCAGTTTTGTGCCCAGAACAACAAGAAGCAACCAATTTTAATCCTGTTTTAATTTTTCGCTTCTACAAAAGGGACCCGTTGTTGTTTTTTGTTGCTTCTTGTTTGTTTTGTTTTTATTTTCTAGAGTGGTGGGCAAAAATGTTGGTGAATTAAATAATTTGTTGGTATATGTTCATTTCATTGTCATTTTTTGGTAGACGTCTACTATTAAAACAAATCACTTAATAAAAAAACGAACATTTACGCTTTTAAAAAGTAAACATTTTTTTTTCTCCAACTTAAAGCAAACACTTCTTTCTTTTCATGTTTGACTCGTATTTTTTTTAATAATTCCCTTAAGTCTGAAAAAGAAATCTTGTTTATTGTTTACAAAGAGTTTTAGAAAAAAAAAAACGCAGCCAGGATATTTATGCTTAAATTTGTCGTGCCTAAATTTGTCGTGCCTAAATTGGTCGTTCGTAAATTTGTCGTGCGTAAATTTGTTGTGCCTAAATTTCTTGTCTTTGAATTTGTAGTGCTTAAATTTTTTGTACCTTATTTGTCGTGCCTGAATTTGTCGTGCCTAAATTTGTTTTGCCTAAATTTTTCTTGCTTAAATTTGTTGTGCCTAAATTTGTTGTGTCTAAATTTATCGTGGCTAAATTTGTCGTGTCTAAATTTGTTATGCCTAAATTTGTCGCATCTAGATATCATATGAATGGAGAATCAGCAGGAGCAGTTCTCACGTATAATCGTACATTTTTCGTGCCTTAATTTATCATGCATAAATAGTAAAACGTATATGACAGTTAATATAATAAAACAAATATCATATTATGTATTACAAGTTTTAGATTGCGATTTTCATTTTGTAATATTCACAGCATTTCAGTGCATCTTTTCGAACTTGGAAATCTTAATTTCGAACTATATATATATATACAAAATTTCGAAGTGAACTCTTTATTTAATTTACGAAGTAGATTGTTCACATCTCGTCAGCTATGACCGCACAGAACTGTTAACCTATATCTTTATGAAGTTCATATGTTCTTATATTGATATGTACAGATATCGCTCTTAAACTAATTAACCGAATTCACGTTTACGTCACGTTTGCATCCCCTAATGGGGATAACAATTAGGGCATAGCTCTACTAAATTTTATGTCTGGAATCATTATTCAATTTTAATCAAAACAATTTTGAAAATATATATTAATTAATGTTTAATATTCATTGCTAAAAGTTCACAAAAAAAAATCTCGGAAATAGCTCAATTTTCAGGAATTAATCCATTCCTTTTTTATCATCTTTGTGTGAAACTGAATTAAACAAAATATAATCCACATTATGACACTTTACGCCTAACATGTGTAATCCAAAATGCATAATGACAAGTTAATTGGCTTAGTATATATATATATATATATATATATATATATATATATATATATATATAAAATGAATTCACACACACACACACACACACACACACACACACATATATATATATATATATATATATATGAATTAATTTTATATATATAGGGATATATATATATATATAAAATGAATTCATATATATATATATAAATATATATATATATATATATATATATATATATATATATATATATATATATATATATATATTTGGTAAGGTGATTGATAATTTATAATTCAAAATTAAAATTAACAATTAAAAATCCGTTTCATAAGAAGAAACACAACAAAGCCAATAAATTGTACGATCGTTTCGGAAACGATGTTTTTATTGTGACAGACATTGAGTCAAGGACAATAATTTTAGCATATAGTTTTTTATAAAAACAAAGTTTCCTCATCAGCAAAATATTGGGTGTTTTTTTTTTTTTTAAATAAAAGACACCATAAATAAACCTAGCATTTAAGAAGTAGTGCAGATAAATCTGGAAAGTATTAAAATATAAGGAAAAATAGTTAATTAATGATGTAGATAAGTAAAGTAATATTGATTAATAATAAAAGTTAAGTATATATATATATATATATATATATATATATATATATATGTATATATATATATATATATATATATATATATATTGATAGGATGATTAATCGGAATCGGAATCGGGAATCGGAAAAATCGACAAATTTGGAGGTTATCAGAATCAGTATCGGAATCGAAAAAATTGGTGCTATTTTCCGATGCCGAAACGATTCTTTTTTTTTTTTTTTTTAAGTAAAATCTTCCATTGCTGGCAATAATGATAAAATAAAAAATATTTATTGACTTTAAATTACCAGTAAAGCTAAAATCGATAGATCATCCTCCACAAGTGTAATTTTACGTTTAGGAAAACATCTGCACATTTAACATCTGTTTTTTTTTTGTTGTTGTTTTTGTTTTTGTTTTTGTTTTTATGGAAATCGGAAAATACCAACTCTATAAGTGAATATTTAGAGATTTATAAAGAATCGGAATCGGTAATTGTATCGGAATCGGGAAAAATATTGGAATCGTCCCATCAATTATATATATATATATATATATATATATATATATATATATATATATATATATATATAGTGGCGTTCTAAAAAAAATGCCTCCTATTTTTTATACCACCAAAATCGATCAAAGAGGACTGCAAATTACATTGTTATGATGACGCAACCAATGCATTCATGACGTGCAATTTTCATCTCTTTATTTCAGATATTGGCAATGTGAGACTCTAAGAAAGCTAGTCCTGTCGTGGATGTGCGCCAGAAGCAGAGACGTGTCATTGAATTCCTGGCAAAAGTGCATTGAGAATGGTAGTTCTTTTATAGAAAAATAAATTCTAGAGTACAAATGGTCGCTCATTTTAATAGAATTACTCCCTTCTTTGTAGTTCTTAAACCTTTTTTTAGTTAAAACAATAGAAAACTTTACTTTTGGAACGAGGCTCGTATGACAAAGCGCACTCCAGACGCCGATGTACAGGTATCATTCATCACTGGCAAAAGTGCATTGGGAATGGTGGTGACTATGTAGAAAAATAAATTCTGGGGCACAAAGACGTCTGTTTTATTGGTACCATTCACGTCTCCGTTGCTCTTCAACTTTATAAGTAAAAAGAAATACGAGGTTTTACTTTTGGACCGACTCTCTCTCTCTCTCTCTCTCTCTCTCTCTCTATATATATATATATATATATATATATATATATATATATATATATATATATATATATATATATATATTAGTATGATTATTTTTTATATCTACAGACACTAGTGTTCCATCGTTTCGGGAACCATCGGTGCTGGGTGTCATGATTACCGCCAGTCGGGAGATCCGAACCAGGCCATAAAGCCACCTCCATTAGCAAAGAACAAACCACTCGGCCAACATTAACCGCGAGAAATATAGTTGAAATTAACGTTTATATAAAGCGTAAATCTCATTCAAACAGCCAAGAGTGATCTTATGATTAGAACATCGTAAGCGACAGACTTATTGCATTTCAACGTAAAGTACTCGACAATAAGAATTGAGTTATATATATATATATATATATATATATATATATATATATATATATATATATATATATATATATATATCAACAACCGTTTTATAATGTACATAAAAGCATTTACTAAACTACGCCATTATGGAATATTTAGAGCAAGGAGCGTTCTAAAACACACACGTTCCAATGACTCTCTCTCTCTCTCTCTCTCTCTCTCTCTCTCTCTCTCTCTCTCTCTCTCTCTCTAATATATATATATATATATATATATATATACATATATATATATATATATATATACATATATATATATGAATAAAATAAGGCAAGATATAAACGATGCTTTAGACGTTATGTGAATAAAAAGGAAACACCTAAAAGAGTAAAACCAAAAATAAAATCAACGTTTCGTCCCTATTTCAGGGGACATCATCAGGATTTCTAGGCGAGGATGTACAGGAAGACGGTCATATATCACATGCGAAAGAGGGGAAGTTCAGTTCTCTTTCTGTTCTGGAGAGAAAAAATTTCATTATGAAAAGAGAATTTATATCACCGAATCACTAAAACTTTTACAATACCCAACTTACCTTATCTCTAAAACAAAGAAAAAAGCCATCAAAATATACTCAAACATAGACAAACAAAAGCAGAACACACCAGATACACCACTACTAAATAGACATCTTCTTATACCTACCCACACTAACAACGACACAATTTGCAATGCTCTTAATAATCTAGGCATACAAACAGTACAAACCACTTCCTTAACTATAAAGCGAACTTTAAAAACTAGCAAGCATTCCGCTGAAATCTCCACATCCAAAGCCGGTATTTACTCCATCCCATGTAATGACTGCAAAAAATCATACATAGGTGAGACACAGCGAAATTTGGAAATCAGACTAAGCGAACATAAAAGGGACATAAGAAATGCCAACCCCTTAAATGCACTCTTTTCCCACTGTGTCGAACATGGCCACTCTTTCGGCTTTGGACGTGCAAAAATCTTTAAATCCATCCCAGATAGAGCAAAACGGAGACTTATTGAATCTGCTTTAATTTCAAACATTAACACCATCAAACAAAGAAAAGGATTTTATAATGTAGCCCCAATCATAGGTAATATAATAATAAATGAACAAAACATTAATTTAGATCCTGGTTGATAAAAAAAATGCATATATGTATATAACCCGACCCCCCTCCACACACACTAGATATGAATTCTCTTTTCATCATGGAATTTTTTCTCTCCAGAACAGAAAGAGAACTGAACTTCTCCTCTTTCGCATGTGATACATGACCGTCTTCCTGTACATCCTCGCCTAGAAATCCTGATGATGTCCCCTGAAATAGGGACGAAACGTTGATTTTATTTTTGTTTTTACTCCTTTAGGTGTTTCCTTTTTATTCACATGTATATATATATATATGCCCGGTCGTGCACTGAATCTAAAAGTTTTCACTGAAGAAATGTGTACAGCAAACCAGACATGTCCGTAATGTCTTACTTTTCACGCTCAACGAATATATATATATATATATATATATATATATATATATATATATATATATATATATATATATATATATGGCTTGATAACTACATTATACGTCGTAGTTTATTAATTTATATATATATATATATATATATATATAAATTAATAAACTACGACGTATAATGTAGTTATCAAGCCATATATATATATATATATATATATATATATATATATATATATATATATATATATATATATATATATATTTTCGTTGAGCGTGAAAAGTAAGACATTACGGACATGTCTGGCTTGCTGTACACATTTATATATATATATATATATATATATATATATATATATATATATATATATATATATTATAAGGTAAAATTAAAAGCCAAGAACAATGCGAGATTTTTTTTTTATAGAGTAAAATTAAATGAAAACAAAAGAAATAAATTTATTTTTTTTGTTGTTTGTTTTTTCTTTTTACACACAAATTTTAACTCTAAACAACAGTAATTTTTTTTTCTGTTGTATTCAATGGTATTATAAATCTCAATATATTTCAGACCTATTAGTCCTTTTTCAAGAGAAGACAGCGGAAGAGTGTTCAAAATTGGAAAAGCAGCCGCAGAGTTTGCCACGTGATACCGCGAAATATAGAACAAAAAATGACGTTAGGAGAACGTTAAAATAAATCAGTTGATGTTTGAAATACTTGATGCGTTTGTGAATCAAGGGAGATGACTATTCAAGCAAACTACAATCTACTTATATATATATATATATATATATATATATATATATATATATATATATATATATATATATATATATAAATTAATAAACTACGACGTATAATGTAGTTATCAAGCCATTGTTTCGCCTTTTGTTAACTAAATTATTAACGACCCGGTGGGCACGTGTCAGAATATAGATAACATGATTAGCTCGTGTCTTGCCTGCCTTTAATGATTGAGTAATGATATCAGTCTTATCATATCAGCCTTGAGAGTCTAGCCGCTTTGAACTCACGTTCGTCTTTTTTGACAATTTCTTTTTGCTCAACTTAGATTTTTAAAAATAAAGTGCAGTAAAAGATGAATGTCTAAAAAAAAAACAAAAAAAAAAAACACGTGAACATGCATGTCCCCCGTGAGAGCACAGTGAACGAGGAATAAAAAAAAATGACTAAGTTCAGCAATTGCCACCTTCCATTTAGCCCCAAAAGTCCACAGAGAACGTCAAATTCTGATGAAAATGACCAAACGGTGCAGTTTTAGGCCTTAACATATGTAAATTTGAGTTTTACGCAATACAAAAAATAGAAATGACTAAGTCTATCATTTGCCCCCCTCATTTAGCCCCAAAACTCCCCAAGGATTTAAAATATTTATTTTAGTTCAGCACCATGCAAAACTGCTAAATAGATATACACAGAAAATTTTGGACAAATACGGTAAAATAGTCCCAAAAATTGAGTGTTTTTATTAGCCTTAAAATAGCCCCTGGGGCACACCCATGAGTATAGACAAACAAAATTATGAAAAAATTAGTTTTATTAAAAATCGAAGGCATCAAATTTTTTTTTTTTAATAAGCACAAAAATATCAATTTTAGCCATTTTAACCTGAAAGGCAGTCCTAGAGGGTGTGTGTGGAGGGGGGGGGAGTTTTCTCGGAAAATCCGTTCTATTATAGTTTTACTCATATCATGTCGGGGAGGGGGGGCAAAAATGAATAATTAGTTTTACACATGGAATGTCGTTTTTTTTTTGTTTTTTGTGTGTGTATTTTTTTTTAAATAGATCCTGGGTAAACTGCTTTTAAAAGTTTAGATTTTAATACGTTAGTGAGTGTGTAGAACCCATTTTCCAGCACTATTAGCAATAACCACAACAGCCGCCGAAAAGCAATTTCTAAATCATTCGATATTTGCTTGATATAAATGCTTTAATGAAATGCTTGGTACTGATAAAAATGGTCGATCTTGATTATATGTCTACATCGGACATTAGTCAATCAGAAATTCTATGCAGAAGCCGAGCGCCTATTCTCCAAAACAAAGAACTTATACAAACAATATCAAGGCAGATAGCCAGTGTGAAAGCCAACTTACCGAAAAAATCTTTACCAGTAAGAACACTACCATATTTTTTTTCTTGAAGCTGGCATGGTCATCATATGGGCTTAACTTCTAAAGATGGCATATCTGCAGGTAGACTTACTTCTAAATATAATGAAACCTTGTCAAACTCAGTCAAAACTTCAACCTGCGTACGCGTGGTCATAATAACATGTTTCTCGTTCATACTTATGGATTGACTGATAATAGTTTCCTTGTCTTGACTTTTGGATTTATAACATAATAATTTTAAGTTTCGAAATTTGGGAGATTACGATCGATCAGTTTTATTTTGGGGATTATTCGGACTAATTTTCTCGTTTTGAGCGTTATTCTCACAACGTTTCGACCGAGGTAACATCCGATCCTTTTTCCGATGTATTTTGTCGAACTCGGGAATCTATACGGAATTTCGGACAGGGCCCTTTTTATTTTATTAAATCCATGACGGTAGATTGTTCTCGTCCCGTCGACCATGACCGTGTAAAAGTCTTCAGGAATTCGAAATTTTATTCTTAGTTTCACCCGCACTGAAGCTGTAACCTTCAACTTCCCGAAGAGTGTCAGTTAAAACTGAACGTTTACTTAGTACTTCGTGTGTTACGCTACGATCGAGGTTGACTGCCGCATGCTAACCCAATGGATTAAATAAAGGCATTGCGTGCAGATTTCCGAGTTCGACAGAAAGATTTCGGAATTCGACAAGATACACGTGAAGAATTTAGGAGGTTACATCGGCCGAAACTTTGTGCAAATAACACTCAAGATGAAAACAGTGTTCTGGATAATCCAAATAATATAATTAAGATGATCATTATTCCAGAAAACATGCTTATCTATCTACATACGTTATCTTGTTGCCTACATGAGAATTATAAGACTCTATGGATCCTCTTATTCTGTGGTTTGCTATTTTGACTCCATGCACAATGGATGACATCATTCGATGGATGTCAGTCATACTTCCAAATAATACAAACCTTACAAACCCACTCAACACTCCAACGTGCGTATGTACGATCATAATTGCATTTTGCTCTTTTTAATTTTTAAACTTAACACTTTCTCCATTTAAAATGCCTTTCTTTTGCTTGTTGAATAAAACTTCAAATAAAGTTGATAAATTATCTTGAAATAGACTTTGTCATTTATTAATTTTGTGGTGATTTCTACAGAAGGAATTACATGGAATCATTTGGACAATGGTCGCTCCTTCTATTATGTTTAAATATGGGTGAATCGCCCTATTTCGTTCTTTCTCTTAACAGAGTAATTCGATCATCTACCTTAAACTTTTTTTATATCCACACGATAATATAGATCTTAGGAAACCGGATAAGTTCTATTACTTGCAACTATGTTTCTTCGGTGTCTGGTGCAAAATAACACACTGTCAATCATTTATATACCCCCGCAATACTGTTCAAACATGACAAAACCAGTAAGTTTATTTACTTTTCAATTTCTCGCGTGATGTAAATATATTTTTATTCGATGTTGCATTTTATACAGTTTATACGTTTGTGCAAATGTGTATTGCCCTGGTCCTATTATATTTTTTGGCCGTCGTTTCATCAAGTCACACAGACGCATGAGGAGTCTTTCCAATGGAGGTTTTGATAGCTTTGGACTTATTTTACAGAGCTCGGAGAGAAATATCACTTAAGAAATGAGTCACCACGTTATGTATACACACACACACGCACACACGCACACACACACTATATATATATATATATATATATATATATATATATATATATATATATATATATATATATATAATAAGTTAGAAAAATATATATGGCAATTAAGCTACACATTAGGCTTATGCCTGACGAATCCTAGTGTGGATGAAACGCGGAATATTTCGTGTAGCTAAATTGCCATATATATTTTTCTAACTTACTACCTAGATCTACCTATGTATTGAGAACTGTTGAAGTAAATACTTAGTTTACGCATAAAATTATACTTTCGTATATTAATTTATGTGATTAAATGAAGTAGTCATATATATATATATATATATATATATATATATATATATATAGAGAGAGAGAGAGAGAGAGAGAGAGAGAGAGAGAGAGAGAGAGACAGAGACAGAGACGGACAGACAGACAGACAGAAAAGAGTGTCGTTACTTCTTTCTTTGGGAGTCAGTGTATTATATATGTTAATCTATTGTGGTATTATCTTCCCAGACTAGTACTAATAAGTGATATAAATACGTATGTTGATTGTTCAGGGTTAATTCATAGCAAACTGAAACTTTTAAATTATTCAATTTTTTCTCTTCGAATTTTGATTTTTTTTTTTTTTTTTTTACTTCTCCTAACCGTTGTCCGAAATAATATATATTGAGAGATGAAAACTAGAAATCAGTTGTTTTTATCAGACAAAGGTCCGGTTGAGTTGTAATTCACCTCTTTCTTTGTTTATTTTTTAAAAGAAGTGGACTACCTTTCTTTGTGTATTAAAATATAACCATGTTTTAACTTGGGTGTTCTTAGATACGTTTAGTTTGTTGATTTTTGTTATAGTTTAAGTCACTTTTTAATACACAAAGAATGGTGGTGCACTCCTATTCAAATAAAAGAAGAGAGAGGTGAATTACAAGTTAACCGAACTTTTGTCTGATAAAAAGCCCGACCACTGGGCGTTAAAAACAAGAGCGAAAATAGCAAAACTTTCTAGCAAAAACACTACGTGTATATATAAAATGCGCTTTAATATCAATTCCATGCATTAGCCTGGCGGATCCTAACGAGGATGAAATGCGTATGTATATTTTCATTGCTATATATATATTTTCTGTTGAGGACGTACCCTTACTACTTAGAATAGAAATATTCCATGACGTCACTTCCGTTCATGACGTCACCTCCGGGTAACATGAACCGTTTTACTGAAGAAGTCAAAGACAGATACGCGGAGAGTATGGTCGTCATGACTAGTCCAGCATAAAGCAAAGATATGTTCAATTGCGCGAGGTCTCTTTAAAGAACAAAGGAAAAAGTACAAGTACAAGTCTGTAAATACGAGAAAATTGAACGTTGTAAGTAAAACCTCATTGTCTCTTTACGAAAAAAAACTTGTAGACCAGACGTTTTGGTAATGTTTTTTTATTCCTTGATAGTTGTGCAAAAAAAAGTAATGACGTTTTTGTTATAAACCGTTGATAGTGTGAATTTTTACTCTGATAAAAAAAAAGATCGTTAGTATGTGAAGACAAGAAAGAATTAACCTAAATCCCATATATATTCCATATGTTAACTTTTATGTAAAATAGACTTTCAATTTGAAAAAAAAACGCAACTGTCCCTTTTTGAAAAACCGAAACTGTCTATTTTTACAGGTTGACCTAATTTTGCGCAAGTGTGTCGCAGTTGGCTTGTGATTAATTCATTGCAAACTGAAACTTTTTCTCCTCGAATTTTGAATATTTTTTGTTACTTCTAACGTTTGTTCAAAATAATAGTTTATTTCTATAAACTGGAAAACTGAATTATTCAAGTGCGTTTTATCTCGAGTTTTGAATTTCTTCTTTATTTTTTTGCTTTTCCTGACTGTGATTTGAAGTGAACAACTTTTATTTCATTGAAACGTGGACATTCTTGTTTTTTGTTTGTTTGTTTTTTTTTTTTGCTAGCAAAAAAAGAAGCCATTTTTGTTGTAGGAAAATTTGGACAAATTCCCCCCTCCGTTTACACACACAAAAAATAATAGACATTTTTTTTTTCTTTTTGAGATTTTTCTTGCCCAGTTTCAGAAAAAAAAATTGTCGTCCGCCTGAGAAGGATATCCAATACGGAAGTCTTTAAGATCATAATTACGCAATTATTAAAGGCTCAGATTGATCATCAACAAAAGTTGGAGGAAAGACCAAATCCAGCAATAAAAACAGGTACAACATATGTTGGAGAAGAAATTGTTACTTCAACAGAAGAAACAAGACGAGAAATTGTTACTTCAACAGAAAAGACACGAGGAATTATTTTTTAAAGTGTTGAATAAGATGGAACACAGTGATGACTACCGCATTTTCCCAAAATGGAATTCTGTCAATACATTTAATTACCTACCCGAGCAGGGTATGATATTTGACGCTTTTTTATAAGAGATACAAAGACTTATTCACTGTTGACTGCCTAGAGTGGAGCAATGCCAAAAAAGTCCACCTTCTTCTACGGAAGCTAAAGATCACAGAACACAATATGTTCGTTGACTATATTTTATCCAGGAAGACGAGCGAATTGTCCGAAGCGGTCAAGCTCTTATCTGAACTTTTCAGCCCAAACGAGACGCTATTTCACAAGGAATAGAAGTGTTTCAACCTGGCTATATCAAAGACTTGCCATCCAATCTCCAAACCGAATTCGCCCACAAGACCGTGCAACCGTTGCGACGGACAACATTGGTCCGTTAGATGTTTTTATAAAAACAAAACATGCTATGAGTGTGACAGAAATGGCCATAAAGCGACACATTGTAAATGGAACAAAAACCACAAGGTTCGACAAACAAGATTCGACAGGAAAGTGGAGAAGAACCGGGGAAAATACGCCACTGTCAACATCCTCAATACGATAGTGGAGTTGCAGTTGGACTACAGCTCATACCTGTCCATTATCAACCAAAAGACATGGAAAAGGTTGAAGAAATCTACTATGCATAAGCCAAATAAGTCAGCTCGAGCAGTCACAGGCGATAAAGTAAAATTTGAGGGAGAACTGAGACTCCCTGTGATGTTATATGGCACTACCAAAAAAAATGAAAGTTTATGTGCATAAGACATCCAAAAATCTCTTCGGGACAGATTGGATGGAGTGATTTGAATTCTGGGACTAACCTCCGAACAAATTCTGACATAAGGTAGAAGAATCGACTACGGGGGCACAACGACTTAAGGATGAGTTAGAGGAAAAATTTCCAGAAATGTTCTAATCGGTTCTCAGATGATGTACCAAGGCTATAGCCAGATTCGAACTGAAGGAAAACGCTCAAACAGTCTTCAAAAAGAAACGTACGTTCTGTTTGCGACAACTGAGAAAATTGATAAGGAACTGGATCGGCTACAAAAGGCCGGATTACTGTCGAAAGTGAGCACCAGTGATTGGCTGCCCCTACCGTATATGTGACCAAAGAGACCTATCAGATTCGTGTATGCGCAGATTTCTGAACGGGTCTGAATGCAGCTCTTAAAGATTACCACTATCTTTCCCTCCCCTTTTATTTATTTATTCATTTATTTATTTCTCGAAAGCTATCACATACAAATTATTATACACTGATTTATTTAGTCAAACTTTTGGTGGAATAGTAAATATTTATATTATGCAAACAGTATTGTACCAGTTCTTGCCCTTTATTCAATAAATTTTTCCTAGATTCTACTACATGATAAGATTGGAGGGTGCATAGTTTGTATCGCCCAGATTTATTAGGTGTATATTCTTCTTGAACTTCCTATTATTAACCATTTTAATTTATATTCTATGCTATTTCTACGTAGTTCTTTTACCCATTTAGCTAAAGATGGTGACTTCTGATTAGTTTCCTCGTTTTTCTTTTAAAGGATGATATATGGTTGGGGAATCTGTTCTTAAACCGATACCATCGACCCTATATATGTTGTAATTCTATTATTTTCAAGGATTTCGCATTTATATACAATGTCAGAAATAAAGCATTTACCATCCAATTAATATTCATCAGAGTTTCTTTAGGGTCGTTTTCGGTGTTTTGACTACTACGTTGTTAAATTTTCTTATGTATTTTGTGGCATTACAACTTATAGCTTTCGCTACGCTAACAGAAGTTGAGAATGATAAGTTTACTGTATTTTTGTTTAAGAGTTTAACTTACTACTTTTAGGGAAGTTCCTCTCAAGAATTTAGTAAAATTCCTCTGGCAAGTTGTTTTGCATGTGTACATTGTAAGGCAGATTAAGCCAGGTACACTTTCTACGTCTGTTTTTTTCTTCTTATTATTTTTATGATGCTTGTTTGGAGTACTTATTCCGATTGGATTAAAGTTATTAGTGACTATACTATGTTTTTAGAATTTTTATGCCTAGAATTGCTCATGACGATATTATAAGATATAGCATAAGAGAGTGTCCTTTGTCTATTCTTGCCACCCTCTGGTTCATTAGGTCCATGCGTAATATATTTAATTTCACTATTAAAACCTGGTCTAACTAATGCTTTGTTATAATATTTTTCTTGCTATTAAAAATTTGTTCGATTTTTGTTAACCTAGGTATTCGTTTTTTAAGATGCTGGGCATAACAGTTTTTTTTTCACTAAGTTTGGGTGATTAGATTTAAAGTTGATATAATATAACGTTTGATTAGGTTTATTTTATGGTTGCTATATATATATATATATATATATATATATATATATATATATAAGAGGTGGATGTAGTTTGCTTGAAGCATTGTATAGTATGCAGTTAAATGTAATATGTAGAAAGCAGTGCAATGCAGAGGTAACGGAAAGACACAAACTGAAGCAAACTGACACAGGCAACGTTTGTGTCTTTCCGTTACCTCTGCATTGCACTGCATTCTACATATATATATATATATATATATATATATATATATATATATATGTGTGTGTGTGTGTGTGTGTGTGTGTGTGTGTGTGTGTGTGTGTGTGTGAAATAAAATGGAGGTGGAAGGACCTGAATACTCAACGTTTCGCCCGATTTATGCGGGCTTCTTCAAGAGGGATGGTCAATGACCATCCCTCTTGAAGAAGCCCGCATAAATGGCCATCCCTCTTGAAGAAGCCCGCATAAATGGCCATCCCTCTTGAAGAAGCCCGCATAAATCGGGCGAAACGTTGAGTATTCAGGTCCTTCCACCTCCATTTTATTTCATATCGTCGGATTTAATTCAGCTCAACAATCATATATATATATATATATATATATATATATATATATATATATATGTATGTATATATATATACAGATAGATAGATAGATAGATAGATAGATAGATAGAGAGAGAGAGAGAGAGAGAGAGAGAGAGAGAGAGTTTTGAGCTAGTTGAAGGAATGCAAAGAGGATTCTCATTCTCTTCCGAGCATCGTTGATGAACATCAAAAATTGAAAAATTGTTTTTTATCGCTCAATGATCCACCGTGTCATGAAACATAAAAGAATTAGCGAGGCGCCACATAACATGCCGAGACGAATGATACTAAACAGTTTAGTTTTACATATGAAAGTAAAACTCGGTTAATTTTATTAATCAGCTTTAAGAGATGTTCACACTTGAATAGTAAACATAAGACAACTGTCCACTGTTCAACAAATCTTATTGACAACTTTAAACCGCTTAAAATATCTGACATTTTTGGAGGATACATCTTACACTTTATCAAACACGTTTACCCAAAAAAGCAACAACATTCCTCTTCTTTTATTCCATGCGTATTGACATAAATTATATACTATTCATATAATCTCTTAACCCCTTCCCACTTTTGTTTATAAATTACAATGTTAGCTTAACCCTTTCATGCATGGATTTTTACAGAATTTTTACCTACATGACCTAACTTGTTCTTGGACCTCTTGCATTAAAGTTGAGCCAACGTTCGTAAAGGTTAATAATGAGGGTGAAACGTATTCTTCAATGTTCCCGGCTTTCCCAAAACAAATATAATTGATAAAATTAAAATTTATGATAATTTGTGACAACTTTTCTTTTTGCCGTTTGAAAACAATATTTATTATGTATGGAAGGGTTATGCATAATGTATTCATCTATATGTTATATATTTATCTATACGCATACATCATCATTGATATAGTTTTTACCTACATCCAAATAGCCATAGTAACCCACATGATTATGATATGAAATTTGTTTTTCTACTCAACTCATGCGCCTTTTTTTTCTCAACTTAAAAATGAAGAGTGGAGGAAAGTTTTCACTTCCTAATTTAGATGTACTCGTGCTCTACGCATGACACCGGGAAATATTAATGAGACAAATTTTTTAAACATTCACCAATGAAAAGGAATGAAACAAAGTACTGTTCGGTTCTATTCGCTCACTTTCCTTATTTCGTCAATTGGCTTTGTTTTATAGGGAAATGAGAAAGTAGAAAGAAGGAAGTATTACGATAGAAACAAGTAAGTAAATAGGAGGTAAATAAAACAACAAAAGAAGGTTCGTCTTTTTATTTTAACTAACATTCCACTGTGAGCGATCGAGAATTGATTCGATGGTTCAATCAGTGAGCACACCATGTTTTAAAGCATAAATAATAAATCTAACCTCACCCGGACGTTATTATTTTTACAATGATTCAAATTTCTAAATTAGGACCCCAAACTATGCTGTGTATCTCTACCAGTATATATGTCTGTGTATGTATCTGTGTGTATAAAACTTAATATGTGTGTATGTATGTGTGTGTAATGTTTGTGTATTCTAGACAGATAGGGGGGGTAGAGAATGCCCATAAAATCTAAAAGAGGATTCTGATGAGTTTGACAGAAACATTCTCGAGTTCGACAAGATAAACCTGAAGAAGGTCGGAGGTTGCATCGACCGAAACGTTGCAGAAAATAATACTCAAGATGAGAACAGTAGTTCGGAAAATCCCAAAACATACGTTTTTTGCCAGAAAAAATTTCAATAATATAAATGTTTACTTTGTAATGAGGAAAACAATGTTTTCATGGAAACAACTACGACTGTAAATTTTTTTTTTTTTTTCAAAAAATGTATCAAAGTTTATTTTTTTCTTATTATCGAAAACATGGTAGCTGATTACTGATTGACTAATTACGCCAGTTTCTGTCGGCTGCTTTTTCCGACAGCTTATCGTAAACAGCCCGAAGATGCCGACGCCATCCTGTATTATGTTCTGGATCAATACTTGACATGAAATTCATATTTTAAACAAGTCAGGCGAAAAATTGTTATCAATAAATAATTATCAAGAGTTTTTACTGTAGAAACAAAAAATATGGCATTTCTTAAATAAACAGGAATGTGAGCTTTAAAGGAAACCTTTTAAAATAGTGGTATTAAACTTGGACAAAATATACAAAAATAACTAGCAAATTTTACCTGAGAAGTTAAACTAATATAGATTATGTAATTTTTAGAATAGTAGCCAGAAGACCCGACGTTGCCTGGGATTTAATGATGATCAATGAATGTTTCATATCCCCATATTTTTATAGTAGTCGAAATCGGTGTAATCGTCCAATTTTTAATCAAATTGATTGATTGGCTGCTCTAGTTTGGGACCCATCGCGGTGCACCGGGAGGAAGCTTCACATGCATCCCCGTAGTGACGTAGTTCACAATACATTATAGTCTGCATTGTAGAGAACCTACTCTTGATTTTATAAAATTATATATATATATATATATATATATATATATATATATATATATATAATTTTATAAAATTATATATATATAATGGCTTGAGTTAAAGTTTAAAATGCAAAGATCAATTATTATGCTTCAGTTGTGCTCTAAAGAGAAACATTCATTTCGAGCACGGTCTTGTCATATCAAAGAACCTACAGTTGATTTTATATACCTGGCCTTACTACTTGGTTGATGATAATGACTTCAATTAAAGTTTAAAATGCAAAAGTCAAGTATCATGCTTCAATTGTGCTTTAAATAGAAACATTCATTTCGAACGCGCCCCTGTTATATCAAAGAATCCACTGTTGGTTTTATATGTCTGGCCTTTCGGCTTGTGTGACAATAAAACGTCTCAAATGCACTTGCGATGTTAGACGATGTAAGATGTTAACTTTGATCAATATTGCCTGTTCTTTCTTTTATTGGATTATTTCGATCATCAACTATCGATACTTATCAAAGACATTCCGATACAAAACCTGTTTTTTACATAGAAGTCACCACTTATCAAGGGTCGGAGACCACTCGAGGATAAGGATTATAGAGTGTACAGTAGTCAATGGGATAATATTATAGTAATCGTTAGTAATGGAACTTTGGTTGATTGGATTACTTAAGGGGCGGTTCATCAAGAATTTGTTTATGTTGAACTTTAAGACAACCAAGTTGTAGTCAGCTGGGAAACAAACAAACGGAAGAGAGTTCCACAGACGTGCAGTTCTAAGAAAGAAGTTTTGTTCATGGAATCTACGTTTTGATTTAGGCAAAGATAAAGAGTGGGGGAAATTATTTACAGTGGTTTCAGCCAGACGGGTGTTTTTCGTGAACGATTGACGAGGGTTGGGCAGAAATTCGAGCTCAGACGAACACTTGCCATGAAAATAACGATAAAGCAGAGACAGGCTCACAACGTCTCTTCTGTGGGAAAGAGGTCACAGGGAAGAGAAAAGGGCATCCCCCACTAAGCTACAACGTCTATTTTGTACTCTATCAAAGCAGAATGCTGTTTCTAGCAGCTCATGCGAAGATGTGGCAAGAGTACTCCAGCCTTAGACATACTTGGCTTTTATATAGATAGGGAATTGCATCAGCAATGAGATATCTACTGGAGCGGTAGAATGATCCCACCATTTTTCCAGCGACCTTGGCAACAGATTTGATGTACATGTTCCATTTCAGTTCAGGAGTAAAGGTCAAGCCCAGAAGCTTGTCAAAACATGAAGCCTGCCCAAAATATGCGCCATCCATTCCAATTGATGGCAGATGGGGATCAGAGCATTGATGATGTAAAGATAGAAGCTTGGTTTTAGATGCATTATAGTAACCAGCTATCTCTTCCACGCGCTCAAGATCAGAGGAGAGAGAATCGAAGAGAATCGAAGAGAACTTGGTCGTTTACGGCATTTCATGTGTTTCCATAGATGGCAGTGTCGTCAGCATAAATGTCAACGAATCATCTAAGTATTGTTTTGGGAGTGTGAAATTTCTTAAAAATGTGCCCAACAGTTTTTGAGTCCATAGGGAACGAACACGCACACAGACAAAGTTGCTTTTATATAATAGTAGAGATAGAGATATCTAAAAATTTATAATTCAAATGTAATTCATTATATAATATAAATCCTTAGCTAATTTAATGGGTTAGAATTTCCTTTGCGAATTAAGCTTATTTTACCGTTAAGGGTTAAGTGTTAACAATTAAAATATATCTGCTGACTGGCTAGATTTTGCCTCCAGCAAATGATCCCAAACATTAGATCCCTCGGCCTGTCATTGGCGTGAGCTTACGTACTTCGCATGCATAAAATATAGAGATAAACAGGGTAGTAGATGGTCACCCTTTGCGTATATATATATATATATATATATATATATATATATATATATATATATTACACAGTGATCACCACTTATCAAGGCCCGGAAGCCACTCAGGGATAAGGGTTATTGCAAGTACATTACGTTAGTGTGGAGATTTGATGAAGTGTTCACTTAAGGGGGTGGTTCATTAGGAATTTGTTAACATTGGACTTGAACACATCCAAGTTGTAGTCCGGTGGGAAGCAGGCAGACGGAACAGAGTTCCACAGGCGTGCAGTTCTAAGAAAGAAGCTTTGTTCATGGAATCCACGTTTTGATTTAGGCACAGATAAAGAGTGGGGGAAATTTTTCACAGTGGATTCGGCTAGACGGGTGTTTTTCGTGAAAGATTGGCGACGGGGGACCAGAGATTGGAGTTCAGACGAGCACCTGCCATGGAAATAACGATAAAACAAGGATAGGCTCGCAACGTCTCTTCTATGGGAGAGAGGTTGCAGGGTAGAGAAAAGGGCATCCCCCACTAAGTCACGAAGTCTATTTTGTACTCTGTCAAGGCAGGATAGGCTGTTTTTTGCAGCTCCTGCCCAGATATGGGAACAGTATTCCATCCTTGGACGTACTTGGCTTTTATATAGATAGAGAATTGCATCAGTAGTGAGATATAGGCGTTTTTGCTTCGAAAACGAACACGAAGGTGTTCATATGCTGTTAAAATAAACAAAACGAAATAAAAATCGATGCCTCTGTTCAGTCTCAAAAGACAAAGGATACCCCCTGTAAGAGCGCGTATAATTGTGAGGCAAGGGTTGCGTAAATCCAACTACACCTTTCCTGAATCGGGTTTGTTTGAGTCCAGTGGCAAGGAGAAGTCCAGCATGAATGAAAACAATGCCGAGATAAGCGGAGAGCACATACAGCATCTGGAAGTCCCAAATGGTCACCCATCTAGTACTGACGAGGCGTAACGCTGCCCAACTTCGGCGATCCAGCGGGAACCAGTGTGTCAACGTGATTATGCTGTATATAAAACATGGGAATATGAAGTTGGAGTGTTCGGGTACGGTATGAATGAGTGTCTGGTGAGTTTGTTGCCACCAAAAATAAATATTTTCGAATTCAATTCTCTTGCGTTGTTAAAGTCTCTAAGCCAGTCTTTTTGGCCTCGTTGTGGAAACAGACCAAGCAGTTAGTTTCTTGGTGACCTTTGCCAAGAATGATTAATGTTGACGTGCCCAAGGACAAGTCACAGATTTAGAAACATGCGGCTCATATTTCGTCATTCTACATATGTTAGTGGATGGCAGTTCTTCGATTTCAAATAAAAATGATAAAGAAAGGAGGGAGAATGTAGTAAAAAAATAGAATGGGTGAATGATAAAGGTAAGAGGTAATGTTTTGAAATAATTTTTTTTTTTAATTAAACAGGTCTTCAGCATCTCATTTCAACCACAGAGTAGCAGATACCTCTCTGTTTACAATCGTCCATACTGTTCAACCCTAGTTCAACCATTACATGTTTTACTAATTGGGGCCACCACTTATAAAGTCACTTGACGATAAGTGTTAATTAGATTAATAGAGTGTTAGTTGAACGATGGAGAATATTATGAGAGGGATGAAACTGATGAATAGAAAGAACAATATTTACTTGTTTATGGAGACGGTTTGTGACAAGTATTTGTTGACATAATATTTAAAGACGATCGTGTTGAAGGTTGCAGGGAATCAATCCCGTTGTAATGTTCCATAGATGGGAAGTTCTTCGAAAGAAATTCTGCGCACCAGATGGCAGTATCCCCTCTCTGAAAATTTTAATAACGACCGTTAAAGTCACGGTCGAATCTTGGAAAGAAACTCTGTTCATGGAAGAAAATCGATTTCGTAATCTAGTGGGTTATGTCTTCTTCCCCACTATTCTACCTCTATCACACAGAAGAGTCGTTGCTAGTCTTTCTTTGCTCTATCATTATTTCATGGTGGATGGTCGACTGAGCTTCAATCTATGACCTCCACCTTTGTAAAATATTCACAACAAAAACGCGTCTAGCTACAACCACAACCTACAACTAAACGAAACTTCCATGAACAAAATTTCTTTCCTAGAACTGCCTGACTGTGGAACACAGTATTACAGAGCTTTTTCTCTGGTTCATTATAACATTGCCATCTTCAAGTCCAATGTTAAGTTTTGCTAATTTACAATCATCACTACTAACCCCCTCAATGTTTCACGATCCATTCGACACATTCCATAAATCTTATTCCTTGACAGAGTACAAAATAGACTTTGAAATCTAGTGGGCAATGTCTTTTACTTCTACTACTACACACAGAAGAGACGTTGCTAATTTTTCTCTACTCTATCATTATTTCCATGATAGATGCTCGACTGAGCCTCAATCTTGTAAAACATTCACAGCAAAAACTTATCTACCTAAAACTACAATCAGTAATTCCTTTCTCTCTCTCTTTCTCTCTCTCTCTCACATACTCTCTCTCTCTCTTCCTAAAACTAAAAGAAACTTCCATGAGCATAGTTTCTTTCCTAGAACTATCCGTCCATAAAACAAAATCTGTAGGACTGTTTCTCAGATGACTACAGTATAATCGTTTTCAATTCCAGTGTGAACAAATTCTTGTTGAGCTGTCCTCATAAACAATCTGATGTTGCCAAACCCCCACCATCATTACCAATCATCACGTTGTTGTCTCATCGCTCATCTGACATTCATTGACTTTTATCCTCGAATGGCCCTTGGACCTTGATAAGTGGTGACTCCTAGTTTTAAAAAAATACGAGTTTTTTTTCTGAATGTTTTAAGAGTACAAAAAGATTGGAATTCAATTGAGTAGCTTCCACCATTTTTTTTTTATTCAGCCATCAAACTAAATCTCTTCCCAACTTTCCAGGTTTGTCAGTTATCATACCCGCCAAGACAACCTAGAAACTGGCTGGAAATATCTTTTTTTGTTTCTTTTTTTAAAACTATTAACAAAATAATAAAATGCATTCTGGCGAATTTGATTTTGTATTGAATTAGTTTTTAATATGATTTTTTATAATTCATTTTATTTTATCCTAGTGTATTTCTGATTTAATTAAATAGATTTCATGAGAAATATAAGTTTTCAAACTGAACATCATAGTGATTTTCAAGAGCCGAAGTTTGAAAAAATGCCGGTAGGTAGCGTTCATTCTGACTTTGAACTTGATAAGTAGCATCCTTACATTTTTATTGGAGGCTTTGGGAACAACATTTTCATCGTTAAACACACAGACTGAATGGACGCATCTTATTTGAGTTACGCTTAATCATTAACATAAAAATGAGTAAGTTTGAACTAGCATTTTATATCCATTCACGGATTCTCATAGGAGGTTATCTTCGTTGTTATACTACGCTTAAGTTTGAAATAGAATGTTCCTTGGTCTTCTCCACTTAAATTTGGAATAGTATTTTCGTTGGTCTGTAACGCTTAAGTTTGAAATAGAATGTTCCTTGGTCTTCTCCGCTTAAATTTGAAATAGTGTTTTCGTTGGTCTGTATTGCTTAAGTTTGAAATAGGTGCTATTTTCTGTTAAATCATCTATTTCGCTTTCCATTGCTATTTTCCATTGCTAGCAATGTTCTGAATTAATAGCTTCGTTAAAGTTTTTTGTTGTATTATCCATGGAATAACAATAGTCAACTTGATAACCTTCCAAATTGTCGACCACGAAAAAATTGGGTCGTTTTCTACTTCTTTTGGGGTAACCGTTCTGATGAATTTTTGACTTTAACATCACATCATCGCTGTCATCATTTATACTCATGTCCTCGTCAACAGCAACTTCATTGTCGTCATTTGTTTTATGAATTTGAGAAAATATTAATCCATCCTCTTCATATGATGGATTTTCGTCTTTGAAATTAAACGTGTCTGTAAATTTTACATCCCGGATTCTTTGTATCGTATTTTTTCTCTCGAAAAAAATAATGAGTAGGCTGGGCTGTGTTATCGCTGTGTCCACGAATTCTCACAAGAGAGTATGTTTGATACGTCACGCTCAAGTGCGTATTTTAAACAGGAATAACTCAACAAGATATTCCTTGTTTGCTTTAAGCTAGTTCTCATAACGAGATGTTATAAAAGTAAAACTTTTATTTGATAATACTAGAATTCTATTTGGAGAATATCACTTCAAAGTTTTATCTTTAATTCGTGACGTCATAAGATCCGTGCCCTCTTTTCTTCTATATCTGTTTTATAGATTAATAAATTAAGTTGTTCACGTTTGTAATATTGTTTTCGGGACGTGTGAGAAAAATCGATTAATCTTTTTTTGTACTTTCTAAAATTTAATTCATTGTAAATAGCAATTTATTTTTGTCCTCGTTCATTATTTCCTTAATATCTTTACCTTCGGTTGCGACCATTTGTAGTTTCGTAGCTAGTTGTTTCTATATGTTAAGTATTCATATTCTATCTATGCCTTTTCACTGGGGAAGAGGAATTTACTAATGTTCTGTTACTCATCTTTCCATTTAGTTTCATTAGTTCTAACTCTCAAAACAATGTTCTATTAACCCTTTACGAACAGATTTTTTTGTAATAAATACATTTTTTTTTAATCATGAAACCCACACGTGACGGAAGTTAGCGTGCAACTGACGTACGAACATAAACCAACCCCTCATTCACGTATTGAACCATGCATAAAACTTCGAAAACCAGTTATGCTGACAAGTCAGAAAAGTAAGAAATATTGCTTTTTTTTTATTTTGAAAGACGACTTGAAAGTACAATTTGGCGGTAAAGATTTAATACTTGTTCTGAAATTCTCTTCTTCTTCGCGCAGAAATCAACAGAAATATTTCATAGGTTCTTCATGCTATTTAAGCAGCTTTTTGCAATAACACTCCACTTTTGTGGTTCATTTTCCTCACTGGGATGCCGTTAGTTAACCGCGTTGTTCATTTTTTTATCATGTTTATTTTGTATAATATTCTGTACCTAAAATAAAAAGTGATAACACCGTTGTTAACCGGGTTCCATGTATAAGCCATTAAGGGAGCACCTGGTGACCACGAAACTCAGCTCTTTATTTTGGGCGCCACGGTTGTTATTTATGTTTGTTATTCTATTTCACGGGTCGATGTATATGGCAAAACCAAGTTTCGTTTTTATTTCTCTATAATCCTCTCACAGGAATAGTGAATAACTCTTACTAACGGCGACAATTAAGGTCCATTATAACACACAAACATTGCAAATTACCATGATGATCAATAATCGTTGCCAGCAAGAAATTGCTAACCAGCGGCTGTTGCAATAATGCAAATTCCTTTGCAAAAATTATCAAAAGCGGTGGAGGGTAGTAGAAATCTGGGGATACTTGTCATCCATACTCCAGGGAACACTACCGGTTGTTGTCAGTGAGTAATGTCTAATGATGACCTGTGTGAAGAACTCCTAGTTAGTAAATAATAATGATAATAATAATAATAATAATAATAATAATAATAATAATAATAATAATAATAACAACAACACTACATGGAATCAAGAACACTGAAGCCGCATATCTATAAGTTATCTAACCACAGCCCCATCATTCCAATGCCACATCACTGCCCCCCCCCCTAAAAAGAATGAGATCAAATAACCAAGTAGAGTCAAGGAGGAAGGAAAGACCGAGGAACTGACCAGGTCTCTGTTGGATAAGTGCGAAGAGAACTGGGACCTTAGGGAGGTTTATAGCCACTCAAATTCCAGTAAAAACCAATAGCCGTTGCCAACGAGAAATCAATGGTAAGCAACTGTTATGATACTGCAAACTTAATTGCAAATGTTATCGAAAGAGGTGGAGAGTACTGGAAACCTGGGGAGACTTGTTGTCACTCAGCTTCCAGGGAACACCACCGGCTGTTTTCAAGGAGAGGTCTTTGGTTCACTGCGTGAAGGTTCCTTGTGTTCCAATAATAAATTTATTCTCAAGAAAGATTGGCTTTCAGATCTAGAACTAAGGGAAATACTATGAGAGATAAATGATGGAACAGACCAAGAAAAATCTCACGCTGGGACCCTACGCATAGGCAATCTACATGCAGAAGGTCTGCAAAACTCAAGCACAGCAAGCATGAAAACCGGAGCCCATTAAACAACGACACCAAACGAGAATGAAACGGCTGATCTAGAAAACATCATACAACTTATGAATGAAGAAAAAACAAAACTTCCATCTCGAAGAAACCAAGAATGGAAGAAACTAAAAGCAGAAACAGAAAAGGTTAATAAGCTCTTTTCATGCATACCAACATATACTATTGCAGACCTAAACAATTTAATTCATGCAAGTGCCAAGACAATAAGTGTGAAGCTGAAAGCAGAAAAAAAGCGGGAGAAGGAAAATGGACACAAAAAACTTGCATAGGAATTCAGGTTAGAAATCCTGATCAACAAAATCAATAAAGAAGTCAAAGCGATAAACAAGATGAAAGCGATTATAAGACGACGGGAAAGTAGAAATCTGACCAGCAGGGAAAGACTGAACAAAAAACAGGAAGAACTGGAATTTAAAAAAAAAATAGCAGGAATACGATGCAGACATAACTCGGAATAGTGCAAATAAAACATGACCGTTACAAACAATGAAAGCCAATTCTATCAGAACGTAAATGAAGTAAAAACAAAAACAGAACAATCAGACCTGATAAAACAAAATACTACCAGAATGTGAAGAGTAACAATAGAAATCATAATAGAAATGCTAAATTGTTGGAAGGCGTGAAAGAAGAGCTACAGAAAACCGAAACGGGGACAGACAATGAAATCAACAATGAAACCCGCAAGACAACCCTACGAAAAACGACGAAATACATGCATACTTGTTCAAAAAATTCACATTACTTCATGCACCTGACTGGATACACCTGAAGAAGGTCTGCGGTTACATCGACCGAAACATTGTAAAATCCAAATAATGCGAATAACCAATCCTCATCTCAAAAATTTAGAAACGTCGCAACTTCTTCTATTTAGCATTGTGTGGGTGTGTCCTGATAGTATAAGTTATCGTTCTTATCTGTAAAGTTTAAAATGCAAGAATCAAGAAAGAACACGATTCAAATAGGAAAAGTTTTTTTAAAAAACGTATCAATCGATATAGAAAGAAGAAAAGAAAAAAAATGAAAACGTCTTATGAAAATAGGATGAATAATTTCTTTCTGAATTCATTTTAGACTGGGGAAGTGTTCGACATGCTTTAAATAAAGTTCAGCATTAGTTGCCATATTCTATGAGCTACCTGTGTGACCAATTTTAAAGATAAAGCCAAAAAAATATAAGATGAACTTCAAACTGTTATATCCTTACTTTAAATAAGAATACAGCAAGAAACATGGGGTCATGGGTGAAAGACAATGGGGTTTATTTACAAGGGAATACATGTGACATAAGTTATTCGACATATTTTCTTATTCTCTTCCTGTTTTTTTGTTTTTTTTTTTCATTCTGCCTCAGTCACATGAGAGAGTCAATATATACATAGTTCATTTCATCTATGAAGGGATGTTAGGTTATTCTATTATATCACAAACTAATCTGCATATTCCTTTAAAAACGAGCCGTAATTAATTAAGTATGGACTGTTTATGGTTTCTTATTAGAGTATTAGGTTTTATTTCACTACTAGCTTGGGTGCCTGGCTTTGACCGGGTGTTTGGAGGTGTGTGTTGAGCGAAAAAAAAATTTTTTTTAAGTGGCAGGCAGGCTCGAGCCTGTACCGCGAAGGAGGCAAAGCACAATGAAAAAAATGACGTGTTTGCTGTTGCATCCATCGCCAAACCGGAAGTGATAGAGATTTAAGTAAAGGCTAGACAATCGAAAAGAGGGGCATGACTTTTGAAAATATCGGCGAAAAAAAGTGACCCCTCCTTGAAAAAAGTGGCCAGTTGAGGATGAAGTAATTAATGTTTTTAACCAATTTTTCGATATTTGTCGTCCGAAGGGTGGCGCTTCAAAACGATACCAATCTCGTGAGTGTCCAGCGTCGCCCGAGTGTTTGGATGTGTGTTTTGAGCAAAAAAAAAAAAAAAAAATTTTAATACGCAGGCAGGCAGGAAGGCAGGCAGGAAGGCAGGCAGGCCCGATCTCGTACGATGAAGGGGAAAAGAAAGTAAAAAAAAAAAAAAAAAAAAAATGACGCGTTAGATTTTGCGCCCATCACCAAACCGGAAGTGACGTGGGTTTACATTAAGGCTAGACAATCGAAAAGAGGCGATAACTTTCGAAAAATTATATATAAAAAAATAATTTTATAGAATTCACAGTATCTTCTGTACAGCACAATCACGTTGACACACCGGTTCTCGCCAGATCACCGAAGTTAAGCAACGTTGAGCCTGACCAGTACCAGATGGGTGACCATTTGGAAAGGCTAGGCGCTGTATGTACCTTCTGGGAAGGTTGGGCGTGGGGCCAGCACCCTCACCATGTAAAAAGAACTCCTCGCTACAAAAACATCTACAAAAACTTCAGATGGCTTATGCCCCTCCGGGGGCTCAAGGGCTATGGATGGATGGATGGATGGATGGATGGATGGAACAGTATCTTCTGTACAGTCCCATGTAGACTACAATGTCTTGTGCTCTAAGTCACTATGGGGAGACATGTAAATTACACTGCAGTGGGGTTCTTTAACAAGCGCAGGCAACGAATCGCTTTGATTGAAAAATGAGTGATTTCACAGTGAAGGGGCGGGGTTCTGCTGCTAATGACAAAGTATGCTAGCCTGGAATATTTGTTGATTCTCAATCCCGGCCAATGTCAAGGTGGAAAATCTGAGGTGGAAAATTTGAGCACACATATTTTTCTTGTATATCTGTGAAACGGTCTCTACAAAACTACTCTTTTTTTCTTTTCTTTTTTTTGTGTCTACAGACTTGAAACTTAATATATGTCGTAGTTTTTTTTAGCCGGAAAACTATTTGTTAAGAGGTAAAAAAAAATTAGCTACAGAATATTTGAAAATAGTCTCTCAATCATCAAATTCTTTTTCTTTCTGATAGGTCTTTAAAAGTAATTTTTGACGGGCAAAAGTCCAAAGCACAATGTCTGCATGCCTCAACGATCCGTTCCGACCCCAACCCTTAACTCTAAACTTTCTTCGTGATCTTTATAAACGATCTTCCAAATTATATTCGGGAATCATTTGTTGATATTTACGCAAACGACATAAATATTTACGTAAACACTTCTCAGAGCACACATGATGAAAATATTTCTAACGATCAACACCTTGGCGTTTTTGGCTAGAAGCAAAGTGTAGTACCTGTTCTGATGCCACATTCCACCTTTTCTGGCCTCGATCAGTGGAAGAGAAGTCCTTCTAGACTGAAGAAATTTATTTTTGTTCCTATCCAGAATGTCCTTTTTGGGAGAGCTGGATTTTCCTCACATTAAAAACCGACCTGGTGTCTAAATATGCCCTCATGGAGAGGCAAGTAAATAAGAACATTTCTCTCCCTCCCCCTCTCTCTCTCTCTCTCTCTCTCTCTATTTTTAGACTTGGAGCACGTGGGACAATGGGGAAAAGTGTCTTGCTATTTTTAACGCATCTAGCATCAAACTTCCCTCTTTTCGCCACTAACGCTCGGATACTTGCTTTTCACCAACCGAAATGACACGTCTCTCCTCGAGGAAGATCCCTTCTTTGATAAACTGAAGTCCAGGCCTAAAATGAAGACTTGCATCAAATTTATTGCCATGGTCGTTGGAAAAGCACTTCACCTCTGACGCAATACTCTACCTGTAATATACATACGATCTAAGACAGAGTACTTCTATCATATACAGGAGGGTGCTGTACGGAGCACTCTCTCTTGTCTTGAAAGAGAACAAAATCAACTCCACAATCTAAATCCCGTTTCACACGGAAGATATTGTTACGACCCTCTTTTCACTATATTGTTATGTTCGTGATAGATGTTCAGCTCAGCTTTAACACCTAGTAACTCGATCCCGTAAAACATTCACGATAGGAACTCATAAAAAAGCGGAACTCTAAATACATAGCGATGTAAATTTCCTTTCTCTCTCTGTCTCTGTCTCTGTCTCTGTCTCTGTCTCTGTCTCTGTCTCTGTCTCTCTCTCTCTCTCTCTCTCTCTCTCTCTCTCTCTCTCTCTCTTAATAAAAAAAAAATCTATGAAAAAATGTTCTTTCCTAGCACGCATCACTTATGGAATAGGATACAGTGAGACTGCTTCCCAACCGAATACAGCATGATCGTCTGCAAGTCAAATAAATATGAACAAACTTTTGTTCGGCTATTTTCTGGGATAATCAATTCCTGTTAAATAATTTTTGGTTTTGGTCCTCTTGTAGAGGCGATTATCGTCGAACTGGCGACCTCTTTAACCTTTATCCTCGAATGACCTACCCCCATACCTTGACAAGTGGTCACCCTTTAGTGAAAAGAAAGGTTTGAAAATATATACAACGTTGCACAAGGTATGTGCGTAACATATCTAGTCATTTTTTGTTTCTTTTATACACGGCATAATCGCGTTGACACACCGATTCTCATTAGATCGCCGAAGTTAAGCAACTTTGAGCCTGGTCAGTACCAGATCGGTGACCATTTGGAAATAGCATGCACTGTATGTAGCAGTGCATCGACCCCTCCCCGCAAGTTCAGCAAAAGCCTAACGTCATTATGTCCCTTTATGAGGATATACAAGCGACTGGGGAACGTTTGTGAATTTGATATCCCCATGAAACTTCCTCCTTGTGAGGGAGCCGGTGTAACTCGCCTAGGGTAAGTGACGCCTTCGGTACGGTACGATACAGTACATCTTTTCAAATACATTCAGAACTGTTCCTGTGTGAAGAGCAAACACGATCTTTAGAGGAAGCTACGTGAGGTGTTCATTTGTACAGTTTTAAAAACAAAGCAACAAAAAAAAAAGACAAGCAAAAACGATGAAGCGGTAGAATGTGTTTTCAGCGTAAACTTACTTGAACTTCTTCAACGTAAATACCTCTGATCCACTCGATTAGCAGCAGAACACCGCCCCTTCACTATGTAACATTGTCTGTGGGAAAGCACACTGTGTGGCCTCAGTCGCAGAGGAGACAAAGGATAGAAAAGAAATTCAACTCACTTTTTTTTTGTTGTTTTTTTTTTGTTCTACAACGACATTTATCTCCTCATTCTCTCGTTACTACTGTGACGTCCCTCGCATGGTCGTCTTCTCGAACGTCATCCAACACCTCTAGCGTGATCTCGAACATTCTCTTCGTTTCTAACGTGATCTTTATGATTTCCCTATCGGTGACGTCATTTCGCATGCATTTGCATACGTGCGCCCGCGTTATGTTACAGCTGCAGAGATCTCTAGACGCCGGAAGATTCTCAACTCTAACAGCTGTTTTCCTCCCTGCTTCCTATTTCCCAATCCTATCCAAAAAATCAAATGTAAAATAAACAAAAATCTTTCACCTATCATAGTAGTCTCTTACACTTCAGTAGCAATATGCCTTTTTTTTTTTTAGCGAACAGAAATAAAATGGAAAAAGAAAGAATAAAGAAATTCGCCCCATCACCGCAGAGCTCTCTAGATCACAGAAGGTCCTTTAATCTAATAGCTTATTTCTTTGAGCTGTTGAAATCCATTCCCTCTCTCCTGTTCCTCAATACTATACAGAAATTTAAATGTAATATGGACAAAAATGTTTTTGTCTAATTCCCATTCAGGTTAATTCCCTTAGAAATCTGGTCCCAATCATAGTAGTCCTTTGCAATTCAATAGCAATATACCTCATTTGAAGCAGCCAGAAATAAAAGGAAAAAGGAAGAAAATAACAAAACGATTTGCCAGGTGGATTATTTCCAAGCAGTTTCGAAGGCAGTCAACATTTAAGCGTGTTTCATATGCCAGCGTACAAATAAGTTTTGATAACTGATATTCAGTGACACCATTTTTTTAAAAACTAGTTGTGTCCTAAATATCCTTTTATTTTCATGTATTTTTTTTTTTAGTTATGGTTTCCGATTTTCTGGTATTTTTCTACCTTTTCCTTTTATCCCAAATCCCAGCTGACGACAAGCCACTCACAACGAATATCGACGTTTGTGCATTATAACAGATGTTGACATTCCGGCGATAAAGTACATTCCTGAATATTAATTCGCTTAGTATATATGTACTACGTGTGTGGCATATCGGTCGACCTGTCTTTCTTTCCGGGGATGCCGTTAAAAACAGAGTTCTATACAAAGATCAACTTTTTTTTTTCTCATTTAAAATCTTACAAGTGTGGCATTAATTCTAACGCCGAGTGACACCAAACTGCATTGCTGGTAAACTAGGAATCAGGTGTGTTTTACACTTGGTCCAAAAAATCCTAGTTTCCACGGAAGAATGGTAAAAAATAGACAGAGAGAGAGAAGGATTTCAGGAGAAAAAAGAAAGAGGAAAACAAAAAGAGATTCCAGAAGATTAGGAGAGAGAGAGAGAGAGGGGGGGGATAGAGGGATTTCAGAGATAAGAAAGAAGAGAGGAAAATGATAATCTTAAAGAGATGTAGGCAGAATTGTTGATTTTCATAAAAACCATTTGTCTTAGCAGATCGGAGAGACTTAACTTGCTAGCTGCCAGACAGCACACGGCGGCCCAAAGCTGAAGATCCCCGAAAGAGCAAAGTGGAAAGAAAAACTTTCCCCACGACCGGCCGAGTAGACAGACAAAAATTAACCTTATCTTGAACCTTGCAGCGAAAATCGAATTAAATTGAAAATCTTGCATCCAAAAAATATCAGTTCTCAAATCTAAGAGAAAGCCTGAATCGTTTAACTTTTCTTTGCACGAATTGTATGAAATTATTTCATGCGAATAGTTATTCGCATGAAATAATTTCAGATACAATTCCAGATCTACCTTGAAACCTGAGACCAAAGATGTAGTTTGAGCGAAGTGGCATATAAGCATCACCAGAGCATCTACAAAGGAGGAACTCAATCACAACGTCGGACAACAGGCGGCCGGCCAACGTGTTAAAGGTATTGCCACACAGACTTAAGATCGTACGTGTTTTTGTGCAGTCTGTACATCAGAGCGATAATTTCCAGTGATCAGTGAGTGTCTGGTTAAATTTTTAGAGGTCCATCACAAAACAAAGCTAAACGTGTAACCACTGGGACATGAGGTTGGTGCACATCTTCTTACCGATGTGCACGACCTGTCCACAGAGGGATTGGATTTATGGTCCCGCAATGCAGGATCGTGCATACGACTTTCCATTTTTTATTGCATAAGGAATATTTAAAACATCGCCTAATAATCAACAAAAGAGAGTTGATGGTGGTTTAGTGGTTAACGACACGGGCTGACAACCTGCGTGTGCCAAGCCCGAAGCCAGGTTGTTTCACAGAAACACTTTCACTTTTGTGCGTTGGTAATCTTCACCTGGTCCCTCCCATAAGTACCCGATATCATTCTAGAAAGAATTCTTAATCGAAAGATATCGGGGAAACGAATGCTAACAATAATCATCCTCACGAATGATGTTCAACAACAACAAAAAAATAATCAGAGGCAAGTGAATATTTTTTTAAATAAATACGAATTCGTGATAAGATAAGGGTCCTAATATAAGATAAGGGTCCGGTGCATATACAAAAGGGAATGTTGCAATATTTCGAACAATACGCAAGGAGCTACCTGATAAACTTAAGATAAGCATAGTTTTTTTTAATTAAAAATTTACTAGAAATCTGTAGAACCTTATTAAATCACTAGCAGTAACGATCCTAACGTACTCTCATCAACGCGGCAGGCCTGTGGCAATGATTAAAGTTAATCCTTTGGGAACTTCGGTTCTTGGAATTGCTACCAAGGCAGATTGGTAAAAAAAAAAAACAGCTGTATTAGGATCGCAGTCTGGCTAAAGAAGTTCTGGTGAAATCCAAAGGTGTCTGCATCGAGATCCGGGGATTTATGGTCAATTATTTCAAATGCGTTTGTGAGAAGTCTGTGACAAGCAAAGATGTCCAGTCATCTATTGCAATGCGAAGTGAGGCTAACGACGTCGCATTGGCTGATGTGAAACCGCTACTCAATGCTTAGAGATGACAACCTTCCTCAACAACTTGGAGCAGCCGTTGGTCCCTGTAGATCCCGGTGTTGGAGGTAACTTAAAATGCTCTAACTCTACGAAAGGCTCTTCATGAAAGATGGACGCTATCGACATTTCCATGTTCGACGCTGCATTCAGCTGGAACTCACTGCCCAACAACAACAGCAACAACAGCAGAAATAATAAAAACAACAATAACAACAACGGCAACAACAACAAGAACAACAAAAACAGCAACAACAACAGCAACAACACCAGTAGCAACAACGGCAACAATAACACAAAAATAACAACACCAGCAATAGCAACAGAAATAATAACACCATCCACAACAACAACAAAAATAACAACAATAAAAACAATAACAACAGCAACAACAATAACAACAATAAAAACAACAACAACAACAACAACAGAAACAAAAACAACAGTGACAACAACAGAAATAATAACACTAGCAACAACAACAGCCATAACAATAACACAATAAAAACAACAACAGCAACAACAACATCAACAAGAACAGCAATAACAACAAATAACACCAGCAACAAAAACGACAACGACAATAACAACAATAAAAACAACAACAACAGCAACAACAATAACACAATAAAAACAACAACAACAGCGACAAAAACAGAAATAATAACACCAGCAGCAACAACGGCAACAACAATAAAAACAACAATAATGACAACAATAACAACAGGGAAATGACGCTGGCTAAGGTGTTAACGACACAAACCGACAACCTGGTTGTGCTAGGTTTGAATTCGTTTCATTCCACAGAAATATTTTTACTTGAGGATGGTGACAACATTCATGTGGTTTTTCCCGTAGGTACACGATGTCTTTCTAAAATGAATGTTAACTAGAAAGATATCTGGGAAACGAATGCCAACAACAATAATCTAATCCATACGAAAACGAGTGAAAAATAGTTAGGGTTTTATTGACAACACTTGTGTACAATTGTTTCGGCCCATAGTTGGCATTTGTGTAAATAAAGGTTCTTAATTATAATTACCTTTCATTTGCGTAAATAAAGGTTCTTGATTATAATTATTCCATCTGGGCAGCACATCGGCGCGGAAAACAACAAAAACAAGAGCAAGCGGATATTTTGGATGAAAATACCAACTCATGATTATTGGATGAAAGCCTTAACATAAAAACCTAATAATGTTTTTTTTTAGAATTCACACAAGGCCATGATTATCCCTTTCTTGCCAATGACTGTATTTAGTAATTGTACTACTTTCGTGGCCTGTTGTCAATAAAACTCAATTTATTCAATGTATTAGACTACCCGTGACCCGTTGGGTCAGTATGTTATATTAGCTATGGAACTGATGCAGAACATGACACTTGTAAAGTAAAGAAAATAGTTTTTATGACATAACAGAAACATTTCTATGAAAGTATATTAAAATGAAAAATGAATATAGATAGATTTCTATGAGTCGTTCTGTTTATAATTGTTTATTTTTGAAAAAAAAACTTACACCCATTGAATTATAAGTGATTTGCCATACTTATAGGTAAATGTGCACTGAACAGATACCATAATACTTAAAGTTAAATTCAAATTTTGATATATCTTTTAATTTAAACGCGAAAAAAAAATCAATTGGGACGCGGAAAACGTACACAGTAAAACAATACGTTTTATTATTCCGTTGATTATTTACTTGTAACGCAAATAAAAAAACAACATATTTTGGGGGAATATTTATTTATGTTGGTAGTGTAGAAGAAATGTATGAATGTTTTTTAAGAAAAGTGTATTAAAAAATGGATAATAAATTGAAAAATAAAAATGAAGGAGGTGGGTGAATTGCCGTTGTAAAATGCTCTTATGGTTGTCAACTGGTTAAAGTATATTTATTTGTAAGAAAATTGCGTAAAAATAAACATAACACGAAAATGAACGATGTAAAAAAATGCAAAAGTATAAACAATTGTTTATTTGAATAATTTAAACGCGAAAAGAAAAAAAACAATTGTGACGCTGATAAATGAACACAATAAAACAATACGTTTTACTGTCGAGTTTATTTGTTTATATACGCATGCGCAACCGGAAGTCGTAAACCTGATGTTGGTTACAAAACCCGTTACAAAGTCATTTGAGTTTTATAATTTTATATATCATCGTCATCATCGGCGGTAACTCGTGTCCGAGTAAGACTGTCCTCCGTTGTGGCTTCTGTGGGTCCTCAGGTGAGCATAGAGCCCAATCCTAGACCCAATTTGTCTTGTGCAATTTGGGCAGATAAAGGTAGTGGTGGTGGGGTGGGGTGGGGTTGGGTGTGTCTGATTGATAATCTGTCCTTTCTGTGCTTGCGTTTATCCTCAGCAGCTTGATTTAGGTCACTACTATAAAGCGCAGCACCTTCGTGGACAGCGCACCTCCATGCCAACCTGCTCCCAGCCACGTCCTCCCATGTCTCAAGGTCCATGTGAAACCGCTTTAGATTTGCTTTGATATTGTCCTTATATCTCATCTTTTGGCCACCCTGGGTACGCTTTCCCTCAACAAGCTGAGAGTAGAAAATCTGTTTTGGGAGGCGGTGATCCGGCATTCGGACAACATGACCAGTCCATCTGAGCTGGCGTTGAGCAACAGTAGCGGTGATAGTGGGAATGCCAGCCTCACTCAGGACGCTGGTGTTGGTGCGTCGGTCCTTCCAACTAATTCTGAGGATTTTTCGGAGGCATCTTTGGTGGTACGTCTCCAGGGTTTTACGTGCCTCCTGTATGTGGTCCAGGTCTCCGATCCATAGAGAAGAGTGGGCAGCAAGACAGCTTTATATACCATGATTTTGGTCTTTGCCAGAAGGTCACAGTTCTCAAAGACCGTGACCTTCTGGCAAATTTTATATATATATATATATATATATATATATATATATATATATATATATATATATATATGTATGTATATATGTATGTATATATATATATGTATGTATATATGTATGTATATATATATGTATGTATATATGTATGTATATATATATATGTATGTATATATATATGTATATATATATATGTATATATATATGTATATATATATGTATATATATGTATGTATATATATGTATGTATATATATGTATGTATATATATATGTATATATATGTATGTATATATGTATATATATATATGTATGTATATATATGTATGTATATATATATGTATATATATGTATATATATGTATGTATATATATATATGTATATATATATATATATATATATATATGTATATATATATATATATATATATATATATATATATATATATATATATATATATATATATGAAAGTGAGCTTGTCTGTTTACGGAACGGTCTCTACCAAACAACTCTGTAATTTTTTTTCTATAGACTTGAACTTGATATATAGGGGATTCGGATCTGTGGAACAAAATTGATTTGTTTTTTAACCGGAAAATTATGCTAAGGGCTCGAAACTGATTGTACTTTCAGGCGAGACAAGTACGTTTAGTTGTTGTTCAACCGTTTGTCATTTTTTATATAGTCCAGGACTTAATCTATTTGGATTCCTATTTACCAACGCTTTCAAACATGAAACCAAACACTTATTCCTTTAGAACACGCTATGTGCATTCCTGAACTATAAAATAAAATACTGTTGAGCAACAACTGAACGGACATGCCCCGCCTAAAAGTACCATCATGAGGCGTAATATATATATATATATATATATATATATATATATATATATATATATATATATATAGAGAGAGAGAGAGAGAGAGAGGGAGAGAGAGAGAGAGAGAGATGCATATATGTGTGGGGGTGTATCTTTAAAAGGGCGAGGTTCTTAGCCGAAATATATCGATAAACATTATTTTTAAATTATTTATTATTTTTTGCGTTGAGTGGCTTCAAACATATTTTATATACGTGTTCTACTTTTTGATTTCCTATTTACCAACGCTTTAAAAGAGGAAACCGACCCATTATATATATGTCTATGTGTGTGTGTGCATATATGTTTATATATATATATATATATATATATATATATATATATATATATATATATATATATATATATATAATGTTACTGGCTTGTATAGCTATTCTCTTCCTCCCCCCAGCCACTTAGCTACTCTTTTTTTATTATTTCAAAGTTAGAGTTTTCACATATAGGTTTCAAGCCCAAAATTGTCGACCAATGAAAACGATTCCTGCTCGCTTGAAACGACTCTTTTAGTAATCCAGTGTGAAAATTTAAATCAACATAAAACAGAAAACTAAAATCATAAGACGACAGATCCAGTCAACTAAGACCAGAAACGCAATACAATATTACATTCCAGGCGAAAAGAATACTCAAATCCACGCCAACTGTTTGCGAACTCGCACAAATTTATCATTATATAGAAGTATATCTTTCTTTATTATTCGTATAAAGAAGTAAAGAGTATTGATTTGCCATCTAAATTACACACACACACACACACACACACACACGTTGGAATCTTAGGCAGATATCAATCATACTAGTTATTATAGGTGCCACAGGGCTTTGAAGAAGAAACTTAAGTCCTACCTAACTAATATTCCTGGTGAACCAAGTGCAAAAGAGATCCAGATAATTGCACTTAGGGGAACAACGAGGATACTAAAAAGAGCTCTCGGTTGAGTTCAATAAAAACAGGGCAATGTTATCAGCTGGTTTGGTTGCCCCAGACCCAGCGTTACAATCTTTAAAGGAAGAAAATTAAAGAAAGAAAGTATCTAGATTAAATGGCTACGATAAAAAAGGGAATCGCCCTTTCTTTGAATGTTCACAGTGAAATTAATAAATATTAGAGAGCGATTGAATCAACGTATGGTAAAGGAAACAAAAAAAAAACACATTGATAACTAAGAGGGAGGTTGGTGGCTTGTTTACTTTATTATGAATTACCAGTAATTAAAACAGCTAAAGCAAAACATTTCCAAGTATAATTCAATCCCAGAACTATACTTTGTTTAGCAGGTATTCTATGCTATTATTTAATGCTATATACGAAAAAGGGGCATAAACGTTGACCAACTTATATTTAGTATAATAATAGTTGAGATCTCTGGTAACAGTTTCAACTTAGCGTTAAACATTATTCTTTGTAACTAAAATGGAGCTCAGTTGAGAATTGGTAATGAAATATAAAAAATTACTTTTCCTACATTCATTCTAAACGATTGTTGACTGCCCTACAAGACAACGAGTTTCGAATCTCAGTTTCAAACACTCCGCATAGCTAGTCATACGGGGGAACAGTGATACGGAGAAACATTCGCCTGTGGATGACTCTATACGAGATGCCTTCAGTAAGCTTCCAGTCTTTTTTGTACAAGCTTTTAAAATTGTCGTAGACTCTTGAAAATTCAGTATGTTATTGATATAATCCTATGAGGTGACTTGCCAATTTTTATGATTTCAGGTTCTAATGAACAGCTACAGCAGGAATTGGAATATACCATACTACAGCTTGATTGTCACAGCTGGTGAATTTCAAAAATGCAATCTGGACGTGAGGACACGATAGAAGAACGATATGCAATAACATTCTGTTTTAAACTTGTAAAAATGGCACAGAAACGTATGGAATGCTTCAGACTGCTTTTGGACCATCTTGCATGAATCTTGCATTAGGTTTTTAGTGGCATGAGAGATTCAAAGAAGGGAGGAGGTTTATGAGGAATAATGAAAGGTGTTGGAGAAGTAAGGAAGTCAGAACACCAGAGTTTATTGACCAAATAAAGAATTTCATGGATAAGGACCACCATGTGTCTCTAGAGACCATAAGTACACAGTGTTGTGTCAATGGTGGAACTGTACACACAATTATTCGCGAGAAACTGAAGATGCGGAAGATTTACCTGACAATGTTCCAGTTCACAACTCCATTCTTGTCACAGACTATTTGACCAAAAGGAGCATCAAAACATTTCCTCACCCTATCCTCTAGTTCAGACCTCACTCCCTGTGACTTTTGGTTATTCTCTAAGCTCAATGAAAACCTAAGAGGCTGTCGTTATGATACAATTGAGGAGATGAAAGAGGCTGTGACGAGGGTCATAGACACGCTAACACAAGAGGACTTTCATGTGGGGCCTTCCAGAAGTTGTTAGAACAGTACAACAAGTGCATTGCAACGGGAGGAGATTACTTCGAAGGCAAAGAGTTGCATGTGTGTACTATCAATAAAAGCTTTCATACGGAAAAAGTCTGGGAACTTATTGAAGGCGCCTCGTGCGTATATTGGTGTCGATATGTGTCAGCACGGTGTCATTTTTCTGCCTAGTGAAGCAGATATCCTCAGTATAGCAGAGCAACAATAAACTACCGAAATTATTTGTCCCGAATAACTTCTACATTTTCTTTACTCTTACAAAAGAAAAGGTCATAATTGGACGACCTAGATTTGCCAATAAAGTCAACATTTACCAAGAAGATACACCAATCAGTTTATGTTAACCTATTGACGTAGGCATCAGTTGACTTCGGTCCAGAGATTTACCATACACAGGGAGTTTCATCCGATGTCCAGGGGATCTAATCTATCCTTGAAGCTATTGTTATCTTTAGAATTAGGATTTTTGTGTTTGTTTGTTTATTTTTTGGCAAAATATCTGGAGCAAGAATTTATCTATTTGATCATAAATTCTCTTTATCGCGTGCTTTCTTGAATAAGTGGCCTATGTGTGTCATCTGGTTTTACTGTGTCACCATTTTTACTGGTTGTTGTAACAAAGACATTCTATATTCTCTTGTCTGACGTCTCTTAAATGAAATAATCGTTTGGATGCCCTACATTCCTGTTCCATTTATCAAAGTGGATGGTGGATGAGTGAAGAGGGCGGGGACCACTGTGAACAACAATGAACTCTGATATCACTGATCTATGTGAGCATATGTGTGGGGGTAGAGGCAGTAAAAGTTATCATTGAATTGGCAGCTTTTAATCCGAGAATCTGGTAATGGTTCCCATTTATCATTACGGTAAATTATTGAGTTTTTTTACATTTTCATAGTAAACCTGTCACAAAAAAAAATAAATAAATATTTTCTACTCATAGCGCCTTTTTGCAATAAAATAGTAAATAGAAATAAATAAGATTATATGCTGTGGCCCTGGAACGTCACTAAGAAAGATCCGAACACGGATATACAGTTAAACGTAGTCTGATCTATCTAATCTTTCTCTTAACGACCAACTGACACCACAAGACAAAATGCAATTCTTTTTGAAACAAGATAGTGCTACATGCCACGCGCCTCACAGATCACTGACAGGAGTTCATGAAATGTTTACGGAAGAGAGAATAATGAGCAATGGGTAATGGCCACCACGTTCCCCGGACTTGTCATCATGTGATTTTTTTTTTTTTTTTAATCTTTTGGGGACTTTAAAACAATATGTTTATGCAAATAATCCTCACAATCTAGACCAACTAAAGGAAAGCATTACCAACGCTATCAGGATAATCACTAGATAAGATCTACAAGCAGCATCTGCAGACGTTGTTAAACATGCCCAGAAATATATAGATGTCAACGGGGAGCACTTCCAGCATCTTTTATAACACTTCAGGTAATTTAAACAATAAAAAATGTTCCTGCTTTCTACTACATTTTATGGGCTACTTTTAAGTGGGCCACCCTGTAGTTTAGAAAAAAGTATTTGTATTTGCAAAACAGAATACATAAAGAACAAGAATAATGCAAATATGGCGTACTACGAGAAACGCTCCGGAGTGCTACCTCTCAGCATATTTATACCGTTATCAGAGTTCATATATCGTGCATGAGTAAGTCCTGCAACAGCCCTTCTCAAGCCTTTTCCACAGTCATCACTCACAATGCTGTTGGTATCTTTTCCGCCTTGGGCCAGAAATTGTCGGTGAATTGTCTCTTTCTGTTCGATCGTCGCTGTTCTGGTGTCAGTTGGGGGTCAATCGCTCAACGGCATGGATTATGTTTCGTCTTGTATTGAGAATTATATGAGCATGACTCTGTCTCTCCTTTAAAAGAATTTAATTTGTAATTCTCAATAATACATTACCTTTTCAAGCTTCCAATACTTACAATTACCAATTCTGTGGAGATTTGTGTTGCAAGACTATGAGTGGTCAATGGATCTTAAAACCTCCTTACCTTGGGATGGATCTTCATAATTAAACATGCGTTTTCTAAATTTCCGTTAATCACAATCACTATTTGTGTATTTGCTATTAACATTTTAACCACGAGGAAGTGTCTTGCTGTTAATTAATCATCAATCCCACCTCATCGCCCCATGGACAGTGATATGTGGCCATTGTTTATTCGCCTTCGAATTCGTTATTTTGCATATGCAATATTATCAGTTTGGCACATTTCAAACACTCGTTTATTCTTTGTACAAATAAGTGATTAACCGCAGTAACCGTTATAAAGTCTCGCATGGGTTTGAATACCCTATATATTAAGTTTCATGTCTGTAAACCAAGAACTGAGAGAGGAGTTTTGTAGGCAAAATTTTTATAAACAAATATATATATGCATACATAAATATATACGGAAGAGGTTTGTGTTTACTATAACGTTTTTACGCAAATATTAATAAATCAGCATGAATACAATTATACGTAATAGTTAACTAAAGATGATCATCTCAAGAAAACCGAAAAAAAAACTAATAGGGAATTAATTGAAATGAATGTTTAAAAGAATATGCAAATTAGCTAGATCTTTTGCAGATGATTTGCAATTCCACGACCCTTGTATTCTCTTTTTAAATAAATAGAAAACATGGCTTTTAATATGAATATCAATACCCAAAAACACAAGTTTATAGGAGTATGTATATATATATATTTTTACATGGGGATCATCACTTATCAAGGCCCGTAAGCAACTCGGGGATAAGGGTTATTTTGTGTACAATAATCAATGGGATAATATCGTAGTAATAGTTGGTATTGGAGATTTGATAAAGTGTCTTACTTAAGAGGGGGTGATTAATCAGGAATTTGTTTATGTTGGACTTGAAGACGTCCAAGTTGTAGTCAGGTGGGAAACAGGCAAACGGAAGAGAATTCCACAGGTGTGCACTTCTCAGAAAAAAGCTATGCTCATGGAATCTACGTTTTGATTTAGGCACAGATAAAGAGTGGGGGAAATTACTGACAGTGGTTTTAGCTAGACAGGTGTTTATCATGAAGGATTGGCGAGGGGGGACTAGAGATTGGAGCTCGTAGGAGCACTTGCCATGGAAATAACGATAAACCCAAGATAGGCTCGCAACGTCTCTTCTGTGGGAGAGAGGTTGCAGGGAAGATAAGAGAACGCCCCCCCACTAAGCCACGAAGTCTATTTTGTACTTTGTCAAGGCAGGATAGGCTGTTATTTGAAGCTCCAGCCCAGATGTGGCAGCAGTACTCCATCTTTGGACGTACTTGGCTTTTATAGAGATAGAGAATTGCATCAGTAGTCAGATATCTTCTGGATCGGTAGAAGGATCCTACCATTTTCCCAGCGGCCCGGGCAACAGACTTTATATACATGTTCCATTTCAGATCAGGAGTAAAGGTCAAACCTAGGAGCTTGTCAAAACATGAAGCCTTCCCAAGATGAGAGCCATCCATTTCAATTGATGCTAGATGAGGAACAGAGCCTTGATGATGTAAAGTTAGGAGATTGGTTTTAGATGCATTAAAAGTAACCAGCCATCTCTTCCCCCACTGAATGACGCGCTCAAGACTAGATGAGAGGAAATCAAAGAGAGCTTTGTCATTTACGGCCTTTGATGTGTTGCCGTAGATGGTCGTGTCATCAGCATAGATGTCAACGAATAAATTAAGTATGTGTTTTGGGAAATCATATATGTAGATCAGGAAGAGAGTTGGGCCCAGTATGGACCCCTGGGGGACTCCAACATTAATACTGTGGGCCTCTGATTTCTGCCCATCAACCACTACTCTTATGAACCTATCAGAGAGAAATGATTTAATTATTGAGGAAACATTTCCAGTTATACCGTAGCTGGAAATCTTGTGAAGTAGGCCCTTATGCCATACCCTATCGAAGGCCTTTAATATGTCAAGAGCAATTGCCCTAGAAAGGAAGCCTTTGTCGGAAGATTCACTAATCCTATGGGATATAACTGTTAGCACATCAGCTGTAGATCTAGCAGACCGGAAACCATATTGCATGTCACTAAGGAGGTTATTTCTGCTGAGGTGGTTGACTACTTCTTTATTTAATATGGATTCAAGTAACTTACTCATGACACACAAGAGACTTATTGGTCTGTACTGAGAGCGGGATGACTTATCGACTGAGTTCTTAAATACAGGGCATACTGATGAGGTTTTCCAGGGTGTTGGAAAGCACTTCTCCTTAAGGCAACGCTTAAACAGTTTTCTAAGTATGGGGGCAAGTTCTGGTTGAAGCTTTTTCAACACTATAATTGGAATGCCGTCTGGGCCAGTTGCTTTACTGAAATCAAGGTTCTTGATTAGTTCGGTGACCTCGTGCACAGATATTTGTATGTTGGATAAGGTGTTGTCTGTTGTAGGAGGAAATATGGAGAGTTGATGCCCTTCGTCGCAGAGGGTAGAGTTAGCTGCAAAGTTCTTGGCGAATAGTTTGGCCTTATCTGATGCTGATGAGATGATCTCAGGTCCATTGATGATGGTTGGGGTGGAACGCACGCATCTGTTCAGGATCCTGTTTGCTATTTGCCAAAACTGGTGGGAACCAAGCCGCTGCTCAGCTACTTTGGATTTGACGGACTGAGCATATAGCTCTTTTGCATTTTTTATTACTCTTTTCAGTGGTTGCTGGCAGTCCTGAAGGCAGCTTTAGTCTCAGTACATCTATTACGTTGGTAGCTATGGAAAAAGTGATTTCCGTGCGCAATGGCAGCAGCACATTCTGGGGAGAACCATGGCTGGCTGTTAGGTTTTTGTTGGAATTTTTTTGATTGGATGAATCGGTCTATGCCTACAATTAATCATTCTGTAAGCTCTGATCCTATAGAGGATACATCCTTTTTAAACATGGAATGCAGAGGTAGATCAGATATGAATGTACGGAAGCTATCCCAGTCAGCCATAGAGTATCGATATACAGTACGGTGGAGAGGTACATCTGAAGACTTATTGAATTTCATTTTTATCTTAACTGATACAACTGTGTGATCGGAGGATCCCAGGGGAGATAGAACGGAACATGAACATAGCTCAGGGGAAATTGTGAGAAAAAGGTTCAGAATCCATTCACCAAATGGCGATACAGCAGCCCCAGTACTTTACACCTGCTGATAGGACAGCCTCCTTAGTGGTTAACTAAGGTTCGGGTCCCTGACTATCAGGCGGGTAACGTCAGCCCAGATGAAACGTTTAACCCCAGCACCCTTTCTAGTGACGTGGCTACAAGAATAGACAAAGAAACAGAAAAATTTCCGACATCTCAGGCTACTGTTCGCGAAGTATTACCGACCTGGAAATCAGCTTCTTCTTCACCCTTTGTCAGAAAAATCACTCATTAGAAATGAGGGACAAAAAAGGAGAAGCGAGAGTTACTGGAGCTGCCGATAACACAACCACAGTGTATTATCTACTCTCCATTAAAAAAATATAAAAAAATAAAAATAAAATAAAATGTAAGGACTTAGTAATATTTACTTAATATAAGTCCGTTACTCCGTTCTCAGTTTCGGAGAATATTTGAAAATAATCTTCCCTCACATAGTTATGCGTAAATATTTTCTTTTTTTTTTCTTTTTGGCTTTATCTAACCTCGATAGAGAATGATTTGAGCATTCGAGCTTTACATTTATACGGTACTGTAATGGAACTTTCAATTTGTGAGATCGGGGTTTTTTTGTATTAATTTACTTTGGAAGAACCCGTTTAAAAGCTGGTTAAGAATAGAGAAATTTGGCTTGAGTACTAAATTTAGGCTGGTTAATAAATAATGCATACTGCTGAGAAAAAGCATTTTCAGTGTTTAGTTAATAGTGCAGATATAATTTGGATAAAAAAAACAACAGAAAAAAAGAGCAAAAGAAAGATAAGTGCAGTTGAAATGCTCAGAAATTTAGTCATATATATATATATATATATATATATATATAGAGAGAGAGAGAGAGAGAGAGAGAGAGAGAGAGAGAAAGAGAGAGAGAGAGATAAATTCATCTGTCATCCCCTTTTCAGAAGATGAAATTGCCCGATCGTAGAAAACAAGATTCAAGCACTTACACACACACACACACACACACACACACACACACACACACACATACATACATACATACATACACACACACACACACATATATATATATATTTATATATATATATATATATATATATATATATATATATATATATATTCACTTGTCATCTATTTTATAAAAGATGGAATCACCCGATCGTCCAAAACAGGATGCAAGTAAGCAAGTTCCAAAAAATTATATATATATATATATATATATATATATATATGTGTGTGTGTGTGTGTGTGTGTGTGTGTGTGTGTGTGTGTGTGTGTGTGTGTGTGTGTGTGCGTGATTTTGATTTTGGAAATTCTTTCATATATTTTTATGTAGAGAATTCACTTCTAAACTAATCGTTATTATAAATTTTTTAACGGGGCAGCTGTGGGGCGCATGACTGGTCGTACTGTGAGCTATATTTAGTCTAGTTTTATGTAAGAGGGATAAAAGTAGGGTGGAATTATATATATATATATATATATATATATATATATATATATATATATAATTTGTTGACAATTAAAATACCACAAGTATATTTAAATCACATGTCATTTTATTTGATATATGGTACGTCTTACACGTGTTTCGTTGAATGGCATATCAAACAACTAATCAGCGACCTATTCAAATGCAAAAGAGATTTTTTCCTGAAAAAGACTGACGTTGGAAGAAGAAACGGAATTTATATATATATATATATATATATATATATATATATATATATATATATATATATATATATATATATATACAGAGAGAGAGAGAGAGAGAGAGAGAGAGAGAGAGAGAGAGAGATTTAAACCCATAAAGCCCGAACTTATAACCAATATTCGTGAGAATACAATAATGCACTGCAATTCACCGCAAAAAGAAGCGCGCATTTTATGCAAAAACAACAAGAAAAAAATAACCGAAATGAATTGCCCGTGCTGCATACAGCTGTTACTTGCAACACTGACATTAACGCTTTTACGCGGTCACCTTCATTGGGACACGGCAGGTGGCTCATCCAATAGACATGTTCAGTAGACAAAACAACTTGATTTAAAAAGTAAGCCTTTACTCTCAGCGACCATACTCATGCAACAGACAATGAGCAAATGATGTGTATTTTCTAACTTTTAGTTGTTTCATTGGACCAACAGAGAATATTCTTAACAAATATCTAGATAGTCGTAACGCGTGAAGAAAGTAAATATACGTGTCAATAAACAATAATTAATAATATTTTTGTCAGTTGTTTTTAAACTGCAGGCTCTTCACATTCTGCGGCTTCGAACCGCCATTGTGTGTATGCAAATAAATAATTTGAAAGTTTTTTTTTCCATTTATCCTAACAATATTCATATTTCATTCTCCTGTTGTTATATATATATATATATATATATATATATATATATATATATATATATATATATATATATATAGATAGATAGATAGATAGATAGATATAGATATATATAAAGCTGTGTGTGTGTGTGTGTGTGTGTGTGTGTGTGGTTACGAATAGGTTCCTATATGGTTGACTATTTTAAAAAACTGATTACATATAATGATAGAAGATGTATCGAGACACAGGAATGGGTATGTTTGATCTGATCTGACAGAACTATGGTTCATTAAAATTGTGGGGTCTGCGTTCGCGCCTGGTCCACAAAGTATGGAAATAAAAAAAAATTTAATTAAAAAAAAAAAACGTTTACATGTGTTTTTGATATAGATGTACATAAGAATATTTTGATAAGTATGTTTTAAATTAAATAGGGGTGGTATAATACAATTGTGGGGTCTGCGTTCGCGCCTGGCTTCCATAGAATGGAAATAGGCATAAACTTTAATAAAGATTTTTCATATCTATCTGCGTAAGTATACTTTGATGATTATGTTTCAGTTTGAAGAAATATGGTATAATAAAATTATGGGGTGTTCGTTCGCACCTGACCTCCATAGAATGGAAATATGTCACAAAGTTTAACAAGGTTTTTTAATATAGATCTACAGAATATTGTAATAAGTGTTTCAGTGTGAACAGGTAAGGTATAATAAATTATGAGGTTTATCTATTTTATTTTTACTTTCATCATATTTTGCTTTGGTTTTGATACCCCCAAATTCAACCCAAATTTACAACCCTTCCTTTTCATAACCTATCATACTTTCATAAATCATTTTCTGTAGTCTGTTTTTGAACCCAGTCAACGACGGGTACATTTGCTAGTATATATATATATATATATATATATATATATATATATATATATATATATATATATATATATATATATATACAGAATAGTCATCTTGATATGGATATAATTATTATGTAAGTTGTAATATTAATTAAAGTAATTTAATTAAATAAAGTGAATTAATTGCTGTTCGGAGGGAATAATTTTGCTAGCATATATATATATATATATATATATATATATATATATATATATATATATATATATATGTGTGTGTGTGTGTGTGTGTGTGTGTGTGTGTGTGTGTGTGTGTGTGTGTACATATATATATATGTATGTATATATATATATGCATATACATATGCATACACACACACACACACACACACATATATATATATATATATAAATTCAGGCTTGAGATATTCAAAAGTAGGGACTAATGAATACAACGAGGTTGTTAGATAGTGCTCGACAACAAGAGCAAAATAGTTTTTATTATTTATTCGAGGGTAAACAGTTACATTTGGTCGCTACAAACAGCCATCTGTTTCAGTCAATGAGACTTCGTTAGGCAACCTTGAACCATTCGACGCCATTTTCTCTCTCTCTCTCTCTATATATATATATATATATATATATATATATATACAGAGAGAGAGAGAGAGAGAGATGAAATCACGTTTACAATATATTTTCGAAGATACTAAAATGTTTTTAAAAAATGTGGTTATTTGCTCGATTATTTGCTCAATAAATTTGGAGTAATTTAGCATGAAAAGTATGCACGTTATATACTCCCAAAAATCAGAAACATTTTGTTTCGGGAATTTTTGTTTCTGTTGATAAAGGTTTTTGACGAAAGGAGCCCACTTTTCAACAGACGTTGACAATTCTTTAATCTGACAAAAAAAAAGGCAAAAACGGATTCGAACGTTGTTGCAACAGCTTATTTACATGATATTCTAATAAAAAGCGAAAATCGTGAATAGCACGCGAGTTCGTAAGATTTCTGTAAAATCATTTACTAAAAAAAGGTCAAGTGGAATTGGACAAACGACTGTCAAAAAGCATTCGTTAGACTAAAAACTACGTTAACATCAAACCTTGTTTTGACGCATTAAACCCCTAATACAAAATGTACGTTGCAAACGATGCAAGTAATTTTGGTTTGGAGACAATTTTGTTACGCAAAGACGATGACGTTAAACTAAGGCCGGTTCAAGAGGATTCAAGGACGCTACTCCCGGCGACAAAGAACAATTCGCAAATAGAGAAGGGAGGATTAGCCATTTGCGATATAAAAAAGTCATAGATACTTGCACGGTAGATAATTTATATTCCTTTAGTCTTGACAGACTATGGATACTCACTGTAAGGGTGCCTGCGCATGAAATTTGTGTGGCAAGAGTTGCGCAGTCTCCAATCACGCCTCTCCTGAGTCAGCATTTTTGTATACCAGTTGCAAGTTAAGGTAGAAGACGACTGAAAACAATGCCGAAATGAGCGGAGAGCACATACAGCGCCTAGAATTCCCAAATGGTCACCCATCTGGTATTAGCCAGGCTCAACGTTGCTTAACTTCAGTGATCTCGCGAGAACCGGTGCGTCAACATGATTATGTCGTATAATAGTATAATATATATAAAAGACCTGCCAGTTACTCTTGGAGATATGAAATTTAAAACAATATTTGAGAAGTGAATAAACGAAACAAATAAGCAGTTAATGTACGAGGTGCTTCCAATTTTTTCATATGGCCACTTTAATTGATAGTACACACATGAAACTCTAGTTTCCTTCGAAGTAATCTCCTCCGGCTGCAATGCACTTGTTGTACCGTTCCCACAACTTATGGAAGGCCTCATGGAAAACCTCTTGTGTGAGCGCGTCAATGGCCCTCGTCACAGCCTCTTTCATTTCTTCAGTTGTCTCATAACGACAGCCTCTAAGGTTTTCCTTGAGCTTAGGGAATAACCAAAAGTCACAGGGAGCAACGTCTAGATTATAGGGAGGGTAATGAACTGTCTTAATGCCCAGCTTGACAAATAGTCTGTAACAAGGATAGTTGTGAACTGGGGAATTCGCGCATATCTTCCGCATCTTAAGTTCCTCATGAATAATTGTGTGTACAGCACTTATTGTCTCTATAGACACGCGACGGTCCTTATCTATGAAATTCTTTATTTGGTAAATCAGCTCTGGTGTTCTGACTTCCTTAATCCTCCCACACCTCTCATCATTCCTCACCGACTCTCTTCCTTCTTTGAATCTCTTATGACCCTCAAAAACTTATGCTTGATTTATGCAAAATGGTCAAAAAGCAGTCTGAAGCATTCCATAAGTTTCTGTGGAATTTTTTCCAAGTTTAAAACAGAATTTTATTGACTATCGTTTTTTTTTTTTTTTTTTCTAAGGTGTCCTCACGTCCAGATTGCATTTTTGCAATTCACCAGACAATCAGGCTATAGTAGGGTGTATTCGAATTCCTTCTGTAGCTGTTCCTCTGAACCTAAAATTGGGCAGTCATCTCATGGGATATTTAACAATAACATACTGAGTTTTCAAGAATCTACGACAATTTTAAATGCCTGTACAAAAAGTTTGAACACTTATTATAGGCACCTCATATTAGTAAAAATGAAACGAACGGTATATTTTCATTGTGTACTGGTATATACTTTAGAGACTGAATGGTCGTATCCGCAGTGCTAACAAAGGACATAGAGATTTTCACACCGGTGAAAATTTGTAGAATGAAGGCACTCATGCAGAGCTTCGTATACTGAACAAGGGTGGGCAAAGATATTGAAAATATGATGAAAACGTGCGCGTCTGTAGCAAAATCACTGCTAATAAAATTCAGCTCTTGGCCTAAGACACAGAAACCGTGATCTCGTCTACATATTTGCTATGTTGGGCCGATATTTTTTGTCTTGGTAGAGAGTTTTACTAAAAGGCCAGAAGTTTTCAAATGGAAAACACCAAAAAGTAAAACCACAATAAATATCTTACATTAATTACAGCAGAACCCCTGTCTACGGTGGCTCTAGGACACTTTTTTTTTTCAGGTTACGATGTAGACTACGATATTTTTTCCGGTCCATGGTTACTGTATTTGTTCCGCATTACGGTGCCATTTATAATATTATTTGATTATATACATGTGTATCATATACTGTAGTGTATTTTGTTACTGATTTTTAATGGTTGAGCGATTTATCGACGTATTCAAAAGAGTGATCAAAAAGGCAACTAGTGTCGAAGTAGAAAATGAAGAATTATAAAAATTCTTATCAGTTTATCGAATAACACCGAACGTTAACACCGACGTTTAATGCTTGCTACGAAAGTACGTTCAGTTTTTGGATGAATTGATTCCTTCGCAAACCGATACTAAGGGAAAAATAATAATACTTTAAATGAAACATATAGTGTGGGCGAAAAAAATTATTTCTTAAATTATTATTTAGGAAAAGCAACGTGGATAGGGGGGCATAATTAAAAGAAAATCTACTAAATGAAATTCCAGAATGATTCGATAAAAAGTTTCAGGGTCGATTTATCCTTGAGCAGAGACATCCGTGAGAATTTCAGGGAGAAAAGGGATACGCATACGATTGAAAGGTGCAAGATGAGCTTAAACTGGATGAAACGAAATAAAAACAGACAATAGACAAATATATATATATATATATATATATATATATATATATATATATATATATATAAGTGAACGTGTCTGTGTGTCTGTGTACATTTTCCTTCGCAATAACTTTGTAAATTTTCAATCTACAGACACGAAATTTTATATATATAGTACTGAGATTTGGGAAAATCGATGTGATCGGTTTCGGCCAAAGATTTGGCTGTTAAGGGGTCAAAATTCAACGATTTGACCTTTGAGAACTCTACCAAACTCCTCCCACAATTTGGGGTCTAAACACTTGAAATTTTAGATATAGGTTCCTTGAATATGGACCTAACTTAATAACTCGATTTGAACCCAAAACAATAAATGTTAAGGGGTCATAATAGGGGTCAAATTTTAAAAACATTGACCGTTTTATTTTTTTTATTTATTTATTATTTATTTATTTTTTTTGCTCAGCACACACCTCCAAACACTCGGGCAACACCGGGCTGAAATGCTAGTATATATATATATATATACATATATATATATATATATATATATATATATATATATATATATATATATATATATACGTATCGTATCAATCAAATAGTACTAGTATAGTAATGAAAATCATTCAAACGCGTTTAAAGAAAGCAGAACAAAAATATGTCAGAGAAATTACAACAGGAACTGAAGTGCACTGTATGTGGTAGATACCTTTTTTCAAATGCTGCTTTTGTAAATCATCTGAAATAGCAATCTAAAACAGCAACAACAGTCTTTCGATGAGGCTTTTACAGCCCATTCGGCAAGACTAAGTTGTTATATTTGTGGTTTAATCTGCAAATCTAAAAGTGGCCTGACACGACATTTGGGAATTCACAATATTATCATGCGATCACCTTTACAAGAAGGAATTGTTTATGTCACGTATATGTACTTTTATGTAGGACTAAAGCTGGTTTTAAAAAGTCACCTACGTGCACATACAGGCACAACATTTAACTGAAGAGATGGCAAACTTCTGTCAAGAAGTAGCAATCATCACATATCGTATTAGAGTGCATTCTATGTTTATCATTCTCAACGTTTTTAGTTATCAGTCGACGGCATGGCTTCGACAATCAGTCCGACACGTGGGCGAGCCATTGTGGTATCTTCTGACCCTACTTTGTTGGGCTGAGTTATTTGTTCTGGGTGATCCCAGGAGTCCACCCTGCCAGGCTTTACGTTCTCCTTTTAAGGAGGAGTTGCTTTATGGCCAATCGCATACGGTGCCCTTACCATGAAATACGGACAGGACTGCTCAAGTATTTTATGCGGAGCCAGAGTGTATTGCCTCTCATGCGCTAGTCTTCCGGCCTCGTGCCACAATTTCACGTGTGAGGAAAAAAAAATTGGTATTTACCTTCTACGTAGAGAATAAAAGATATAGTTGATTGATATTGTCTTCATCATTATATTTTCCATTATGAGTAACGATATAAAAAATTCAAATCGATTATATTCTATATTCAACCTGATGTTTATTTTAGTGTAACATCATTCCCGATATGTCCCACTAACTTTCATTGGTTAATCACCTGTGTTCGTTAGCCAATCACATGTCTGCTATTGTTACAAATAATGAAAATGGGCGTCAACATATCGTCGCCATTTTATTCGCTGGGTAAATAAAAAATATGACTTTGTTATTCATTATTCTACTTTACATTTCTAATAAATTTTCGCTGACAGCTATTGGGGAGTCGAGGCACAGACGCTACGCCTCTCTGCTACGCTGTGCTACTCGACCGCAGAATACTGCGCTTGTTCTGCTCATGCTGCAAAGGTCAACGTCGCGCTGAACGAGTCATACAAGACGCTTACCAGCAACCTGGAATCGAGCAACCTATCATCTGTCTACAGGATGTCCGGAATTGCTCCGCCACAGATCCATCGGGAGGCGATAGCAAAGGTAGAAGTGGCGCAGCGACTACCATCCCACAAGAGCTTGCCACCATCACGGGCCTTGAACGAACAACACTAATGTCCTTTTGCCTGAGTTGGTGGCATGAATCAGTCAAAGATACCAACAACAAGGCTCTTGCGGCACCGAAAGAAGACTTGCCAGCATGCTCCGCATCCTCCCGCCCCCCGGAAAGAGTGAGAAACATTCAACTGAGCTCGACCGAAGGTTGTCAAAAACACGGAACAACCTGCACAAGTGGGTCTATATACGGAACGCTCGGTATCCCTACGGCACCGACGTGCAGACTATCGCACACATCCTTACAGACTGTCCTCTAAGCGAGTCATAGTTTAATGTTGGCCTGAGGAATTCTCCGGACACAGTCCGACGATGGAGTGAAACGCTATGACGATGACGAGGTTGAAATTAAAACGGCTATCTAGATTCGTCCTAGGGTGAGGATGTAGGTAAAAAAAAAATACGGAAGCTTTTAAAGTTCGTTATCACTTTGATGCACGCTTCTTTCTGTTTGCGTTTTATTTTACTCGTGGTGAGAAAAGCAAGAAATAAATTGTTTTCTATTGTAATAGACAACGTGTAGTAAGGATGCAAAAGGACAGAGAAACAATCGGCCATGGTTAGCATGCGCCTGCTGTAAAGCAATGATGGCTCGCGAACCTAAAATCATTTAGGTACGAGGCGGGTGTGATTATACAAATTTAGTTGGTGTTGGGAGTACGAAATGGCAGAATAAAATGAGACTGATTTTCACGCGAGGGACTTTTGGTTTTGGACACCGCGTTCGCGTCTATTTTGTTGTTGGTGAAAAGAAGAAGAAAGATTACGGATGTTACTTATACGAAGAGTGAGCGTCGTTAGTGAAGAGAACAAAATAATCCGGCTCAAGTGTGTGTTCTTTCAACTCAAAATGATTTACGTGACTGGAATAGGAATTAATTATAAATGTATCGTCCACTGCCTCTTTTTTCAGATATAAAATAAAATAAATTTCATATTTGTTTTTATTTCCTTGTTTTTTTTTTTGTTTTTTTTTTTTTTGCTTGTTTTTGTTTGTTGGGGGTTTTTTTGTTTGTTTCATCATACTTAGTTTTTTTTTTTTTTTTTTTTTCGTGTGAATTATGTAGTCACAATTGATGCTACCAAGCATCGCTTCTAATAAGAATGCCAACTTATCTCCTTTTTCCACTGTCCACACGAGGTCTTTTATAATGAAAAAGATACTTAAAGTCATATTTACAAAAATGATTTTGGCAAACACTAAACTTCAATACATTCTTTCTATTTAGTATTTGGTGCTTGTCCAGAATTCCTCCTTTTCATTAAAAAGAAACGAAATTAAAGAAATAATCTGTATTGCTGCACGTAATCGTGACAGAAAGAAAACATCGTAAACACAAAATCACGTAAATTGATCAAGTAGTTATATTTTTAAATAAGAAAATCGAATTTTCTGACTAAATGACGCGCGGCAATCACGCAACGCCATCTTGAAAACAGTCTGACTGAACAAGGGAGATAGCTCCAAATAATTGAAACTTTTGCGGGATTTTTAGAAAGCCTTTCTTAGCATGGGAGGAGAATATAGGGAATCTTCAAATTCGTTTAAAATGATTTTCTTTATGAAAATAAGACTACTTTGATCAATTTACGTAATTTTTTACGTAAGATATTTTCTTTCCGTCATAGGTACGTACATCATAATGATTTTTCTTTCTTTTTCTTTTTTTTATGGAGGTGAAAGTCTCAACAAGCGCTCAGTATTCAATAAGATTTTTAAGCAAAATGCTGATCCGTGTACAACCTACCTACGTACATAATCTACTGCGTATGCGTACACAATAAACTGGAACAAATATATTGAGGACACTGCGAAGGCAACTGCAAAGAAGGTGGGTTCCCTCTATCGAGCTAGAAGACTACTCACACCTGAGAGTATCTTATACAACATATACAAGGCCACCATTCGTCCATGCATGGAGTATTGTTGCCACATCTGGGCTGGTACATCTACCACTAATCTCTCTCTCTCTCTCTCTCTCTCTCTCTCTCTCTCTCTCTCTCTCTCTCTCTCTCTCTCTCTTGGATAGTGTCCAAAAAAAGTCCCACTTTGTCAACTAAATTCCAACCCCTGTCCCATCGCCGCAATGTTGCATCTCTGTGTCTGTTTTACAAATATTTTAATTGAATGTACTCTCATGAACTCGTTGCTTGGGTTTCCCATTGACGTACATATCCCCGACAAACCTACTTAGCGACAAAAATTCACCCCTTCACTGTTGAGGTCCCTAAATGCCAGAAAATGTTCTACTCTAATAGTCCCTTCCCTCGAACAGCTAGACTTGGGAATTCTTTTCCTTCTACCTGTTTCTCTAGTTATACTGATATGCAGAAGTTTAAATGTAAAGTAAACCAACATCTTGTTAATCTTTCTTACGTATGGTCCCAAATAGTTGCCTCTTACGTCCAAGTGGCCATATGCCTTGTTAGGGGTGAACGTGAGTAATAGTAATAATAATAATAATAATAATAATAATAATAATAATAATAATAATAATAACGTATGACTAATAAAATGATGTCAAAATAATTAATTTTAACTTTCAAAATCATACAGCAATTACCAGGTTTTTGTCATCGGTCGTCGGTCGTCGGTCGGTTTTCCTTCGTTACATAAGCCAACATTGTCGGAATGTATTTTCCCTGTAGACTAAGGTATATCTCTAGCCCTCTGTAGTTGTAAGAAGTCCACCCCTTCCCAGGCTTTCTGCCTTCTCCCTTTGATAAGGGGTTAATTTATTGCTGATCGCCTGAGGCGCTCTTACCGGGGAATGCCGACGGGGCTGCCCAGGAACTTTTGCAGACTAGAGTGCTCTTCTAGGGCGCTGGCTATTCAGATCCAACTTCACGTCCCCTTTTTGTCACATCATCCCTGCGTGGGAGGGAGATAAATCACTTCAACAATTATCTGGCATAGCCTGAATAGGTGTGGTTGTACCAGTAGAAGATACGCCCTCGACAATCAGTCCGATAGAGGGTGGCCCGTTGTGGTTTCTTCTGACGCTGTTCTGTCGGGCTTAGATATGGTTTTGCTCAGTCCCAGGAGATCAATACTCCCAGGCTTTACCTTTTCTCTTTGGGTAGGGATTGGTTTATGACCAATCGTGTAAGGCGCCTCTATCAGGGAATGTTGACGGGGTTGCTCGGGCATTTGTTGCAGAGCCAAAGTGCACCGCTTCTTGTGCGCTGGCCTACCTCCTGACGTTGTAGCACATTTTCTTCGTGGTTGGGGAGGGGGGAGGAAAATATCTTCTATGCAGAAAATAAAAAATATAGTTGATTTGATGATATTGTCTCCGGCGTATGAATTCTTTTTCACTTTCGACTATGAATAACAA
>NC_136489.1:118181690-118196690 GCF_053919585.1 Euprymna scolopes | reverse complement strand
AAAAAATAAAACGCATATTTGCTCTACAACAGTATTGAGCACTTTCTTTAGATTTTATTAATTACCATTTCCACTGACTATATATATATATATATATATATATATATATATATATATATATAAATGAACACTCACATGCATTTATCCCACTCTTTCACGCGCACACGTTTTCCAAAAAACCGGCTGCTTTGTTGCAATGAAGCTTCACTAGAAATGTGTCGAAAAAAGGTTGTAATTAAAAATACCAACAACTTCTCTGCAGCTATATTTTATTTAACACTTTAATCAACTCTGGAACACTAGAATGTATAACAAGTTGGTTCGGTCGGCATGTATTATATAAATGCAATTGAATCCAGAATAATTAATCTCGATTCTCGTCTTTCTTCGTTGCTGATGAGAAGGTAACCACGAAATATATATGTCTGCTTACATCGGTCTCTTAGCTGATACTGCTTATAAAAGTCGCAAAAATGATTGTGGCGGAAATGATTAAAAAAAAAAAAAAAAACGCTCATGCGCAGAATTTGTTCAAATCGCTTGATGTATTTCAACGCAAGTACGTGCCAATCCTTTCGCAAGAGATTACATGTAAATACAAAAGAAAACCATCATGTAACTATTTCATATGCTATTTGTGCCGAGACACACATTTAGAACATGCCTGGTAAAAAATTTATTTTATAAAGATTGAATGACCGCTCGTTTTAAATGTCAACATTCCATCAAATCCATCTCTTCCCTGTTTGGTTCGTAATTTATGAGCTTGTAGATCAATGTCATGTTTAGACTGAGACCTTCTATATCATAGGTTCTTATCCAGGAGTAAATTTACCTCTAGGGGATAAAAACCATGACTTTAGTCGGGGGTAAATAATTTACGTACCTGATAATTTAAATATAATTATTTATTTTCAGATTGATTCATGTCTAAGAAAACGTAATACAAATTAACTTCACAATTTTCTATTTGGAAAAGGTTTGATTTTCTTTATTTTCGTGATACAAAATATATAATAATATTTCTATACAAAGTCTAAAGTCCTAAACAATAAAAAGTTTGTTTTTTTTACCTTCTTGTTTTTCTGTCACTTTATGATGGCTATGAATTTTGTTGTATGGGAGTAGAGGGTAAATGGAGTAATTCATAAAGTCGAGGGGTAAATGATGGAGGAAAGGTTGGAAGTAGCTGTTCCATATGTATACAGGGTGAAACAATAAAATTGTCGCTATAGAAAAGACGAGATGATTTCATTTCCGTTTTATGAAAACCGGTTTTCTTTTTGTGTTGCAGACCATCTGTTAGTTGACCAGTTGTGTACAAATCACAAGAGCGACATGACCCCTCTATCATGTCTGAAAGTAATACAATGTTCAACAAGCAAGATCGGAGATGCGCCACTGTATAACTCGTGCTCTCTACCGATCCATGACAACAGGACCATTACCAGCACCCTCAAAACGCAAATCCGGACAGTTCGATGCTTGAGGAGACAGCTCAACGCATCGAACGACCCACGGTTATGGTCTTTAGTGTGGTTTCAAGTGAGGGACACATCATGCCATTTCAGATCATCGAATTCGGCTAGAAAGTCAACACCAAATTGTTTCTGGATATGCTGAAGAGTCTGGTGCAATCAGGTGGCCACTGACAGACTCTGAGCGTGGCAGCAAGACTCGGCACCAGTGTACAAGTCCAAAGAAACCCAGGCTTGGCTTCAGAAACAGTACTACAACTTTGTACCCTTCTCTCACTGACCCCCCCTCCCCCAACCTGAACCCGCTGGACTACTTCGTTTAGTCATACGCCAAGAACATCACCAACATGACCTCCTACAACACGAAAGCCAGTCTGATCGCTGCCAGTTCCGATCCCGTATCGAGGCGGTGATTGAGGCTGAAGGCGGTTACATTGAATGGCTGTCAGCTCTACTACATAATCAAGTTACCTGAATTGTTTTTTTTTTTCATAAAAGTTTTAAAATAAAGTTGTAGTGTTTTTGTTTGTTTGTTTGTTTTTTGTTTGTTTTATTTTTTTGTTTTTTTTTTATGGCGATAATTTTATCGTTCTACCCTATTTTGTTTATTAACGTTCAAGTGGATGGTTCAATGATAAAATCCATTTCTTACTATCATGCTATATCAACAGCAAAATTTTGTGTTCTGAGGAATCTCAAATGCCAAATTAACGTTCTCTAGCGGCTAGTAAACTCTGTGAAATAGATTGATATCCCCAAATCTGGTATAATCGCATCACTTTTGCTTAAGAATGGTGTTGTAGAGACGGTGATGGTTTATGAAGTAGTAAACTAATGTCAAAACATTCATTAGGGTTTGTAAAATGTTCATTGGTCCCCCGACAAAGAGGGATTGGACCTGGTAATTCACTTTCGTTCGTCCGTTTGTCCGTTCATTTGTTCGCACTTTTCTCAATAACCACACCTTATTGTTGTTGTTGTTGTTTTTTTTTGTTTGTTTTTTTTTTTTTTGTTTTTTGTTTCTTTTAATTTTGCACAAACACTAGTCATGATGAAAGTAAATTTTTGCCGGACGTATTTTCCGGGATAACTCTGGAATTAGAGGGCATTATAGGGGGTAAAATTGAATTAGGGGGCGTTATATAGGTAAAATTGTCCCCAAATCATTTATCTGTTAAATTTGTTCGCACTTTGCTCAATAACCACGTCTTGGATGAATGTTCATTTTTATTGTTTTCATTTTAGCTTTTAAGAAATACAACTTTTTTTTTCTTGTTTCCCTTGTCTAGTTCATAAGTTATGAATGTGTGGATCGGTCTTGTGTTTTAACTTATTATTTTATGCTTTATACTCTGTTTATACTTAGACATCCTTTATGTTTGTTTAATTCTGCTATTTTAATCTTTTGGTATAACTATTTTATTTATTTATTGTTGTCTTAATCTCCTGGTGTATTTCTACGCGAGTTTAGACGTGACTGTTTTAACCAATCGAACCACATACCAATCACTACGCAAAAGATTTCATGTGAATACAAAATAAAATAGATTTAAATCATTTAAATGTTATATATACCACCAACGTCGAGGCACACATTTATAATATGTCTTTTTTATATATATAACAAGAGATACTGAAAAAAACACTCATTTTAATTGTTATCATTTCAATGTTTAGCAAATCCAAATATTTTCTTGTTTGGTTCATAATTTGTGAAAATGTGGGTCGGTGTCATGTTTAGACTGAGACATTCTATATGAATATTTTGTTTATTGCTATTATCTGATGTTTTGTATATATATTTTTTTCTTTGCTGTTTTTTTTGTTTGTTTTCATTTGGGGGGGCGGATCATTTGTTTGTTTTTTTGTTTTTTGCTGTTTTTTGTTTGTTTTGTTTTTGTTTAGTTTGTCATTTGTTTGTTTTTGTTTTTTGTTTTATATTTATTTTCTTGTTTGTTTTTATTTTTGCTTTTTTGTTTTTTCTTTTGTTTTTGTTCTAGTTTTTTTTTTTTGCCACAAAACAGAATAAATTTAGACACACAGCTTACTTTTATTTATGTCAGTATTATTTGTACAGAAGTAATTTAATGCGGAAAAGTAAAATAAGTTTATGTGAGTGACTAGATACTTAATTAACTGCAAATATATATAAAAAATATATATAAAAGAAAACTATAAAAATATAGATAAACTATAAATACATACTCAAACTAAACTAAATAGAGATATTAAATAAACACTAAGTTTAATTGCTATTATAAGAGCTAAGTTTCGCATAGACTGTTTAACTCCTATAATATTTTGTAAAAAAAAACAATAAAAGTATGCGAGGGTCATCTAAAAGTAAAGCCACTTATTTTTTAATTCAAAAAGTTGAAGAGTTACGAAGACGGAGTGAAACACTTAAAACGAGCGACCTTCTCTGCACCAGAATTTATTTTTTACATAATCACCACCATTATGAATGCAATTTTGCCAGATATTCAATGACGCATATCTGCTTCTGACGCACGCCCATGATAGGGGATGCTTTCTCAGCGTCTCACGCCGTCAATATCTGCAACAGAGATATGAAACTTTCAAGTCATGGATGCATAAGTTCAGATACCATGACAATGTAATTTACAATCCCCTCTAATCCATTCAAGTGGAATAAAAAAAATAGGAAACATTACCTTTGGAACGCCCTTCGTGTATATATATAACTACTTCATTTACTCACATAAAATTAATAACTTACGAAAGTATAGATTCATGCGTAAACTTTAAGTATTTACTTCTAAAGTGCTCAATACGTAGGTAGAGCTAGTTAGTAATTTATAAAATATATATGGCGATTAAGCTACGCTGAATATTCGGCGTTTCATCCACTCTAGGATTCGTCAGGCTTATGAAACGCCGAATATTCAGTGTAGCTAATCGCCATATATATTTTATAAATTACTATATATATATATATATATATATATATATATATATATATATATATATATATATATATATATATATACACACACACACATATATATATATAGAGATAGATAGATAGATAGATAGATAGATAGATAGATAGATAGATAGATAGATAGATAGATAGATAAACTCAATCAACCATGAACGTGTTGGATGTAGGTTGCCGAAAGTTTAAACAATTCCACAGTAAAGAAAGCAAGAAAGTTTGGCTACCAAATGTGTTTTCTTAGAGCAATGTATCTTAAAATTCAAATAGCCTGTCTCGGCTCCTCTAGAAATTTGACAGGCGAACAGTGGACCAGAAAGTATACAGAAACAGAAGAGAGGACGTCTTTCTTCGTTGGTGTCGGGAAGCTGTCTGACCTGCAAATCATAAGGGATCTGCAAATAGTCCTTCAATAGTTAGGTCAAAATTAGTCCGCCCTGGAGGTTGCTTGACCAAACCTTCTTACGCAGACTGCTCAGTAGAACCGACCTCTTACTGCCAAACTCTCCACATAGTACCCCTGTAGCTTATGTCCCTGATAGTAGCCCCCTACAGCAAAGTGGCAATGTGCCTTGTTTGGGGTGAAATTGCAATAAAAAAATAGAAGAAAGATCTGTTAATGTTCTCGATTGTTGCACTATTTTCTCAGCTATTAGGAAGTGCGCAGTTTTCTTATCTTTCTTGTCTGTTTCATGTAGTCGTTTCACGTTTATACTGAGGTGCCCTATATATCGTGAATAATAATTTAAATATTCTCGGTGTGCACATTGGTTGCAGAGATCTGAGAATGTTCTAATGATGTCTTTATGATATTCGGAGCATACTACTTTATTATATACTCCAAAGACTCAACTTTAAATCCTCCATTATCCACCCATTCATCCATAGCCTTGAGTCCCTCGAGGAGCATAGGCCATCTACAACTTTGTAGATGCCTTTGTAGCGAGGAGTTCTTTTTTCAGGGTAAAGGTGCTGACCCCACAACCAACCTTCCCATAATGTACATACAGCGCCTAGCCTTCCCAAAAATGGCCACCCATCTGGTACTGGCCAGAATCAAAGTTGCTTAACTTCGGTGATCTGGGGAGAACCGGTGTGTCAACGTGATTGTGCCGTGCAGGTTTAAATCCTAGTACTGACAAATATTAAATCGGTGCAAAAGTGTTTGCCGATTTGAAATTTCGTCTTGAAAATTAAAAAAAAAAAAACTATTCGTAATGATAACGACCGTTGATCTCTATAACATGATTGTATCTTTCTATGAATTTATAAATCTATCGCTTATAAAACGCTTTAGGCTTTGACGTGAAAGATAACTCTAACTCATGTTCAATCTCCTCTCCTCATGTTAATCTAAGGTCATCTTAACAGCTTTGTAATTCTCGAAATAAGTCATAATCCGAGGAAGTTAGGTCATGAGAATATGCAGCATGAGACAAGATGACCCAATCAAATTATCCTTAGAGATATTTGATCAGTAATGCTGGTTAAGGATGAGCATTATCATGATGACTAAAGATGGTTATTTTTGGATCAACCTGAGTGAAAACATTGCAGAAAAATATAAATGATGCTTTAACAATTTGTAAGAAAAACGTTATAAATTAATCATAGTGATTTAAATAATAACATAAGGCATAAAATAAATTTAAATGGTTTAAAATATTCCTTCTACAAACCGGCAAAATTTTTGCACCATCTGATATTATGAAAAAGTGAAAAAGTGATTTGATATCCCCCTTTTCAATTTGAACGCCCGGGGTCACTGCTCCATCCCGCTCTCTCTCTCTCTCTCTCTCTCTCTCTCTCTCTCTCTCTCTCTCTCTCTCTCTGAGTACTGCTGTGTTGGATCGGAAGAAGTATAAAAAAAAAAAATCTACACTAATTCGCAAAGGACCCATACCATACCATAGTGGATAAAATGGTCGGTAAAATTCAGTTGTAAGCTACGTTCTTCTGGAGAAATCCTCAGTTGCAGGTGACAAATACAATTGCGAATTATTTAGAACTTCTACTCCATTATGGCTGACGGAACGAGAACATGTTATTCCCATGGATTAAGTGAAGGGTTCCGTTCGAAATTTCGTGCAGATTTCTAACTTTGACAACAACAACAACAAAATCCCGAGTTTGGCAGAAAAATTCCCGAGTTTGACAAGATACACCTAAAGAAGCTTGGAGGTTACATCGACCGAAACGCTGTGAAAAATAACTCAAGATGAGAACAGTAATCCGAATAATCTGAATAATACGAACAATAAACAAAAATTAGGATTAATTGAAAAATAAACGAGTGACAGTTACGAATATTTTTTTATAATATAGTTGTTTTCATTGATTTTTTTTTACTTGTGAGTCACCACCAATCAAGGCCCGAAAGCCACTCGAGGATAAGGCTTAATAAATGTAATTAGGTAGTGTATTAATCGTTAATGGTGTAAATTGGGTAGAATTTGATTATTTATGGGGACGTCTCAACAAGAATTTGTTTACATGAAGGCTACCATGTTATATTCAACCGGGAAGCAAGACAGCGCAACAGTGTTCCGTAGGCGGGCAGTTCTGGGAAAGAAGCTTTGTTTATGGAATCTGCATTTGGATTTAGGCACAGATAGAGAGTGGGAGAAATCGCTTATAGTGGTTGTAGCTATTTGAGTGTTTTTTTGTGTGTGTGAAACTTTGATGGGAAAGGATTTATAGAAACAGTGTAGAGAAAATACCGGGAGAGGTAAGAGACACATATCACCTTGCCCTCCCCCCCTTCTAAATCCGTCCCTGTTCCTTATTAGATCTTGGAGAAGACGCGTAATAATGTTACGTGCAATCAAAATCCGCAGCTGCACAGTGCATACGTCCATCAACAACATTGGTTGTTTTCCTTTTTTATGGTTTCTTTATTGTTTCATTTTACTTCGGTCGAAGTTCTCAGGGATCAAGGCGCCCCTTACTGGGGCTAACACTTGATCTTTATATAAGATACATAGATATTCGAATATCCCATTAAAGTTCTCCTTTATTACCTGCCAAGCGTTGTGTTAATAAAGTGATTAAGAACATTAACTTTCCTCTCCAGAATTGACCAGTAAGCTCTGTTATAGTTTATCTGTCTTGCGGTTACTTGGTCTTACCGGATTCCAGGATAAGAATTCATCGAGTCTGGTGGAGTATCCAGCTAATTGCTGTTACTTGGAGTAACATCACTTGGAAAAGGTGCGCCATTTCTTGCAAAAGCCAATGTAGGATAGCCATGCCGAAGGGGGTGTTAATTGGGTTAATTGGGAAATGCTATGTTATTTGGAATAGTTAGTCAGAATTTATTTGTAAACCGTAGTATTCTGATACTCGGTTGTTTTGATAAATCGCTGTCCACATTCCCAGGCTTTAGCTTCTCAATGAGTTAGTTTATCGCGAATAATCGTACGCGTCATTACTGAGGAATCCCAACGGGATTGCCCAGACATTTTTTTTTTTTTGGTAGATAAGGTGCATTTAATCTTTTCTTTTTTTTTTTTTTTTTTTTACTCTAATTCATCATCAAAAAGGTACAGAGTGTCCAAAACGTCACTGAAGAGTTGTAAATCTTTGTTATTTTACTATTAATTATTTTTTCTCTATTTCAAATATTTCACAGATAATATTTCGGAAATTATGGATAAGTATAGCATTGAACAATGTACGCAAGTTGTGAAATTGTTTTACCAAAATCAGGGGTCAATTTTTTTGACTCAAAGAGTTTATCGACGGCATTTTCATGTAAGAGATAGCCCAAGTCACAACACAATTCAAAACATTGTGCGCCATCTATGTTAACGAACCCCAAACCCCAACCCCTGCAAGAATTGAAGGAAAACATCAGGAACGAAATAGGGGAGTAAAACCACAATCCAGAGATTCTGTAATGTGTCATGAATGATGTTTTGGAAAGAACACAAATATGCGAAACTGAAAATGGGCAACATTTAAAAGAAATTATTTTTCAAAAATAAAGATTATTTGAATTTTGCATCGTTTTCCAAAATTACCCAATGTCTTAGTCAGATTGTATTAAAATTACAGAAAGATATCATCAAAAATAAAGACTCTATTTTAAGTTCAAAACTCTTCAGTGACTTTGTGAACATCCTGTATATTGCCACTTTAGTGTAAGGAGCTACTATTTGAAGCCATGAAAGGAGTTGAACAGTGAGGTGTTCATTTGCATTACATTTAAACTTTTGCTTGTTAGTACAGTCAGGAGAGCAGGGAACAGGGAAGGATTTCCAAAGTTCAGCAGTCCAAAGAAAGAAAGTATCAGAGTAGAAGGCGTTCCCGAATTCAGGGACCTCATCTGTGAAGGGGTGGGATTTTGCTGTTTGTCGGATTAGTCAAGAGTATGTATGTCGAAGGGATACTAGTGCTATGAGTTCTAGTGCTCTGGATTCGAAAAAAAAAATAAACACCTGGCCTGTATCGAACTTCCTATGTAGGAGGTTAGACCCTCCTCCTTCACCTATACTTTCAATAGAAACCGATAATAGAAAATATCTACTTATATATAAAAGGCACTGTGTGTGTGTGTGTGTGTGTGTGTGTGTGTGTGTGTGTGTGTGTGTGTGTGTGTGTGTGCGCACGCACGCGCGTGTGTTGCAAGAAAAAAAAATTAAAAGTTTTGGAAATGTGATCGTTATAAAAACCTAAAAGCTAGAATCTGTTATCTTTGCATTTACCAGCGAAATCCCGCTATTGTCTAAGAAAAGCAAAGAATCGAATCACAAACGTGTACTGCCTTTGTGGAAAAATTAAAACCAATGTTAATAGAGAAATAATGCTTTTTAATCTCATTACCAGTTTCACTGCCATTAAATGAAAACGAATAATGAAAGCTAATATTCTTAAAATTCCCTTTGGATTACTTCAGAATCCTAATTCAAAATTCTTCATATTTGGAAAGCAACCTTAACAAACTTATATTCATATGGGAGCATCGTACGTGGAAATATTTGAGTTGCACGTCAACAACGTTTTCTACCGTGAAGTCATGTGTATCCCCTTCAACAACCGCCAACCCAATGCTGTTTGTCGCGGTTTTTTATTTGTTTTCTTTTTCTAGATCTCGTTCTGGTCGTGTCGTTTTAGCCGTTGCCTAAGGTGCGAACACTAGCTTACAAGTACAAAAGTAGAATAACCTAAACTCGCAAGAGAAAACACGACTACATCGTGTATAAATCAGTTATGTTCCGAATCTGTGTGATAAAGAACCCCAATCGTTATTTGTTGATGCATATTTTTTTTTTGTCGGTTAATCAGTTCATCTCCTCATCTGCTAAAGCTCTATCTACTCTCACCTGACTTTGACTCCAATATCTCCGACCTCTCTCGGCGGACTTCAGTGTCGCTAACCGTCGTCAACTGTCCCAAACTGAAATCTGTCCTAAATTAACTCAAAATTGGAAATCCTATGTCCGGTCTTTTGTCTTAGTCACCATTCCATTTCCGACCGCCTTTATGTAGCTTGGTGAATCACTTTGCCCATTTTCTGGGTCGTTTACTTCCAACAACTTTTCCTCTTTTTGTATGCGTTACTTCCTAACGCATCGCATGAGTACACTTCTATCTTGTCAGCACTTCCCGCTTGGATTTTATTCATTTTCTTTTATGCATATGTATATTTTTTCCTGTACATGAATGTCATATTTTTGCAATCTAATTTGCAGTGGGTTATTACGATTCCTTCAAATTAAAAAAAGAAAGTCTATTTTAGTTAGCAGATTTTAAAAAATAAACTAAAAGAAGAGAGAAAGAAACGAAATTTCGAAGGAAACGAGATTTCTACTAAAACGTCTTTCGATTAACCTTTTGTCAAGATAGTGATCTATAATAAGAATAAACACAGATAAAAGCGTGATCAAAAGATCATAACAGGAATTAACGAATGAAGGCTAAAAAAATACACGAAGCAGGTGTCTCAGCGTACACACATGAGTTCTAAATTGTGGGTGTACTCCTGTTTGTACAAGGAAAGTTGACATAAGTTAATGACAATTGCTTCAAGAACATTGAAATGATTTCTTGAAAGAGCCCCGTGCGAAGCAGAAAACGCCTCATCGGAATATCCTCCAGTGCACAATTGGCACTCTAATAAATACTCCCGAATGGTCGACCTATGGGTTTGTCAACGCCTGGATGTCGGCCACTGTTTATGTTTACGTATCAAATTGAGGACACGTTGAGTAATTCTTACTTCTAATCACTGAATAGTCTGTCTCATGTAGTCTGCTTCGCACTGGCCATAAAAAAAATAAGCAACAAGATTATATTGAATGGTGGAGATAATATTTTTCCTAAAAGTGAGGAAAGCACTTTGAGTTCTGAACACAGTTCGTACGTTGATCGGAAAATATCAGGGAGACACGCTTAAAGTGATTCTATGTGATAACTCCTGGCTTGTTGCGCCAATCGAAGGCAGTTTTATATAAATAGGGTATTTAGGGAGTCCAAACTATTTTTCATCTTTACATGGGGCGATTTTCCCTCTTATGCATTTTCCAATGCTCTGTAAAGAGTAACAAGTGCAAGAAAGAAGTTCTGTGATTCTTGGAAACTCCGCATCTAGTTCAGAACTAGAGCAGATCAACAAGGACGTTGCGGAGGGCTGAAAGGCGTGAAGGTGACAATCGACCGTAAAACTAATAAAGTAGACACAAGGCAAACGTCTAGATCTCTAGAAAGAATTTCATCTTTAAGAAGCTATCTATTAATGCTAAATAAAAATGACCAAATTCATTGACTAGGCTCACCACATAAAAGAAAGACAGTACAAAGTTGATCTTATGTTTACTTCCGGCAGCCTCATTACTCTTGCGTCCCTTATTTTGTCCTTTAGTTCTCATATTCCATGAGTGATGTTCCGGGCAAAAGAAGGAGAGTTGCTGTTTTCGGCAATAGCAAAGAAACATAACAAACACAGATGGTCGGTTTAAGACGATAAAATATAGTGTTTTATTTTTACCAAGAAAAAGGATAAAATGAATAGCAATCGATTCAGGATTAGCTGGAGCAAGAGCGAGTGCCTCGCAGGGTTGAGATTCTTGGGTCCTTCAGATAGGAACTGGCAGCCGGATGTCAGTGGGCATTGGTGTAAGAGTAGCTGGCCGTCAGTAGGCATTGATACGGATAATTGGACGACAGTGGGTCGCAAGAGCTGGTGGCTAGAAGCGCTGGAGCTGCAGGAGTGAGTTGGAGTCGCTGGAAACTCCAAAGATGAGCTGGAGGCGTGCTGGAATAAGCTGGGGTCGTGCAAGAGTAAGAAAGAGGACGCAGGAGTAAGCTGAGGAAACAAAGTGCTGTAGTTAATTTTAGACGGGATTTCTTACATATAAGAATATCTGTAGCGTTTATTTTATGCATATATTTTATTCTCCGCCCCAAAATCAAAAGTCTGTTATTTTGTTTCGTTGCGAGAAATTGAGTTTTGTGTCGTCGTCGTTGTTGTTGTTGTGTTGTTGTTGTTTTTTTGTTTTTTCTTTGTTTGTTTGTTGTTGTGTTTTTGTTTTTGTTTTGTTTTTTAAGAAAAAGTTGTGGCTATTTTTTTTTAACACATGTTGTCGTTAAATATTTCCGGTAGTGTTAGGTTCCTGCCGCCAGCGTGTTTGCATTTGCTTCGTTCTAATTATAAACAAAAGAGCGGTAACATGAGACCGCGACATCCCTACGTGTCTATATTTTAATCAGACTGATTTTTTGTTCTCATTTTTAGGGACATTTAATCTCAGCTGATATACTGGCCTGTAAATGTATACTTTACGTACACACTGGTGAAAAGATCATTCGTCCGATAGTCCAAGAAAAACATCCAAGAATGTTGACAAATTAATAAACTCCTCCTCCATTGTAAACTTCAGTGCAAGGTGAAGTAGATTTAACTGCGGAAGAAACTCATTAGCCTCTATGAGTTAAATATTTCAAACAATGTCGTCAACATAGCAGAAATAACACAATGGATTCGATAACTGTTGAAACAAAAGTTGTTCCTGAAATCCAGCAGAAATGTTGGACAAAACTGGACCCATGGGACTGCCCATTGCTAACCCATCAATTTGACGGTATATGTTCCCGTCGAAGTTAAAAAACTGACATTATAGTCAAATCCACGAGTTCACCAAATATATTCTCAGGAAATGGCGACTTATATAGCTTAGCTTTATAGTAATAAAGACTATCGACACAAATCCTGATAGTTTCATCGAGAGGCACGTTAATAAACAAGCTGAATATATCGTAGGAACATAGGTGCTTGGTATCTGAAGCACACCTGAGTTCACAAATAAACGCTACAAACCAGAAAGGGTCAGGAATGCCTCATCCAGAATATACCTAGGTGTGAAAACCTCTGGTAAGTATTAGGCAAATTCATGCTGGGATAGGCCAACCAAAGATTAAAATATGCCTCAAAGAAACATTGTCCTTGTTGATTTAAGGTAACCTATACATATATACGGCACAATCACGTTGACACACCGGTTCTCGCCAGATCATCGAAGTTAAGCAACGTTGAACCTGGCCAGAGCCAGATGGGTGACCATTTGAGAAGGTGAGGCGCTGTATGTATCACGAGGTAAAATACCAGGTTTGAGAAACTGGCGCGATCTATCCTTCTCTCGAGGGTAGATGGGACCCTCTTAAGCCATGGTAGGCACCCCGTCTAGTGATGGCGTCACGATAAAAAAAAAATCCCCTTGATAGCCCTGGCGAACCATCAAGTATTCAGCTACCGACAAGATTTGAATTACACTACAAACTCGTGTAGTGAGTTTAATCTCGGCTACGATCGCACTGAATGGATGGATACGTCCTGTAACATTGGAACCCCACTGGACGTATTCTGTCATAGATTATGTCTGCCAGTTGTTTAAAAGAAACAAGTGAAAGTTTTTTTTTTTTTTATTTAATTCGGGATTATTTCATTACTCGACTCTTCGATGTATCCCTGGGAAGAATTTCATCTTTAAGAAGGCACCTATTAATGCTAAATGAAAACGACCCAATTTATTGACTAGGCTCACCACATTAAAGAAAGAAAGTAGAAAGTTGATCTTATGTTTACTTCCGGCAGCATCGTGATTCTCGCTTTCTTTATTTTGTCTTTTAGACCTCACATTCCACGAGCGATGTTCCGGGAAAAGGGGGGATAATTGCTGTTTTCGGCAATATCAAAGAAGTATGACAAACACAGATGGTCGGTTTAAGACAATAAAATATCATGTTTTATTTTTACCAAGAAAATGGATGAAATGATTAGCAATGGATTCAGGTTAGCTGGAGTCTTTCGAGGTTAAGATTCATGGGTTCTTGAGGTAGCAACTGGTAGCCGGGAGACAGTGGGCACTGGTGTAAGAATAACTGGACGTCAGTGGACATTGGTGTAAGAGTAGCTAGAGGAAAAAATCATAGTTGACAACATATCTATACTTGAACAAACCAATAATAAACGGAAACTTGAGATACTAGAAGCATTACTAATAAAATCTAAAAAAAAAAAAAAAAACTATTAATAAAATAAACTTTAGCAATAGTAATAACATACTGAAGTGTTTGTAGAGTTATTTATTTTAACAGCTTTGCAAACATTTCAGGGTGCGATTAATTTTTACCCAATGGAAAAAAGGATAAATAAAAATAATTAACCAATGAAGAGGAAAAAATAAAACTTTATAAATTGTTCAAAATCAGTTAGATTAATTTATCCCTGACGATGAATCCTGAAGGATTGGAAAGTACTCGAACTTATGATAAATATGGTGATTACATCAGCCAGTTCCCGCCAGAAGTGAAGACTGCTAATCGGAAGTTGGAATGGATCGAAAATAGAATTAATAGACAAAAAACGTCTATTTTAATTAATGAAATATGCCATAGAAAAAAAATGCTGCCTATATATATATATATATATATATATATATATATATATATATATATACTAAAATATATTTTATATATATATATAACTACTTTTAAATATATTATATATATATATATAACTACTTCATTTACTCACATAAAATTAATATACGAAAGTAAAAAATTTATGCGTAAACTTTAAGTATTTACTTCAAAAGTGCTCAATACGTAGGTAGAGCTAGTTAGTAAGTTATAAAATATATATGGCGATTAAGCTACACTGAATATTCCGCGTTTCATCCACTCTAGGACTCTTCCCGGGCCTATATCAAGTTTAATGATATAGATGTTTTGTTGGGCGTAAATGCTTTAATAGCATCGAGCAAAGTTCCTTTCCCAGAACTGCACGTCTGTGGAACACAATACCACGTAGCAGCTTCCCGGCTGACTATAACATGGTCGTTTTCAAGTCCAATGTGCCGCAGTGGTTAGAGTACTTGGAAAAATCAGTTGTAAAAAGTGATATTCCTCTGAAGTTTGAACGTTCAGTTCTCAGTGTGGACGACTGGACGACCGAAAAATACAATTGTGAATTACTTAGGGGAATTCAGTTTCTTGGCCTTTTGGTCAAGATCAAAGTGTAGTATCTGTTCCGGCAGATGCTGCACTTAAGATAATTTGTACCAG